>NC_080032.1:42820022-43122522 GCF_030020395.1 Manis pentadactyla | reverse complement strand
TTGTGTACTGTCCTTCAAATATAAAATTACAAGGCAGAGCTTGTAATAAGGTACAGATTAATAGGATCCATTATTTTGAAGATTGCATAGGGAATGCATCATTCCAAAAGCAGAATACCAAGAGGTAATAACTATAGACATGCCACCTGAAGTTCAAACATTCTGGATGATTTTATCAATTAGGATTTATTATTTAGCTAGCAACAATATCATCTATTTGAAGTATGAAAATAGAGCAGATTTCTTTAACAAATGTAACAAAAGCCATAGAGAACAGAATGATTAGGCATCCTACCTAAGGAAACAAGAGGTGGTCATTCTCAGGTTAACTTGTTTTTAGGTTTTGTTCTTTTTTAATAATGTATCTACTTTTATCCATTCTATCATGGAATGGAAAAAATCTGAATACATTGTTCTTCATGTTAAGAAGTTTGGGAGGTTTATTGGCTCAATTTTGTTTTACTAATAGTTCTGCCTTCTCTCCTTCCCTTATTCTTTCCTGTATATTTTCTGTGATCTGCCTCTCATCTGCCCCCTTGACAAATATTATTTGCACCCTCACCCATTTATGTAATTTCCTTTCTTCTTTCCTGAACACAAAACTGAAGATAAACACTGCCAGTTTAAAAATCTAATTTCTTAGTCTTGATCACGGCCTACTTCCTCCCAAATGATGAAATTAGAAATGCTTGGCTTCATCATCTTCTTTCTGTCTTCCTTGTTCCCAATCCAGCCCCTGAATAATTGTCCAGATTTGTTCCAGGTTCATTTTCATGATCTTCATTCTGACTAATCTAATGAAATAATCTAAACTGAGAGTACCTGAAATTCATTTCCATTGTTATTGCTTTAATAAGGGTAGGCTAAGCTGCTATAACAAATATACTAGAATATATAATGCTTAAATCTGATGGGAAGTTTACTTCTTATTTATGAAACAACCTACCATGGATATTTAGGTTGGAGGTATCTCCCTCCCATGTAATGATTCCCTGACTCATTATTCCATCTGTGGCTTTTGTCCCCTACAGCCTTGGTGAGACCCCATGATCAAGACTAGTTTATCACATCCAGGTCTCTTGGTAAAAGAGAAAAGAGAATCCAAGACAGGTTCATCCACCTCCTAATGGTCTGGCCCCAGAGTGGCCCACACCACACCCACTCACATTATACTCTTGTTTGTGGGAGTGATTAATTCTAATTGGGCCTCAGTCATATGCCCACCACTGGTCTAGTTCCTACCGGAAAAACATGGAATGGACTGTCTGCAGGAAAAAGTCCTGTTAGTAAGACAAAGTGATAATGGGCAAGAAAACTTCAGAAATACCATACATCTTAAGAGATTTCCCTTCCATATTTGTTATGTCATTTCATGTGATTCTCACAACTTGCTAAGGTATGCAGATGATTGGGGCAAGTAAGCACATCTTCCTTCAGAAGAATTGGTTATCTTATGAAGATTATGAATTAATTTTTAGTGATTTAGGGAAAATACATCTTTTATGGTTATCCCAAATGTGGGGTTAGGTGTAGTGGTTAAGCTCATGTACTCAAGAAGTCATACTTCCTAGTTTTAAAGCCAGGATCCACCATGTCTTACTTGTTTAACTCCTTAATCGTGCATTCGCAGGCAAATTAGCCTTTGTCAATAAGTTTCTTCTACTGTAAAATAGGCAGGATAATGGTAGATACTTTTAAGCTTTATTCCAAAGAATAAATGAGATAATACACATAAATTGTTTTGAAGAATACCTGGCACCTAGTAAATGCTCAATAAATACTACATATAATAGTAATGGCAGTGGTTATTTGAATTATTATTCATTCTTTCACCTTAGGTACATACATGTTTCACAGGTGTGAGCAATTTCTTGCCCTAAAGGAGAAAGCTCCTGACAAATGTTAGATTTCAAGGATTAAAAAAAACCCTGGAAAACTATAGCATTATTTATTTAATTTCATGCTTTGTGCAATTGCTTTGTGTCCTGATGGTATTTCTATTTGTTTTCACAAAAGTCAATATTTTCCTGTTTCTCCCTTTAAATACATATTTTTACTGGGGGCATGTAAACAGTGTCTCAAACAAGTGAAATTAAATTCTCCCCAGCATAAGATCAAAATCGAAAGTAAGGTTTAAGTCTGAAATCATGGCTCGCAGGTTAAAGGGCAGTGATTTTTCTTGCAAAGAAACCAAAAATAAGTGGGGAGGGAGAAAACGAGACTGTGGTTGACAGAGATTTCCCAGTGGGGATCTAGGGAAGGGGTCAAATTCATATGGATAAAAACATTATTGGGCTGAACTTTTCGTGATCAAGGAAGAGCTCCATTTGGTTTTCTCTTAGCGTATTCACACTTCTCCTGGCTGCTTTCTCAATCAATCTTTCAGTGACTTGATACACCATGTCTAATTCTTCATAAATCAGCTAAACTTTAGAGCGATATTGACAGGGGCTTTGCTGACTCCATTGTTTCCTGTCAAGAGTTTTATTCGCCTTCAAAACAATTTGCCGTGAACGCCCTTGTTTGCTTGCCACACTGGTCTTTGTTTCGGCTGAACACTTTGATTTATAACTGTCTGTAATTGATAGCGGTGTGGTAGGGGGGCTATAGCTCATGCTCCTCCTCTTTTAATCTAGCTTTGCCTAGAAATCCATGTAGTGGAGCATTCTCAAGGGAACCAGGCTGGGAAATTTTCCATATACCCAATGGGAGACCATTAATCATGGGGTGGAGTGTGTTTGCCAAAGTAAAGAAAACAAAAGCCAGACCACCTCAAGATGGCTTCTCAAAAGAATGGATGTTAAAGCTAATGTATTCATTGTGGGGCATTTATAAAGAAAAGCTGAGCTATTTGGCCAACCAGATACATTTGCTATTTCAAGC
Source organism: Manis pentadactyla (assembly GCF_030020395.1). NCBI lineage: Eukaryota > Metazoa > Chordata > Mammalia > Pholidota > Manidae > Manis > Manis pentadactyla. The sequence continues at coordinate 43,119,639 of NC_080032.1, read as the reverse complement.
AAAATTCGACATTAGTACTTCAAATTATTACTATTGAAAAGCTACACCCAAGTGCCTGACGGGTTGCTCACCCATTGACTGGGGAGCTCTGGAAAGCTCTTTGAACATGACATGGCACCGGTCTTGTTTTGCTAATAATGAAAACAAAAGGAAAATACAGAATTCTTTTTTTTTTGGCGACTTTATCACAGTATAGTTTGTGGTACCCATCATCCTAGCTTTTGCTGAATTTGAGGCCATGTTCTCTCCTTACCCTGCCCCCTTGATGTCTTACTATTTCAAAAAGAGTTGGTGAAATGTCCTAAGTTACACATTTCTTTAGGGTGCAAAGATTGATACTAAGTTTCTTCTCAAGGGTTAGAAAGGGTTAGAACATTTCTTCTCAAGGGTTAGAAAGAATAGAGTGAGACAATTATTTTTCTTTAATATTCATTGTGAAGATATCAAAACTTATCATTTGGGTTTGGTTTATTTGGGTTTTCCTCCATAAAAAAAATCACCCTGCCAGCTAAAAATATGTCGTGATCTCTCAATAGTCTACTGAGGAAAAAAAATGATGTATGTAGTTTTGCCATTGAATCATAATGCCAAAGTTAAATTAATGTATGACTAGACACAGTAACTTTTAGGTGGTTTCTTTACACAAAGCATTTTAGTGATTGAGAATGTTGATCCAGCAGGGATTCATAGGGGAAGTAACAAGGAAAATCAAAACGAGTTTTAAGTACTGATGGAAGCTGGATTATATCCCACAAAAATATCCCAAATTATGATGAGACCTACGCTGAAATACTGCTTAATAGCAGTTCACTCTATTTACGAAGTGAACCACTCTTACCACTGAAGTGGCACTTAAAGGAGTCTGAGGCAACCATATTGGAGTTCATTTTTTCATGCACCTATTGTTATAGGCATTATTTAAAGTTAATTGTTTTATTTTGCATTGTTTTATCTCAGTGCAGTTTAGCAATAGCAAGCTTCTCCTTGGAAAAGAAGCCAAGAACATTTTCAATTCATTTCCTCCTCTTTAAAGGAGTTTGATAAATAGTTCCCATGTGAATGATGCTAAAGTCAAAATGGAAATAGTGCTTTTCATAGATTGTATTCCTTGTTAAATCAAAATCCTTTGAAATTAGGAAAAAGATAGTTCCCAGACGTTGGTACATTAGAACTCAGATTTCCCACTTAATGACCCAAGAATCAATGGGCCTTAGAGAACAATCCCTTAACATTGACCTCATGTGGGATGTAACTTCAATCCAGGTCTACTGATGAATATCAGAAAAATATTCATTAACCAAATGACAGAAAGCAGTAATTAAAATCCATAGTTAATTTGAATGAGAGCACAAAATAACACAGATGTAGGACAACTTTGAAGAATTAAAAATCCATTTCCTTGAAAGGGGCAAGAGACAAACTCTAAGCTGGCTTAACATCAGAAAGAACTTCATTTAAAATAAACTCCCATAGAGAGAGAAGCATGCATAATCATATTATTTAGTTCTTTCTTGGGAAAAATAAGTATTTGAGGAAAGACTCTAATAGAGGATACTTTTAAGCTCTCCAAACTTCTGATATTTGTTCTTTGTTCTAATAGCTTTGCATTTCAAAGCTAATATTTAACTTGTTTTGCATGAACATATGCATTTTCTAAGAGCTATTTCCCTACTAACGGTCAATGGATAACCTCCCTTCCTTAAAAAAAATCCCTGTCACTTTATTCCCAATCTTGTGTCCTCTTAAGAAGTTAAAGCTCAGAATAAAACAGCATTTCCAACAAACCACCTTCCTATTGTCTGATGCTATTATATAATGCAGATGTTGTTGCCTTGAGGAAAAGGATTTTTTATTAGACCTTTGGGATATAACCCCTTAATACAGTCAATGAATCTCCTCTTACTTCCTGTATAAACAGTTCAGATTAGGCAAAAATAAAATATTCATGGTACTAAGGAGACAAAAATGCCTCCCCCAAAGAAAGTGTCATGTTTTAACCATAAGCAGAGGAAAATTTCAGAAACAGCCCATATGCACTTAAATGACTAATTGCTGTATAGTGTATCATAACAAATATCTCCTGTTCAAACTCACATTCTATTTTTCATGTAAGGGAAAGAGATGGTTTCCTCTGAAAAATGTTTAAAATCATCCATGATCTCGAAACTACCACATACATATTATTAAAATAAAATAAGAAGCCCATTGGCTGTGTTCCAGAAAAGTTGAACTAGGTTAAGGGACATAATGAACAGTCATAGCTTGGTGTGCAATTATTTAATTGGGGAATAGATTTTTCTATCACTGTCCCTGGCAGTAGCAGGAGCCTGAACAGCCATTTGATCCTGAGGCTTGGATTAAATGTTTCATTAGTACTGCCTATTTAAGGATCTTTATGGAACAACAAGTTGGTCCCCTGGGCAAACCCATGTCAACTGCAATAAAGAGATCTGCACAAGTGAATGAGAGGTGGGGTTTTTTTTGTTGTTTTTTTTTTTGTAACATGTAAAGAGAATGGAAAGTGCACTGGGCTGTCTGGATGCTTTCTGAGGATTGAGGGTGCCCTGAATCCTGATGGCAAAGGTTGGAAGCTGAACTCACTTTGTTCATGGGATTTTATAATTTCTTTAGGAAAATGAATTCTCAAGGTACTGCCCTCTTTCTAAGCACAGGTGAGTCCTTGGGGAACAGGGAAAATACACAGGAACTGACTGGGCTTCCTCTTCTAGGAATAGCTACTTCCAAAGCAAACCTTACCCTGGACAGCTTGGTGCTTTATGCCTTCTGTGAAATCCACCGTCTGTTTCCCAGGGGATAGATGTAAATTTTATAGACTACACAATGATCTTTTGGATGAAGTTTGGTTAGGTTTTTTTCCTCACTTACCCTCCAAGTGGTCATAGACATAAGTACACGCAGCCGTGTATGAGTGGAATATTTGTGGAGTGGCACCAAAAGGCATTTGTCACATTAAAACAATTGGATCCACTAAAAAGCAATCTGAAAATTGAAATCTGAACATCTGTATTAAAAAGGCAAAAAGAAAAAAAATAGAATCTGTAATTGCTGCTCTCAAAAGCTGTGTAAAAAGGGGTTTAAATTGTTTTTTTTTTTTCCCTCTGTGATGCCGCAATCATACTGGGTTGGTCTGCCTATTCTGCAAGTTATCTCAAAACTGACAAAAACGCATCCTGCAGTGTGGCTGAATCGGAAGGTGCTGTGATTTATGTTCAGGCTGCAGGGATGGGCTTGGGCATGCTGTTTCACTCAGACTAAGAAACCGGTTGTAGCACAGTGTTCTTTCATAGACTTCTAGCATTTGGATAATCGGATGGCTATGCTCTGCCTCACTACATCTTAAGCGGCATCTTTCAGAGATGGGGGAAAAGTGGGAACAAGTGCTTTTACAGCCAATCTCCAGGAATGTGCTGATGGGGCACTTAGGAGAGAGGAGGCGGTCCTGTCAGTTGCTTAGAAAAGTTCACAAAATCTTTCCCATCTGTTAAGTGAGGAGAAAAATGTATTCAACTGAAAAAGTTGCAAACTATTGTGATGTTGGAGCTCTTTTGAGAACAGGATGGCAGCGCAAATACTCCAGATGCCTTTACTTCCTAGTTTCATGTGGGACTTTTTGTTTGCTTGTTTGGTTGCCCAAGATCTCAAATAAAAGATAAGGCTCTGTTCCCAAACAACGTGTCTCTATTCTGCTAATTTGTAGCCAGGCATTCCTCTAGAATCTGAAGAAGATTGAAGTAAAACTTAGTTGTCTCTCGCTTTTATTTTTGCTGCTGTTTCTCATACGACCTTTCCCAGTGTGTGGAGAAGAAGAGATGTCATCCCAGTACTCTCTGGCCCAGTCCACACGCCACTGGAAACAGGCTGTCACCTGGAAATTGTCATCTTTGACTCAAATGACATGCTTGTTCCTTTTTTTCCAGTAAAGAATGTAAGACCATTTGCAATTGGACAGAAGTTTTATGAATGTCTTATTTATGATAAAATATGCCTCTGAGAAGTATATGCCCTGCTACATAATTGGTATTTGTTATTGGGCCATTTTTCTACTGAATGGATTCTCAGAAAATAATGTCACCTGAGCATGAGTTCTAGCGTAACAGAGGATGTGTGATACAAAGGTCACTTTTCCTTGTGGCCTAATTCAGTTTGTAAAGTTAATTTAGAAGTGAAGGAGAGAGGACTGAGCCTACAGCTCAGAACAACTAAGACATTCCTTAATAGAGTTAGAGATGTGGGAGAAAGGGGATTTTGAATTACAATACTCCAGTTGGTATGCTTAACTAAAGGGCATTCAGGCCTCAGTTACAACACAAGGGTCGCTTGCAATGGTACCGACTCTGGATTAGTCTCATGTCATGGTTGCCCTGACACAGGTGGTAAATTACAATCTTTCTCTTACTCATAGGGGACATATTATTCTTCATGACTTTGCCACTTTTTCCACTGGAAGATGAGCTTTTAGTTGTTTCATTTTTAGTTATGTGATCCTTCACTACTCAAAGCTTTGACTTTTCTCTGATTTTATACAAGTGTCTGTTGAGATAGATTTTTTGTTGTTTTTTTTCTCAATAATTATATTTAATTTTATTTTTGTATGAATCCATAAAACAAAATTATGAAAGAACTTACTTATGAATATTGTTTTTTCATGGATAAGTGTGCATGTCCTAAGAGTATATTAATAGATAGTGTTACTGTTGCTTATTCAAAATGCAGTCCATCTCTTAAAAAGAAAGACAGGCCTAACATGGGGTCACTTCTAGACCAAGTCACCAAACCTGGACTTTAATCCCTCATTTAACTGCAGTCAGTCAGGAATTCCTTGTCAACATCAATATGACAATCTGACACATGTGCCTTCTCTGTCCCCAAAGGAAGATGAGGTAATCCACCCAATGAGACCTGTTTGTCCCCAAATGAAGGACATAATCCTGATCCTGGTCCCCCTCACATACATAGGTAGCATTGGATTGTGCATAACATGATCCTTTAGGACACTGACTACATGTACTCTTGCCACACTGCTTGATGTATTGATAAAGGTGATTTCTTTTCTGCACATATCCCCTGCTGTAAAAAAGGTATTTAAGTTGTCTCTAAATGCAGGAGCTCTGGAGCAGTTTGCCCAAACTCCTCCTGGGTGATAGGGTAGCTTTAATCCTCAGTAAGAAAACGAACTAACCATCAAACACAACAGCTGTGTTTTCAGTCGACACATCATACAAAGGATATTTTTTTCAAAGTCCATTCTAGAAATGAAATGCTAAAACTGAAAGTTCTGCTAATTGGAAAAAGGCATAAATAAGTGTGTTTTTTTGGTATCATTAATCTACAATTACATGAAGAACCTTATGTTTACTAGGCTCCGCCCTTCACCAAGTCCCTCCCACATACCCCTTCACAGTCACTGTCCATCAGCATAGTAAGATGCTGTAAAATCACTACTTGTCTTCTCTGTGTTGTAGAGCCCGCCCCATACCCCCTCCACATTATACATACTAATTGTAATGCCCCCTTTCTTCTTCCCACCCTTATCCCTCCTTTCCCACCCATCCTCCCCAGTCCCTTTCCCTTTGGTAACTTTTAGTCCATTCTTGGGTTCTGTGATTCTGCTGCTGTTTTGTTCCTTCAGTTTTTCTTTGCTCTTATACTCCACATATGAGTGAAATCATTTGGTACTTGTCTTTCTCCGCCTGGCTTATTTCCCTGAGCGTAATACCCTCTACCTCCATCCATGTTGTTCCAAATGGTAGGATTTGTTTTCTTCTTATGGCTGAATAATATTCCATTGTATATATGTACCACATCTTCTTTATCCATTCATCTACTGATGGACACTTAGGTTGATTCCATTTCTTGGCTATTGTAAATCGTGCTGAGATAAACATAGGGGTGCATCTGTCTTTTTCAGATTGGGCTGCTACATTCTTAGGGTAAATTCCTAGAAGTGGAATTCCTGGGTCAAATGGTATTTCTATTTTAAGCATTTTGAGAAACCTCCATACTGCTTTCCACAATGGTTGAACTAATTTACGTTCCCACCCGCAGTGTAGGAGGGTTCCCCTTTCTCCACAACCTTGCCAACATTTGTTGTTGTTTGTCTTTTGGATGGTGGTGATCCTTACTGGTGTGAGGTGATATCTCATTGTGGTTTTAATTTACATTTCTCTGATGACAAGCGATGAGGAGCATCTTTTCATGTGTCTGTTGGCCATCTGAATTTCTTCTTTAGAGAACTGTCTATTCAGCTCCTCTGCCTATTTTTAAATTGGATTATTTGTTTTTTGTTTGTTGAGGTGTGTGAGCTCTTTATATATTTTGGATTCAACCCTTTATCAGATTTGTCATTTATGAATATATTCTCCCATACTGTAGGATGCCTTTTTGTTCTATTGATGGTGTCCTTTGCTGTAGAGAAGCTTTTCAGCTTGATATAGTCCCACCTGTTCATTTTTGCTTTTGTTTCCCTTGCCCGGGGAGATATGTTCATGAAGAGGTCACTCGTGTTTATGTCCATGAGATTTTTGCCTATGTTTTTTTCTAAGAGTTTTATGGTTTTATGACTTACATTCAGGTCTTTGATCCATTTCGAATTTACTTTTGTGTATGGGGTTAGACAGTGATCCAGTTTCATTCTCTTACATGTAGCTGTCCAGTTTTGCCAGCACCATCTGTTGAAGAGACTGTCATTTCCCCATTGTATGTCCATGGCTCCTTTATCGAATATTAATTGACCATATATGTTTGGGTTAATGTCTGGAGTCTCTAGTCTGTTCCACTGGTCTGTGGCTCTGTTCTTGTGCCAGTACCAATTTGTCTTGATTACTATGGCTTTGTAGTAGAGCTTGAAGTTGGGAAGCGAGATCCCCCCCCACTTTATTCTTCCTTCTCAGGATTGCGTTGGCTATTCGGGGTCTTTGGTGGTTCCATATGAATTTTTGAACTATTTGTTCCAGTACATTGAAAAATGTTGTTGGTAATTTGATAGGGATTGCATCAAAACTGTATATTGCTTTGGGCAGTATGACCATATTAATTCTTCCTAGCCAGGAGCATGGGATGAGTTTCCATTTGTTAGTGTCCTCTTTAATTTCTCTTAGAGAGTGTCTTGTAGTTTTCAGGGTATAGGTCTTTCACTTCCTTGGATAGGTTTATTCCTAGGTATTTTATTCTTTTTGATGCTATTGTGAATGGAATTTTTTTCCTGATTTCTCTTTCTATTAGTTCATTGTTAGTATACAGGAAAGCCACAGATTTCTGTGTGTTAATTTTGTATCCTGCAACTTTGCTGAATTCTGTTATTAGTTCTAGTAGTTTTGCAGTGGAGTCTTTCAGGTTTTTATGTACAATATCATGTCATCTGCAAATAGTGACAGTTTGACTTCTTCTTTACCAATCTGGATTCCTTGTATTTCTTTGTTTTGTCTGATTGCCGTGGCTAGGACCTCCAGTACCACGTTGAATAACAGTGGAGAGAGTGGGCATCCCTGTCTTGTTCCTGATCTCAGAGGAAAAGGTTTCAGCCTCTCACTGTTCAGTATGATGTTAGCTGTGGGTTTATTATATATGGCCTTTATTATGTTGAGTTACTTGCCCTCTATGCCCATTTTGTTCAGAGTTTTTATCATGAATGGATGTTGAATTTTGTCAAATGCTTTTTCAGCATCTATGGAGATGATCATGTGGTTTTTGTCCTTCTTTTTGTTGATGTGGTGGATGATTTTGATGGACTTTCGAATGTTGTACCATCCTTTCATCCCTGGGATGAATCCCACTTGGTCATGGTGTATGATCCTTTTGATGTATTTTTGAATTCGGTTTGCTAATATTTTGTTGAGTATTTTTGCATCTACGTTCATCAGGGATATTGGTCTGTAGTTTTCTTTTTTTGGTGGGGTCTTTGCCTGGTTTTGGTATTAGGGTGATGTTGGCTTCATAGATTGAGATTTGGAGTATTCCCTCCTCTTCTATTTTTTGGAAAACTTTAAGGAGAATGGGTGTTATGTCTTCTCTGTATGTCTGATAAAATTCCAAGGTAAATCCATCTGGCCCGGGGGTTTTGTTCTTGGGTAGTTTTTTGATTACCACTTCAATTTTGTTGCTGGTAATTGGTCTGTTTAGATTTTCTGTTTCTTTCTGGGTCAGTCTTGGAAGGTTGTATTTTTCTAGGAAGTTGTCCATTTCTCCTAGGTTTTCCAGCTTGTTAGCATATAGGTTTTCATAGTAGTTTCTAATAATTCTTTGTATTTCTGTGGGGTCTGTCGTGATTTTCCCTTTCTTGTTTCTGATTCTGTTTATGTGTGTTGATTCTCTTTTTCTCTTAATAAGTCTGACTAGAGGCTTATCTATTTTGTTTATTTTCTCGAAGAACCAGCTCTTGGTTTCATTGATTTTTGCTATTGTTTTATTCTTCTCAATTTTATTTATTTCTTCTCTGATCTTTATTATGTCCCTCCTTCTGCTGACCTTAGGCCTCATTTGTTCTTCTTTTTCCAATTTCAATAATTGTGACATTAGACTATTCATTTGGGATTGTTCTTCCTTTTTTAAATATGCCTGGATTGCTATATACTTTCCTCTTAAGACTGCTTTTGCTGCGTCCCACAAGAGTTGGGGCTTTGTGTTGTTGTTGTCATTTGTTTCCATATATTGCTGGATCTCCATTTTAATTTGGTCATTGATCCATTGATTATTTAGGAGCATGTTGTTAAGCCTCCATGTATTTGTGAGCCTTTTGGCTTTCTTGATACAATTTATTTCTAGTTTTATACCTTTGTGGTCTGAAAAGTTGGTTGGTAGGATATCAGTCTTTTGGAATTTACTGAGGCTCTTTTTGCGGCCTAGTATGTGGTCTGTTCTGGAGAATGTTCCATGTGCACTTGAGAAGAATGTGTATCCTGTTGCTTTTGGATGAAGAGTTCTATAGATGTCTATTAGGTCCATCTGTTCTAGTGTATTGTTCAGTGCCTCTGCTTACTTATTTTCTGTCTGGTGGATCTGTCCTTTGGAGTGAGTGGTGTTTTAAAGTCTCCCAAAATGAATGGATTGCATTCTATTTCCTCCTTTAATTCTGTTAGTATTTGTTTCACATATATTGGTGCTCCTGTATTGGGTACATATATGTTTATAATGGTTATATCCTCTTGTTGGACTGAGCCCTTTATCATTATGTAATGTCCTTTATCTCTTGTTACTTTCTTTGTTTTGAAGTTTATTTTGTCTGATACTAGTATTGCAACACCTTCTTTTTTCCTCAATATTCTTTGCATGAAATATCTTTCTCCATCCCATGACTTTTAATCTGTGCATGTCTTTGGGTTTGAGGTGAGTCTCATGTAATCAGCATATAGATGGGCCTTGCTTTTTTATCCATTCAGCAACTCTATGTCTTTTGATTGGTGCATTCAGTCCATTTACATTTAGGGTGATTATCGATAGGTATGTATTTATTGCCATTTCAACCTTTAGATTCGTGTTTACCAAAGGTTCAAGGTTAGCTTCTTTACTACCTTACTGTCTAACTTAACTTGCTTATTGAGCTTTTATAAACACAGTTTGATGATTCTTTATTTCTCTCCCTTCTTATTTCTCATCCTCCATTCTTCATATATTGGGTGTTTTGTTCTCTGCTCTTCTTAGTAGTGCTCCCATCTAGAGCAGTCCCTCTAAAATACCCTGTAGAGGTGGTTTGTGGGAGACAAATTCCCTCAACTTTTGCTTGTCTGGGAATTGTTTAATCCCTCCTTCATATTTAAATGATAGTCATGCTGGATACAGTATCCTTGGTTCAAGGCCCTATTGTTTCATTTCATTAAATATATCATGCCATTCTCTTCTGGCCTGTAAGGTTTCTGTTGAGAAGTCTGATGATAGCCTGATGTGTTTTCCTTTGTAGGTGACCTTTTTTCTCTCTGTGGCTGCCTTTAATACTCTGTCCTTGTCCTTGATCTTTGCCATTTTAATTATTATGTGTCTTGGTGTTGTCCTCTTTGGGTCCCTTCTGTTGGGAGTTCTGTGTGCTTCCGTAGTCTGAGCAACTATTTCCTCCCCCAGTTTGTGGAAGTTCTCAGCAATTATTTCTTCAAAGACACTTTCTATCCCTTTTTCTCTCTCTTCTTCTTCTGGTACCCCTATAATGCAGATATTGTACCTTTTGGATTGGTCACACAGTTCTCTTAATATTGTTTCATTCCTTGAGGTCCTTTTACCTCTCTCTGTGTCAGCTTCTATATGTTCCTGTTCTCTGATTTCTATTCCATCAATGGTCTCTTGCATCTTATCCATTCTGCTTAAAAATCCTTCCAGAGATTGTTTCATTTCTGTACTCTCCCTCTGGACGTCGTCCCTTAGCTCTTGTATATTTCTCTGCAGCTCTGTCAGCATGTTTATGATTTTTATTTTGAATTATTTTTCAGGGAGACTGGTTAGGTCTGTCTCTGCAGATCCTCTCTCAGGGGTTGTCTGAACTATTTTGGACCGGGCTAAATTTTTCTGCCTTTTCATGGTGATAGCAGTGGCTGTAGGCAGGCTGCAGATGTGTCAGCTGGGAGAAGAAAGTTCTTTCCTGCTTCCTGGATGCCTTGCCATTCTCCGCTACCTGTGTCGGTTACCCGCACTCCTGGAGCAGCCACCAGGTTAATCCCCTAAGCTGCTGTGGGCGGGGTCTCTGTCAGAGCAGCGCAGAGCCCTGCGGGGAGTGGCAGGCACACCAGGTGTGCTCCTCCATGATAGCGGCACCCCAGCCGCATCTGTGTGCCAGCAGCAGCCTTTGGGTCTGGCCCAGACGGCTGTGCATCAGGCTGGGATTCCGGTTGGCTGCTGGGAGTGCGGCTGCTCCATCTGGCACTGCAGCAGGTGTGCGCAGGGCTCTCCCATGTGGGCCTTTACCAGGCTCCTCTGGCGCCACCAATGCTGGCACACATGGGCTGCTCCCGGGCTGCTTGGTTACTGCCACTGCAGCCTCGCACCGACCTCTCCCGGGCTCCTCTGGTGCCACTGCCACCAGTGTGCCCAGGCCGCTCCCGGGCTGCTCGGTCACCCCTGTGGTGGGCTCGCACAAGCCGCTCCTGGTCCCCTCTGGCACCACTGCCCCCGGCATGCGCTGCCACTCTCCCACTACTGGGCTGGTGTGTCGGGGTCCGCGCCAATTGTGGGAATGACTGGCAGGCTGCTTAGTGCCATGAGGGGCTTCAGAGCTGTGCTGCCACCCAAGGGGTTAGGGTGCCTAAAGTTCCCTGGGATTCCCAGCTGTTGGCTAATTGTGCTGGGATGACTTCGTCCAGCTGTGGGGTCCCTGTCTCTTTAAGACTTGCAAAAAGCACTCGCTTTTCTTTTGTCTCAGGGATGCCAGTTGTGGGGACCTGCCCACAGGTTTTGCTTTTCCGTTTCTCTAATATCCAGCACCCCATGCACCTTGTGTCTGCATTCCGGGTGCGGATTTCTAGAGCTGGTTGTTTAGCAGTCCTGGGCTTTCACTCCCTCCCCATTCTGACTCCTTTCTTCCTGCTGGGTTCTGGGGTGAGGGGGCATTCAGGTCCTACCTGTCCGCGGCTTGTATCTTACCCCCTTCATGTGATGTTGAGTTCTTGCAGATGTAGATATATCCTAGCTGTTGTACTGTATCCACTGGTGTCTCTTTTAGGAATAGTTTCATTTATTGTATTTTCATAAATATATATGTTTTTGGGAGGAGATTTCCACTGAACTACTCATGCTGCCGTCTTCCCATGATCCCTCCTCTTGTTGTTTTTATCTAGTTTTTCTCAGTGAAAATAATGATTGGTACTTCTCTGGACCTCCTGTGAGCATGGAGTTTGTAAATCATCACCACAACGTGATACACACTAAAGTACAGGACTCACCCTATGACAGCATAATGCTGGGATGGAATATCTTTAGAGCTCCTCCTTTCTCCTTGCCTATGTGTGATGAATCATTTATGTTCTTATTTATTAAATTCCTACTGAGTCCCCCCAGTGGGGAGCAGAGATGTTTAGGACAGCTCTTCTCGAACTCTGACATGCATTGAAATCATCTGGGGTCTTGATAAAATGGAGATTCTGATGCAGGAAACCTCAGGAGGGGCCTGAGGTGCTTCAGTCCTGGGAATCAGCTGATAATGATGTCAATGCTTCTGCTCTGTGGGTAGCAAGGGTTAGGACACCATCTAAGAACTTACAGCATAGCAGGTTCTCTGTGCACTTGCACAAAAATGGAGGGAGATGTTTAGCTAACACCAGTCACCTGTTATGTGCAAGTCATGTGCTATGCTCAGTGATTATGGGATGGTCCCCGATGTCTCCTGTATCCTCTATCTGGTTTGAGAGACTGGCCTAGAAACCACTGATTGCATTAGAGGGTGACAGCTGGAGCTCTGTATGATGATGGCTGGGGCACCAAGGGGAGGAAGCAGCTTTGTATGTGTGGGTTGAGGAGGCATCACAGAAGTAACCTTGTCCATCTGGGTCTTAAAGAGTGAGAGGTTTCTAAGCTGATGAGGTAGGAATAGACACACTCAAAAGTAAAGGGGCATGATGTAACACAGAGTATTTAAGGGAATTCACAATTCCTTGGGGCAAGGCTGCACATGTGAGAAGATAGGAAATGCAGTTCATACTTACAAAAAAGAAATGCCTATTATATGCCAAGCATTTCACATTTATTAATTCTAATCTTACAACAAACCAAAAAGGAGGTAGTATTTTTTCCCCCATTTTGCACAGAAAGCAAATGAGATTCAGAGTGATCATAGAATTCTTTGACAGGTACACAGTTTGTCTGTGGCTGGGCTGGATTTCAGGTCCAAATCTCAGAGACACCAAAGCCCCGACTACTGCCCTATTCGCTGAGCTCTGGGGAGTTAGTAGAGGCCAGATCACAAAGGGCCTTAAGAGCTACGTTAAGGAGGTTAAACTGGACTCCATGAGCAGTGGAAAACCTCAGAAGAGTTTTAAGTAGAGAGTTGGCCTTTGGATTTCTGAAAGATTACTCTGGAAGCTGTGTGGAGAGCAAATTAAAGGGAAACTTGTGAAAACAAATGAAAAGCTGATGGCTATTAAGCATCCAAAATTATCAGCCCACATGTGCTCCAGGAAAGCATGAACCTCATGAAATTCAGGAAGCTTAGTCTAGTCCAGAGAAGAACTTACACACCTGAAACAAATATCAGATACAAAATCTGAAGTTACTCCCTAGCTCAGACTAACCACCAGTGCATACAGTGTGCTGTCTGGACTCAGGAGGAAAGGACAGCGGAACTCCATACTTATAAGACTGAGCACGGTGTTATTTAAACAAGTCAAGTCTTCACACACCCACAATTGTCTGTGTTCTGCTAATGGGAAGTCTATGTAATGCTTTCCACTATTAATTTCACTAACCTCTGTTTGAAATGCTTCCCAAAGGATGCCTTATAGTGCAAGTGATGATGGCATGTGTAGGGCATACACCCATCAATATGCCATAACAGTCACTTCTTGAGCACTCACTATATCCCAGGCAAACAGAAAAATCACTCTGGTAGAACCCCATGAGGAAGGTAACAACATTCTCTTTTGACAAAGGAGGAAACTGGAATGCAGAGTGGATAAAGGAACTTGCTCAGATCACAGAGCTCGTCAGAATCAGGGTGTTGACCCAGGGCTGCCAGATGTCAAAGGGCTACCTGATGTCAAAGCCTTTGCATCTTACCCCTGCCTCCCTGGGCGTGACCTACATCTCTAGGCTGCTTTCTTATTTTCACAACCATTTTACTAGTTTGTTGTATTTTTCTCGGCACTGATGCTTGAGAGGAAAGTAAACGGATAGCCATCTCATTTGACAGTTAAGAAAGGAGAGACTAGGGGAATAGAAGGATTGTCCAAGGTCGCAGCGAAGAAGGCTGCTCTCCCTTCCCCTTCCAGCCTCTGGTCTAATGCTCTTTGCCTCCAGGCCTCATCCCAAGGTTCACTGGTTCCCAAAATTGGCTGTATATTGCAATCACCTGGAGATCTTTGAGAACTAGAGATGCCTGTGTAGACATTCTGATTGACTTGGTATGAAAGGCATTGGAAATGTCAAAGCTCTCTAGGTGATTCTGACATGAAGCAGAGTTTGGGAACCACTGCCATGGCTTTTGAGATATAGTAGGTTTGAGATTGGCTTAGAGCAGTGGTTCTTAAAGGGTGGTCCCTGGACCAGCAGCGTCCGTACCACCTAGGAACTTACTAGAAATGCAAAGTTTTGGACTCTACACCAGACCTAAATATCAGAAACTCTGAGGGTGGAGTTCAGAAAACATTGTCTTAACAAGTTTTCCAAGTGATTCCAATGCAAGCCAAGCGCATTGGCCATACTTCCTCCCAACAGGTTTACTGTGGGGAATGTGGGGACCATCTGTCTGCTATTTTTACTTAGGCCAGAGCTCAGGGGAAATATATTTAAACCCAAATGACAGTCCAAGGCATTCAGATTTGTATTAAAGATGGATATCCTGGTAGTGTTGGTTGCCAAGTGCAGGAATAAAAAAGTGAGGGAGGATTTTGGAATCTTTCCGGGGGTGGCCAGAGTACTGTACCATTGAAAAGCCAAAAAGGAAAAGGAAGAGACTGGCCTCTGGAGAAAAATGAAAGCAGTAAGTCTTGTCATCTGCCTGCACTTCAGTCATTTACAGTCCTTCCTTCCTGCGCTTTAAAGTTAATGGTGATGTCTTCATAACTGGCACCTTTACTTTTCTTTTTCCTGAAACATCTCAGTGCTGTTGAAATCCACCTTTTCCGAGTGGTGCTGTGCTTAGGACAGAAAGCAGGCAGCATTCACTGCCTGAGAAGCAGAGGGCTGGGTTATGGATGGCAGAGGGACTTCTCCCCTGCCTCCTTCCCATTACGGGGTTGCTTAATTGGCATCATTTCTCTGCTGCCGCAATTTTTTTTCTCAGCATTATAATTTTAAGTAATTCAGTATATTAGCCAATTTCCCTAATGCCCTTCATTGCATGTTCATTCCATGTGGCTGGTTTCTGTCATATTTTTCAAGTATTCCCCACTGGACCTCACTCAGTAGCTGCTTGTGTTAGGTGGTATTGGTTCTTCTGACAGTGGTTTGTGAAAGAATTAAAGATTCTAGCCTATTGCGCTGGGGGAGGTGTTAATGGGATATAACTGTTTAAACTGAGAACTTGTGTGAAAACCCGGAGGGGGGTTGGGGGGGTGGAGGTAAGGAAAATATTTATGTCAGGTTGGATACCATTGGAGAGATTGTGGGAAGAGTTGCGAAAATCATAGCTAAGTTTATTGTACACATTCAGAACACCCAGCTGTTTGACATCAGTCATTATTCACCATTCTAAGATGCCTTATTATATATGCAATATATTCCCTTATTGTTTAGTAAGTTACTGTTTTTAGTTGTACCACTCTTCAACCAATAACTGGCTTTGAGTTCTGACTTGGACATCCTTTGACTTTGCTTCCGTCACATTTAAAAATACAGCAGAAGCACTGAGGAATGGAGGCAGAAAGCGTGGGGAAAAGGGCAGCTTAGCCACTTTTACCTGGGCTGGGTGGGTGTTTCACCTCGTGGTTTCTCAAGATGATTAATCCGGGGGTGGACTCTGCATAAGAATCATCTGTCAGCTGAGGCTCCTGGGAAGACTAATCTATTCATAGATGAACCATTGTTAAAAGAGAATAGGCTCCTCAGCAGGAAAATGGTTTGGTAACTGCTTCATCAGCTAAGAAGCAATATGGGATGTGAAATGATGTTTCGTTTCAAGTTACCTGAAACCTCTGGGGTAGAGGTTTTCCCAGCCTGTGGGATTGAATAAGGAGAGACAGAGAAGCCTTTATTACTGGCAGCCAAGAGTAACAGTATCTCAGTGCGTCTAGGTACTTTGCCTTAGGAGTTGTTTCTTCTAGTTCTTTGTAGTGATTGAGCTAAAGGGTAAAAGTGATTTAAAAGGTATAAGAAGAGCAAACAATTAATGCCAGTGTGGTGAACACTCTGCCCATCACGTTTCCATCTTTACACCATAACTCAGAGACCCACTGGAACAAGACAAAACATGACTTAACGGACAATGCGCTAAGACTCTGTGGAGATAAACCAAAAATTATTTGATGACCGTATCCAACAATTTAAAGCAGAGAAACTGAAAGAAAAGCTAAAAATGAAAGCATGACAAGAAGCATAAGTTAAAATATAAATCTAGCTAAGTGTATCCCAGGTATTAAAAAGAGAGCAACATGAAAACATTCAGGGTGTTACTTGAATGTTTTTATAGGACAGTGATGTGGCTTCAAGCGGTGGGGGGGAATAGACAATCTGTAAATGAGTAGTTGGAATAATGTCACTAAAATTGCATATGAAAATATCTGCAATTAAAAATAGTTTCCAAGTCTATAACAAAAAATAAGTCTTCATGGAGAACAATGCCACCAGTAAAGAGACAATAGGCTCCTTGGGCATTCCCCCAAGCACTCCCAGCACCTCTCTGCTCTCACCTCTTAGGCTCAGTTTCACATCCATGTCTCAGGTCATAAATGATTGTCCTTCTAGAAAATGTATTTTTCATCTCACTTTATGCTCAACCCAATCTTACTCAAGAGCATATTCTGCATGCCAGCAGTGGGCTAGATTGAGAGAAAGCATTCCCTTCACTTGAGTTGCTCACAGTCCTTTGGAGATTCAGACGTCAAAATAAGCAGTCCACAGCACTATGTGATAAACATTGCCAATTATTGTTTGTTGGGTTTACTTTTCATGAAGTACAATATACATGCAGACAGGTGTACACATGGTGCTGTGGGCTTCACCAGAAGTAATGGAGCCCTGTAAAGGGAGTGTCTAAGTGCACCTGAGGAACCTAGGACCCTGGGAAGGCTTCCTACAGGAGAAGCTGGGGGTGAGACATGAAGAGTGAGTAGTGACTTACAGGCAGAAAAGGCAGGTAGGAGAAGAGAGGGTGGGTGTGCCAGGTCAGCAATTCTTCCAGCCCACTTTCTCCAGAAAGATTTCCATAACTATTCCCACTCTCATTGATCAACTTCTCTAAATCACAAGTTACCCAAATTATAGCCCCAAATTTGATATCAGACCTCTAATACTCCCAGTATCTCCCAGTCTTGTTTTCTTAAAGTTTGTCTCTGTTTATAAAGTTTGTCTCTGTTTACCCACTAGATGAAGTTAGGGATGCAGGATGAGTTAGAGCAATTCCTACGTATATAGCCTTGGGTAAAGGATTCCAGCTCAGGTAAGTTTAGTTTCTTCATTGTAAAGGATTACTGGGTAAAGGTGAACCCAGATCAGGATTGGCAAACCGTGCTTATGAGCCAATCTAGCATCCCTGTTGTTTTTGTGAATAAAGTTTTATTGAAACTTTATTGAAACAGCCATTCTCATGTATTTACACATTGTTGGTGGCTGATTTTGAGCTGCAGCGGAAAAGTTGAGTAGTTGGAACAGAGACTGTCTGGCCCACAAAGCCTAAAATATTTACTGTTTTGTCCTTTACAGAAAAAGTTTGCTGACCACAGCCTTGTAAAATGAGCATGTGGTTTTTTAGTGGTGGTGGTGGTCCTGCATGCATCAAAATCTGAATGCCTCTTTAAAAAATTTTTATCTTCGTCCTTCTCAACACCAGTGCCTTATCCCTGTATCCAACTAAATGATACTCTTGATTTTATTAGGCTTATTGTTTAAGGAAGTTTAAAGATGTTTACCTCTGATATTTAAGATGCCACCACCCTGTGACATCCTGACCTTGAGTCAGCCCCATGGAAGCAGGCATGGCTCTGTCCACTGCCACAACCTCGGTGCTTGACTATGCATCCAGCACATGGGAGGTAAGCAAAAATGACCATGGAGTGAAGTGATTAAGTGGCCAGGCTGGAGCTGGTGAGCAGAAAAGCAGAGAAGGTTGCAGAACAGGCAGGCACTCCTCAAATCCCTTGACATTCAAGAAGGCAGTTCAGGTGTCAGGCACCGCAAGGAAAATTGCCCCATCCTGCTCACCCTTTCCACGCCCGTGACCAGTGTTGCCTGCCTATTCTTGTTTCAGGGCAGACATGGACCTGCTGAAAACAGGAGGTTTTCTTACATGGCATTGGGTAGAGAGGAGGGCTAGATTACCAGGACAAGCTTTCAGAGGAAAAAATATTCACGTAACAGAGTGTAGACGTGCTGAGTGAAGCATTTCATTTCTAATGTCTTAGAAAAGAAAAACTTCCCTGGGAAAAAGTTCATCTGAAAAAACCCCAAGATTAAGATGCGTATGTATCATTGAATCAAATTATCTCTCTTATATGTTATTATACTATTAACATTTTCCCATTACTGTCAATTTTCCACGAACTTTCTTGTGTTTTCAGAATTAAAAAAAAAAAAAAGGCTGCCATTAGGCAGTAGATGATGCCTAAACATTTGTGTTCGGGTTTTATGGATATAAGTCGGCCCATGGAAGGCCACCGGAGTCCTCCATTTTGGCCTTGGCCGTCTTTGGTTCAGTTCTCCGGTGCTCAGGAATCGGGGCAAATGTGAACACAGTGCATCTCAGAAGTACCTCTAGAGAGCTTGGTGTACAGCAGCCCTATGTTGGCTCTCCTCCATTTTTGAGAATAGTCCCCTGACTTAAACGTTCAGGGAAGCAATGGGAAGACATTAGGGGCTACGAGTGAACACTTTTTCTTAAGGACCATGCTGGCTCCTTGGTTCTTCAATCTTTATTCAGTTTTAAAATATTCCCTGGTTTCACCAGCCTTTTCCTATTACCCCCAAACAATATCTGCTTTGCCTTTTTCATGTGGCTACCCATCTAGGGGATGAAGGGTGACAGAAAGTGTTCATTCATTCATTTCTTCATCAAATGGTTATTGAATACTTACATGTGCCAGAGAATATACAATCAAGACAGAGAACATTTCTCTTCTCACAACATTTACATTCAGAGCAGGGGGAAATAGACCAACAATAATTGCATAAATAGCTAGAAAAGGAAATGATGATAAATAATATACAGAGAACTTAAATGTGGTAATGATTGATTGAAGGAACAAATCTAGGTGCCGTTGAACCTGTGATCTAGATAACAAGGAGTCAGCCTTGCAAAAATCAGGGAGCAAAGTATACCATACAAGATGTAGCTGAATGTTGGGGTGTATTTAGATTTTCTTTTTAAATGTTTAAAAATAAATGGTTAGGACAAGCAGAGGAGACTTTAAACTTAGAATAATAAAGCCTGAAGAGTAATCAGATATCTTCTTCTTAAGAATACATGTATCTGCCAGTAGCTTGACCAACCAAATTGTTTTATTTTCTTTTATATGTTTTCACTTGACATAATAGTGGTATTAAATATAATGTGTCTGGTCTGGCAATGAAAGGTGACTCTGCTCTGCTCTTTATCATCTCTTTGTAACCCAATTGCAGTATCAGGTCAAGTTTAGAGCGAGTCAAATTTTTGGTATGAGTTTGAAGGGGTCCATAGAAATCCTCTTCCTATGTTTGCTGTTCTTATTACGCTCAGAGATTCTGGTCACCACTGAGGAAGTGTTAGAAAGAACAACACACAGGGAATTATAGACCAAGATGTAAGCTCTCTCTTACATGCCAGGTGAGGTGCAGAATGGAAAGTAGATGAACTTGAATCTTTACACTCAAGTTGAGACTCAATTCCATTGAACAGTCATAGACCCCTGTTGGTTCTTAGTACCATGCCCAGAGCTGCAGCACAAATTATATAATTGAATCAGGAAGGCAAAAATACAGTTAACATTGCCTACCATAGAACATATTTAAAGGGCTGTTGGAGGTGTTATTGGATTTTCTTGGCCGAAGGTCATCACTGAAATTCCATGATGTCATCTGAAGAGATTTTCATTACTTAAGTCTTGGATCTGTATTTAAGGGTCAGTGGAAAAGCATCAGTCAAGTTGAACCAGAAGGTGATAGGGGTATTTAGCGGCTGGAGGCTTCCCTTCATAGTGCTTCTAGTCTCAGGAAAGCTGCTGCACTGTATCTGAGCCTGTGAGAATTCCACAAACTTCTTGGGAACTAATAAGAGCAGAACATGCACATGGGAAAGAAAAACGTTGAAAACATCAGCAATGAAAGGTGAAAGCCTCCTTCTCTTGGCCTCATCCCCAACCATCACCACCTGCCATTTTCCTTAAAAGTACATGTAAGGGAAAAACTTTCTAGCAAATAAGTATATCTTTAGAAATTATAACAATCATATTATATATTACACATATATCTTTTATATATTTTATTCATTCTGCAAATTGCTTGTTCTTCTTAAAACTTTATCTCAGAAGCCTTTCCATATCCTTATACACAGGCCTACCTCGTTTCCATTTTTTGAAGGCTGCTTTGTGTTATTTTGTGCAGTTACACCAAACTTAACCAGTCTTTTACTGTTAAACCTTCATTTTCATTTTATATTTTTCTGTTATCTTCAATATGGCATATCCTTGGTTGTCCTCTTTTGACTCTTTCCACAGGATGCTTTATAGTAGGGTTGCCAGATTAAAGGACATACATATTTCAAATTCTCAAAGAAAATTGCAAATGACCTCTCAGAAAGTTTGCACCAGTATACATTCCCACTAATAATGTAAGAGAGTCTCTGCCTCTTCATGACCTTTTACACTTTGGGCGTGTTCAAATGCTTATATTTTGACTGTTCTATTAGGTGAAATCTTGTGACTGTTTTGATTTGCATCTATTCAACATAATTCAGGTAAAAGGGTAAACACAGGACATGGAGTTTGAGAGTAAGGTCTCTCATAAGCCTGGTACAGGTGTACAGCCCTTTACCCAACATTCTTGGGGCTACATTTATTTCAAAATTCAAGGTTTTTCAGATTTTGAAAGACAATATGTGTAGGTATATGTATTAGTACCACTCCCCATCCAATCTGGACAATACTCCCTAAGCAAGCGCACTGATACTGTTGCAGCAAAATGTATGAATGTTCCCACAAAGTGGGGTAAGTAAAGGTGATAAGTATCAGCTCAGAAAAGGTTTTTTTCCATGAAATAGGTTTGTTTCAGAAAAAGGTCTTGCCTCCAAATGAGTTATGAAAAAGCAATTTTGGGATTCAGAGTTCTTTGGATTTCAGAATTGCAATTAAGATATTGTGAGCTTGTGTAAAGAACGGCTCTCTGAATAGAGGAGGTAACAGACCCATTTAGGATGAATAGACAGCATAGAGGTAGAATCTCCTACCTGCATGTGAGGGTAGGTGAGGATATTGGAACCATGCAGAAAGAACTAAAAGGAGCTGTCAAGACAGCTTTGTGCAGAGACACCATTGGCCAATAGTTGACCTCATTGCTGATCGCGAAACAATTTGATGCCATCTACTGATGAAAGCATAAGTAAATTCGTATGTCACAAAGCATCAGAGGTGATGTGCACCATTGTAAGCACGTGAGGAAGTAACCTGCTCCTTCCTGTAATTCCATCATGAATACCCTTGCCTCCTTTTTCATGATTATAGGTGACTTAAAAATGATCCAAATGTAAGTGTCTTGTTTTAGACAAAAATCAAGGAAGGCCTTAGTCTCTTGATGACTCATAGTCATTGCTAAACTCCTGCCATCTAAAGCAGACTTTTAAGAAGCAAATGAATTCCAGAACAGATAGGTTTGCAGAAATCATGGGATAATTATCCCCAAAAGAAGAAAAGCTGTCCATGAGCAAAAGGAAGAAGAATGGCACTAAAAACAATACAAATATTTTTAATCTTTGAATTTTAATTAAAATTAATCTTCATAATAATGCTTTCCAGAGATGAAGTAACTTGCCAGTGTCACTGAGCTCAATGAACTGAACATTCCTACTATAAAGCAAGTCATACCCGTTTGATAAAGTCAGTGTCATAAATGGTGATCTTCTTTCCTGCTATGGTGAATGACAGATCTGAAATTTAAACCCAGAGTAGTCTACCTTAGCTTCTTGCACTAGTCCTACCTTTCTGCTTTTGATAAACTTTATCTGCCCAATAAGCTTCCTCTTGTGAGTTTATCCTGTTTGCTTGGAAATGACTATATACTGAATTGTATTGGGAAGGATTTGGGAGCTGAATCCAGGTCCTGTGTTCAATGAACAGGGTGTTCCAGAAGTATAGGTAGGGACGATATGGCGGTTTAGTGGGGGCAAATGTGCCGTACATTTAATATTCCTGGACTGGGTCATCTTTGAGATCCTTTTCTGTCTCCTAGGATTCTATAAAATACACATTTATTTTAAAATATATCAAAAAGCCTCATTCCATTTAACAGCAGGGAAAGTCCATATTAAAATCATAGCATGGTTACAGCACACTTTTCCCTAAATGGCTAAAATGGAAAACAGAGATAATAGCAAGTGTTAGTCTGGATATGGAGTAACTGGAACTCTTATACATTGCTGGTGGGAGTATAAATTGGTACAACCACATTGGAAAACTGTCAGCATCTACTAAGCCTGTGCCCAGGTAGAAACCTGATAAAAAGCACTGCATATGTTCACCAAAACACATTGCCAAAAAGATCACACTACTACTACATTATCCAAATATCTCAAAACTGGAAAATGCCCAAAGGCCTGTCAGTAGTAGAGTGGATAAAGAAATTGGGGTATAGCCACCACAGGAGCATCAATGAGAATAAGCAGAGCGCAACCACACATATGCAGAAAGGACGTATCTCGCATACACCAAAGCACCTACTAATTGCTTCCAGCATGTAGATACACATGTGTAGAACTACTCTCTAGAGCCAGAAATTAGAGAACTAGTTCTCCTAGAGGAGTGGATGTAATAACTGCAAGAGGTGTTATTTCTTGTTCCTGTTCTATTTCTTAATCTGAATGACAGTCACGTGAATGGTTGGTGACTGTTCACTGAGCTTTAGAAGTTGTATACTTTTCCATAAATATGTTTAATAAAAAGCTAAAGTACTTTTATCATTCTTAATGATGAAGAAAAAGTCAAAGTCTAGCATCTTTACTCTTAAGGTAAAATATTTTCATAATTATATTTTCTTCAGTGTTGGAGAATTTTTATTTTGGCTCCCTATAGTTTACACCACATACAAATATCCTGAGTCCCCACAGAGAATCTATACCTGGCTGGATGTTATTCCTCTCCTACCTAATGAGCTTTAGGATGTGCAACCAGGCTTCTGAGACCTACTGTAAAGGAAAGAAAAAAGACAGTAAAAAAGATAGTAAAACATGTGCTTTGATAGCACTTTTTAAAAATTCATAACGGCATAAAAAGAAGTGACAGCTGTTTAGTAGAAATGTGCAAAAATAAAAACAAAACCCAAAACAAACAAACTTAAAATTTGTGGTGCCATAAAGGGCATCAGTCATATGTGTTGCCAAGTTAGACCACACTGCTTCTGATGTAATAGTCTTAGTTCCTTCCTCAGCCTTTATCTTGTGAATAATGGATTCGGCTGCTTATAGACCTCAGAGCATTGGGAGGGAGGGATTGGAAGAATATGTTCACCAAATTAGCACTCTCCTGAAATTTCCCTGTTATGGAGGTGAAGGTAGCTTCTGTTACCTGCCTTACAGTTGGGGATTCATTCCCTTTCCCAGGCTTTTCAACTTCTCAGTGTCCTTTTTCCATAGGTTGGCTAGTTGAAATCATAAACGCGCAATGGGTGGTGCAAGCATTGCTGTTACAAAGCAAATCACACCCACTTTCTAATGTCAGTATCATGAACAGATATCTTCTTTTCTACGCATTATCAATTTCAACATAAGAGGAAAATTAAAGCAAGCTTCTTCTAAGTATAGAAAGCAAATGTAATCTAGATGCAAACCCTGGGTCTACTGCACAGTAATATTTGGTAGCATGGCTATTACTAATCCCAGCAGGAAAGCAGCACAGATCACTTACTGGTTTACAGTGTGTGCCCCAGAATGACAGCAGTGGAAAGCTAGCCAACAAATAGGCAACGTGAACCCAGGCAACAACTGGTGAAAATGAGCTCTTGTGAGTCACATCTGTGGAAGAAGTTCATTGTTTCTCAAAAAATAGGAAGGCATTAAAAAATGGAGACTGTTCCTGATACTCTGCATTTTATCAAATCTAAACCCTGTCTGAGTTTCTTACAGGATTTATAGTTGTGATGTTTCAAAGGATGGTTTCTCAGATAAACAAATGCACAATAATGCACCACCATTTAGAAATGTGCTGTTCCAAGTAAGTAAAATTCCAGCTAACTAAAGCACATCCCTTAGGCAGCAGGATTTTTTCTTATTTTTTATGTTGACCATGTCAGTTGGAAAATATTCACGGGCATATTGTAACACTTTCCTGATTTCTTAAACAAAACCTAGGGAACATGACTTTCTGATCAGTCATCACTATAAACATCAACTATAGAAAGCAGCAATAATACTGTGATTCTCTCTAAGGCTTTGAGGGATGGTGGAGCTATGGCCCTATACCAAGTGTTCCACATTGCTTTTTTTTCTTACATGATTTCTCCTGGCTCATCATTTGCCATCAAGCTACCAGCTGTCAGTTTTTGCTTCTATCAGTGATATTATTTACAGATAAATCTTTCTCTTTGTTTTCTAGTTTTCTTCCTCTAGTCTAACCTGAACTGTAAGAACATTTAACTAGGCTAATTTATGCCATGTGCAAAATACAGAGTGGTTCTGAATGAAGACCTGGCAAGATCTTTCATAAATAAATATACATAATATGCTGAGACCTAACACTACAGAATTTCTAATACCTTAATAAGAGCTTAATAAATTTTGACTGCTTTGATTACTTTTAATATTATTGTTAATATAATTATTAAATAGTCATGCATATATTATTGAGGGTAAATTAAGCAGTGGAAACAAATACACTCAAACATGAAATGACTCAGTCATAATCGATGTTATGTCCCACATACAGAAAATTCCAGGACAGAGGGGAAGGTCACCAGGTAGTTATCTAACAGATGATTCACCTTTCCAACTACCCACTGACTTGAGTCTCTTCCATCTCCTGAGTCCCTGTGTCATCTGAATCCACCCAGAGAAAGAGGAACAAGATGAAGGCATTATGGTTGGAAGCTTTATGGGCCACATCAGGAAGTAATGCATGTCACTCCCACCCATAATCCTATTGGCTGCGATTCAGTCATGTGACCACAACTAGCTGCAAGAGAACCTGGATACTGTAGTCTAATTCAGTGCCCAGGAAGAACGGGAGAGTGGGTTTTGATGGTTATGAGCCTCTGCTACAATGCTCTTTTGTATATAGATTTGTGACATTCTTTTGACAATCCTGAAGCCATTTTTTCTTCTCTGCAGTTTTTACTATATTCAAATTATACAAGTTGTACAATTAAAACTATGAACTAACTTTAAAAATTTTTTTATAATTAAGCTGATTTTTATACTTACTTTGCTAAAACTGATACACTTAAAATGAGCCTCACCATGTCAGCAGTATTTCTATATCTTTTTAATTATGCAAATATTATTTCCCAAGTGGGTTATTTCATACAAAATTAGTCTTTATATGAAAGCAGTGGGATGTAAAGATCTTGGACTGTGACATCCCCCAGACCAAATTTTATCCCTGCATTGCCACATGCCAATGGTAGAATCTTGGATACAGCACTTAACCTTTGAAGTTGGCATTTCTTCTGTGAAATGTGGGGAATAATAGCTATGAAAAATAGTAAATTAACAACATAACATACATGAATCACCTAGTTCAGTGTTTGCCATAAAAGCCTTCAAATGGTACGTATAGTAACCTAATAATAAATATTATTAAAGTACTATAGTAATTTATATTGTATAAATATATATAAGCATATTAGTAATATCATAATGGCGATGATATTTCTGTGAGTATGGATATGATTGAAGATATTAATCAACTTAACCTTTGAATTCTTTTGAGTTTCAACACCTAATAAAGGATGGTTCCCATTGGTCCTTGGCTTTATTTCCTGAGGAGAATACAAGATTTGAGCATGGGCCACACCAACACCATCTTCCAAGGAATCGGGGGCATTTGGAACTATGATCTGAAGGCTCAAACTCAAATATGATAATGAGGAATGATAGGAACTGTGGTTAACTGAAGAATGCATGCCCAGTACAAAAACAATGAAATTAATGTCTTTTAAAACAGTCTTCTGAAAAGCAAAATTTATTTGCAAGTTGGATGTGCTAGTTATTAAGACATCGTTTCTTAGGCTCAAGTGCATCCTTCTGCACTCTGCGTTGTGATTCTGACCCTGGAACCACACAACCGCATTTTGTCATTTTCAACTGGATACCCATTGGCTCCAGTAAACACATGAGAGGGTGACTGGGAGGTAGAATACAGAAGAAGCAAGTTTGCTTCCCTTTGAGCATTGCTTCAACTGCGCTTCTTCATCCAGGTAGTGACAGTTTCTCTCAATAGCTTAAGCTGATTCCAGTTTGTGGTTTTTCCACCACTCTCAAAACCAGTTCCAGAGCCATCAGCACCCGCCAGGTAGAGCCCTCTCCTTAGAGGTGAGGGTCCCTCCTTAAGTTGTGACCATTCCAACCTTTCCCTTCTTCCCTTGAGCCTGGGAGAGCTGCTCCCTGCAACCATCACCCTGTGATACTGGTTGGTGCTCCCTTTCTGCCTTTTCAGTCCTCCAATATCTGCTTAACAATTCTTGACCTTAAATCCTGTCTGTTAAACTACCCGGTACTATTTCTGTCTCCTGACTGATTCTGAAATTTGTGCCATGAGTGGTCCCAGAAACAAATCCCTAAAAATAGGATATGGGGATCTCTATGCTCAGAAGTTGTCAGTTTACCATGTCTTGGCTAAGTGTATGTCAACATGTCTTATTTAATGGTTATGTTTATGGTTGCTTCTCTTGATACCTAATATAATGCAAAGCTAACACATTTGTAGCATTCTGTAGTTTTCAAAGGTTCATATGTGTTATCTTATGCTATCTTTGCCTCATGTCTCTGTGGGACTTTACAAATGAGACTCAACCTCTGAGATGCTTGAAATTACTAAGTTTGCAAATGGGAAGAACTGAGGACTCAAATTCAGACATTTTAATTCAATGCTTTTTGCTCTGCACTAAAGCTACCTTTTAGAAATGTTTTAAGAGTACTAATTGCTTCATTTAGAGCACATTTTGTCTTAAATATTAAGACTTTTTCCAACAAGAGAACGAAGTAGTAGTTGACACGGTAAAGGGGAAAGATAAGCCAACAAATTGGCTTAGTTTTGTCATGTAGCTGCAGCTTCAGAAGGCTATAATCATGTCTCATTCTGGAAGAGAAATAATTTTTGGCTTTTCCTATTTTACAAGATATTAAATTTCAAAATCTCAGGGAGAAGGAGTGTTTGGTGTATAGGAACAATTTAAGTTGATCAAGCGTTAGTAGTAAGAATCTGTTCTTAATTACCTAACTCAAATTGAATAATCTCAGCATGACCCCAGGTATCAAAATATCTCACCCTCATGTCTCAGGGAAACAATGAGCTGCATTATGTAAAAGACACATACAGCTCCAAATTTAAGTTTACTTTGACATAAATAGAGTGTACTTTTACAAATGTGTACGGATTATGTACATTTTGATGAATTTGACAGAAAGGAGAACAGTGGGAGTGGAGAGGGATTTCTAATATCTTGGCTCTCTTTCCAGCCCCTTGAGCCTTTCTAAGGTGTGGCAGGATTATTTTCATTCCAGTTAAGCACTTGTACGGCCATGGCAGCAAGGAAGTCTAGAATTCATAACAAAGACATCTTGTTTTCTCAGATGCAAGTAATCAGCCCTAATGCTGTTTTGATTTCATTGACTGAGAGATATATTTTTATAAAGCTTTTGGAGAAAAAGTGCCATAATTTTAGGAAGTGCTTCAATTGTATATGAAAGTCAAAACTATATTTAATTTTAGTTTTTAATTACCAGCATTTATTATTTTTCTCTGCCAGCCACCTTTTTTTAAAAAATAGAAGGTGTACAACTTCATGTTTAAGGTGTACAACATCATGACATATATACGTATACACAGTGAAGTGATTCCTGCAGTTAAGCTAATCAATAGATCATCTCCTCACAAAGTTTTTTTGCTGTTATTGTGAATGCACCTAAAACCTACTCTTACCAATTTCCCATATTCAATAAAGCATTATTAACTATAATCATCCCACTCTACATTAGATCTCTAGACTTGTTCATCCTCCATAGCAGCAATGTTGTTTCCTGAGACCAACATCTCCCCTCATTCCCCCTACCTCCCCATCCCTGTTAACCACCATTCTACTCTTGCTTCTACGTATTCAAGTTTTTAAAATTCCACATATTAGTGAGATTATGCCGCATTTTTTCTGTGCCCAGATTATTTCCCTTAGCATGATGTCAGGTTCACCAATGTTGTTGCAAATGGCAAGGATCTCTTTTTTAAAAGCTGAATAATTGTATGTATGTGCGTGTGTTTATACACATTGTGATACACACATGCACACGCATGCTTATATATATAATCCAATTTCCTTAGTCCTCCTCCAACAAACACTCAAGTTATTTCTATGCCCTGGCTGTTGTGAGTAATGCCAATGAATATGGGGGTGCAGATATCTCTTTGAGGTGCTGATTTCATGACCTTATATACCCAGAAGAGAGTGGGCTGGATCATATGGTAGTTCTACTTTTTGCTCTTTGAGGACCCTCCATACTGTTTTCTATGACACCTGTATCAATTTATATCCCCGCCAACAGTGTATAAGGGTTTTTCCTTTTCTCCAAGTCCTTGCCAACACTTAGTATTTTTTTGATAATAGTCATTCTAACAGGTATCAGGGGCTATCTCATTGTAACATTGATTTGCATTTCCTTGACCACTATTAGCAAGTATACTTAAACCACCGAGGACACGCTTGACACCTGCAGCTGTGCTTGTCATGCACACTGAAGTGTCTCTCCCCTGCCACCTAATAAGGGATGGCTTTCATCCCTTCTGAAAGGGCATGCACTTCCATAGGAAATTTCCAAAAGAAAAACTGACAGCTCAATAATATATTTTTCAGTTTCAGTTTCCTAAGCTAAATCATCTCAGTTTCAATCAGTTTTATATTGATTTTCTTTTACTCTGAAAACAGACCTTTGATTTGAATGTGATTTGAAATGTGTATCTGCTTTGGTGGTGGCGTTCTGCTTTGGAATGTCACACAAATACCGACACCAGTGTTTTTCTGTTGGATGATAAGCTCGTTGGAGGCAGGGTTCTCTATTTACATTTATAATCTCACCTGCCATTCCACAGATATTCAGCAGTTGTTCAATGTCTTCATTATGTAATGATTTTAAATGCAAGAGAGAGCAGGCTCTTATAGAAGTTAGCAGTTCTTTAGACAGGTGATCTTAAACCAAAAGCTATATTTAAGACCATACCTGATTCTGGGCTAGAAGTTGATCATTTTTTTTGGCCCACATATCGTATCACTAACACACATCACTAGTGAAAGCCCACCCCAAAAGGAGAGGCCAAGTGGTGAGCCTTATACTCAAATCATGTCCACAGACCAGCAGCTTCAGCTTCTTTGACTTAGAAGCTTGTTAAAAATGTGGATTCTTGGGCCTCTGTTTCAGCTTCCTAGTCAGACTGTGTGTCCATGATCCCCAGGTGATTTGTATACATGACAAAGTTTGAGAACAGCAGTGTTGTAGAAGACATACTGGCCTTCAAGCATTTTAATGTTATCTATAGTTTTCTAATATCAGATCAAGTATCCATCCTATTTTAAAACTTGATCCACTTGAACTGTTCTGCTACAACACTAACAAAATGTCCTAAGCTCTCATAAGAGAATTTAAATCTTCACTTAAATGGGATATAAAAGTTAAAAAGAGACATTTCCTTACATTATGTACTAGTTATCCTAATTTCATTATGGGATATTAAAAAAAAGCATTTCCTTATAAAAACTTGTTTTTCTAACCCTGGTGCATAGGAAATTGATATCCAATAGTATATACAATTGTGTATGCAGAGTCATGTCAGCCTAATGATATAAAAATTATAGGGACTGTAAAGTCTTCTGTAGTATCTGATGCAGTCTGGTACCAATTGTTGCAATTAGCAATTAGCTTCTTTCCTGCCTTCTCTTCAGGAATTCTTGGACTTGGGAATATTCTGTTCCCAGTTTCTCTTGAGAGACTGGTAAGGAAATTAAATTACCACTGGGAACAATACATTTCAGGATCACTGTAAATTTCCTAAAAGTATAAATTTTCATATCCCATTTATTTTGACAACCCTAAGACCAAGCCTTCCTTAATTTAACAGTAAATGTACAGTGGACAATATTTTTGGCTTTTTTTCTTATTTGAAGAATAAAGTCCTCTTCCAAATACAGGGACTAAGAAAAAGGTAATTGCTTTGTTTAGTAGAAAGGGAATAGCTTGCAGTGTTATTCTTTTCTGTACAATTTCCTGCTAATAATTGAGCTGCTACTTAATTCTGCAGTGCATCAGCTCCACCAGTTCTGCTAATCTCCTCCAAAGGCTAGTCTCAGGTCCCTGGAAACTCCTCATCTGGAGACCAACCCAGGGTTTCACGGACAGTCTTGCCACCCAGCTGGGATGTAGACAAGGATTTAGGAAAGAACTTGAATTAAAGGGTGATAGTGTAACTCTGGCCATTAAGTTCCCCAGCAATGAGCAGTGGCCATCAGGCAAGTAGAAAGGACCCTGAGTGGAGAACAGAAACGTTTGCTTGTATTGACAACACCCTTTGCCCTCAGAAGGCAGAGGTCAGCAGCATGTGTATGAGGGATATCTCAGGACAGAAGGTCTATCCTGTTTTCCCGGATATTACTGGTATCATTCCTTGATTTTATATTTGAAGGAGCTTGTAAATTAACCCAAAGAGTTTGAGAAATTGAAAGATGGTGTATAAACAATATTTTATCAACCTACATACCTCCTTACCTAGTTTGTTCCTTGGGTATTTCAAATGAATGCAACTGTGTCATTTCATTTTTTGTAAGGAAGCAGGAGCAAAGCAGGGCAAGGATGTTTTTAAGCCAGTTGTGTTTCAAATCCCATCTATTCCACCTGTTCCATTTCTATGTAGCTGGGAGAAATGGAAAGTGTTACCCTTCATGAAATTTCTGCCTTTTCTGGACCAGAACAGCTTGCAGTAAAATTCTTACTAAAGAGGAACCATGTGACCAAACCAGCCAATTGGAATAGTTGTTGTTTGGGATTATTCTACGACTGAGCTACTCTGTATGTATGTAACTGAGAGTTTTAACTAATTTGGAAATGATCTTAAAGTATCCTTGAGTTAAAATACTTAGTTTAGCTGAAGGGAGCATGATCAAGTCCATCTTAAATAGATCTTACTTTTTGTATTCTGGGGTGAGTCTCTAAAATTGTATTTCATCGATCCTAAGATATATTTCTCACACACACACACACACACACACACACACACACACACACACACACACACACTTCAGTATCTCTAAAATAGGTTACAGCTTAGAGTTTATGGCATCTTGCAAGTGTTGTTGGCAATAGCCACAACATAATTGCCATTCTTTGCATACGTGAGCATGGTTGTTATTTGTCATTGCATGATTAAACAACCATAACTTCTTGGCAGTTATGATAGTCATTTAAGGACCATTTGAGGAAAGAAGAGTAGGTTATTGTCTGACCACGTTCTGTTGACACCTTCTGGTGAGATCAAGAAAGGTCTAGCATGAAAACTTGCCAAATGATGGTTCACAGCTTAGAGACAATAGCTGAGCACTCTTTTTAGAAATGCAATGGTTATCAAAGACTGAATTGAAAAGTGATTTGAAAGAGTAGGACTCCAAGTATAAAGAGGTTTTAGGAGTACCTTAACTGATGTATTTAGCTCAAATTTCCCTTTGTATGCATAACAATGATATGTGCTAAAAATTTGTCTACCTAAATCTAAAAAGCCATTTCAGGAAGGATAAAATTAAAAAAATAAGTGGTAAGAAAGCCTTGTCTCACCATTTAATTGGCACTGTATTTTTTTCTTTCTGTTTTTGTAGTAATACATAAAAAAGCAGTGCTTTACTGTTAATGGAATTTTAAGTTGGTAATATTACATAGTTAGAAAGGGGTAGATAATACCTTGGTGACTTTGTATGCATGTATAAAGATGACTACTTAATTGTGCTGAACCTATATGCAGGAGTAGTCATCATTCCTAATGAGGCTTCATATTCTTCAGTTTTTCATTTTTGAAGATAATCTTCATCTCTCTATAAGGGGAGCCCTGATTCTCCCCCATGGAGATAATTTCAAGTAGTGATTCTTATTTTCTCTGTAACAGCCCATACCTCAGACTGCCCATGTGTTTGAGAGCTTATTGACTGAGGTAGACTTACTCAACTAGTTCAGATTCTCTTGGTTACAAGTAACAGAAGTCACTATCGAGGAGCACAGAGCATCTCACAGAACCCAGGACAGGAGATGCGGCTGAGTCTGAGAAATCAAGTACTCTGGCAAACTGCAAATCCCCTCTCCATCTGCAAGTAACCATGAATTGTAACTAGTTTGAAAATGCTCTATGGGCATCTTTGAGTTAAAATGTTTGGCTTGACGGAAGTAAAATTAATCATTTTGTCTGAATTTTATGGAAGTTGTAACCTATATGAGCCTCATATGTATCAAATAGACACATCTCATTAGAGTTTATGAATGAGCAAGTCAAAAATGCAGGAAATAAAGGAAGTGAAGCCAAGTACCAGTTGGTCCATCCCTAGTCTACTTCCATACTTTCAGCCAAAGGATAGAAGGCTGTGATAGTGCCTGGCCTTACAGCCTGTGCAGAAAGGGTAACAGCACAACTTCTTTCCATGAAAAGCTAGAAACTGTTGATGTCATGAGTAAGTTGTTTGTAAATGGCTGTGCAAGGCAAGTGTGAGGCTACCAGTGATTTTGGCAAATACATTGAATCTCTAAATTACTTGGCAAGTACCCCTCTTCTCTATTTTCTCTCACACAGACAAGGAAAGACTTCCCTTAAGTCTAAACAACAGTATCCCTTGCTAAGTGGAAAGATCTCTGCAGATTAATGTTTTTTATTGCTGGGAAATATCGTGGGAAATATGTGGCAACTGAATAAGGAATCAAATGAGGAATGATGTGCCTGTATGAATTCTCCTGTCTTGATTTTAACATGAAAATATTAGAAGATAGAAGAGGAGCAAGGGCACATAGTGAAATTTCTTTACATTAAGTAAAATAAGAGCAACTTCAAAGGATGTTTCATTGAGTTTGTGGGTTCACTAAAGATATACTACTCAGGAACTTTATATGGGTCTTTCCTAATTTCTGGTGCTTTAATGGTGATTTATCTCCTTCAGCCAATCAACCAACCAGTATTTATCAAGTGCCTATGATGTGCCAGGGACTGGGACTGGAACAGTGAACCAGACAGATACAGTCCCCCTCCTACAGCATAGCAGGGAAAACAGACTGTCCAGTCGGTAACTGTGGTCAAATTCAGCAGTCTGTTCTTGATGTAACAGGAATGTGTCGCCAAATCTGCATCTAGGAAAGCCTCCCCCTAAAAAAAGGAACATATAAATTGAGAACTGAGAACTAAAAGCCAGGAATGTGAAATAAGACTATTCCAAAGGGAACAGCATGTGCAAATGTCCAAAAGAAGGAGAAATATTGTACTTTTGAGGAAGAGATGATCCATGGGTTACCTCTAAAGGTGCTCATTTCAGGTTTTCTAGGAGCTTGAAAGGTCTTCTAAGGAGTTTAGACCATATCCTAAGACCAAAAGGAAGCCAATGTAGAGTTTCTAGCATGGCTGAAGCTCAGAGATTAGGTTGGATAAGGATGAAGGATAAGACTAAATAGGTTATTGTGGGGTGGGATCCCAGGAGAAGGAGGCTTTGGCTTGGACTATGGTGATGGCAGGGGAGTGGTAAGTGGATAAATTTGAGACAGAACCAGATATGGGCATGAAGGAGAGGGCAGAGTCAAGATCAGCCTTCAGGGTTTTAGTGGTAGAACTGGGTCCTCAGTGGAATTAGTCATGGGGGACAAGGTTGGTTTGTTCAGAAAATCTTACTAAGACGTCTTACTAAAATCTGTTCAGTATAACAAGAGAAAATAGAATGAATAGATGAAAGAAAGAGAAAATTATTGAAAAATGAGATAAAGTCAGGAAGAGTGTCACAGCATATCACTGATGTCTGATCTCCTTTGTAGAGAAGGGTCACGTGTTTAATGCTGAGCCTCTCAGCCCCAAGAGAAGAGGCAAACATGATTCATAGTGTTCATAAGCAAAATGAAACCAGTTGCTTGGAGAAGCCCCATCCTGCCTGAGACCGAAGAGATTTGATATTGAGACTAAAGAGAAATTTCTCCAATAAGCCTTTCTAGAAAGACACTGTATAATGTCATGAACAATATCCTCATTGGAAACACAGTGATGACCTTCATCAGCTCTTCCCTATACCCTCCCTCCATAAGGACCAGTGCATCTGCTGTGGCAAAATTAATTGAAAATCAATTCTGTGAAAGAAGCAAGTGTTTCCATTAGATTCAACCCTATGTGATGCAGGTTGTCACTTTCTGATGATCTGCCATCAATCCTGGGATAGCACGGAAAGTATCTTTTTCTTACCTTGTGTCTGTGAGAACCCTGAGCTTTCATAAGAAAGAATAGGTGTGTGTACATTCTGTGTATTTCGTTTTTTTTGGATGTCAAAATAGGAAAGAACCTGTTTCCTTGCTGTTTCTGAGGACTAGATGTAGCTTTGGGTAGATCATCCGAAAGTACATCTTCCCTCAGTTATGTTTTTGGAAGATATTCCTGGATCAGTAATGAATTTAAGATTGTATTCCTAAAGAAGCACATGGAGAGCAGCTGCTCAGTTTTGTCAGGAAGCACTAAGCCCTGTGCTTTTTCAGCCAAGCTTGGGGTCGAATTAATACTCTCCCGTGGAAGTCAGGGTTTTTAATGATGAGATATGCCTCAGTAGAAGCTTTGCTTAGCTATGAACCATAGGAGTAATCCCAGACAACCCAAGATGCTCCCCAGAAAGTCATTTTCTGTCCATCAGAACACAGGTAGATTGGAAATAGAGGTCCCAGAGTTCCTTGTTTTAAGACACAACTTTAATCTTTATATCAGAAAAATTTTAGAGCTGCTATAACCAAATGCCCACTTTGGTCATAAAACATAAGAATCTCAGCCAATAGAGTACCCAGAGAATATCAAACTTTGAGCAGTGTCATTCCTAGTATAGACCAGAAAAAATATAGTGCAATTTTTGTTTAAGTTCCCATTAAAATTTTTACCAATATTCCAAGTTCTGTAAGCCCAGGAATAGTAAATCTGTACTTTTCTCATTACTAAACAAGAATATAGGTAGTTCTGGAATGTAGTAGTATTACTGTTAGATTTCAGTATGGCATCTAAATTAGTAGATTGCTAGCAATACCTTGTGTTTGAACTTGTTTGGAGAAGATGCTCAGTTCTGCTGTAAGGTCATCTATTCAGTGGAGGTAGGAGTCTGTGGAGGTTAATGGTCAAGAGAATATTCTGTGAAATCCCATTTCCTGCATTTGAGTCCATGCTCCTTCATTTGGCAATGGAAAATTACTTAACTTTTTGTGTCACAGTATCTTTAGCTATAAAATAAATAATAATAGTATATGTTCCATGCATATACTGTGAGGGTTAAACAAAGTAATATTTGTAAGATATCTTAGGATACTCTTGGGTACAGAAAATGCCCAGTAACATTGGCTGCTATTATGGTTCTTGATCTATATGCACTGACCCAATCCAGCCAAATCACAAATACAGGCTGTAATGACAGGCCAGACCAATGGGTATAACTCAGCCCAAGTCCGCCAATGAGGCAGTGATCACAAGGACACTGGCTATCTTGCCAATAGTAAGGGAGTTATCTTCATATTTGAAGACCTGCTTATTCACTCAGGTATAGCAAGTGGCTACTGTAAACATTCAGGTGGACTTCCTACTACAGCTTAAGATGCTTATTAGCAGGTGCCTATAGTTTATCCCTGAAAAGTAAATGCATTTGCATTTGTTTTAAAGAAGAAACTGCTAAGTAGATAAATGAGGTGATACTCTGTGAGACTATGGACAATCAGAAGGCAGAACCAGGGCTGGAGGAAAGAAGTGACAGTTTAATGAACACAGAACAAAAAGAATTTCAGAGCCCTCCCAGCTTTGAGGCATGCAGTTATAGAACTCATTCATCACAAATATTGATATGCCTACCTTGGGTGCAGAGGAAAGGAATAAAACATGGATGGGTGCAAGGAAAGTGAAGGGCTGTAGTCTGAGATTACCCAGGAATTTTTAATACATAAATTAGGGGTTGTAAACTGAAATTACAACCAGAACTGTATAGGTGATGTAAAGAAAGAAGCTGGGAAGTTGGAAGATGATAAATTGCAACTGACATTCAGACTAACGTTGAAGAGACAAAAGAGAGTAGTGGTGACTGTGGGAAACTGGAGATTACATGTTCCTTTTAAAAATAGCTACTATTCAGTTCCAACTGACTACTGTCATAAGCAAAGGTGGATGGAGTGTGGCTGTGACTTCCAAATGGAAAAAAAGTTAGCCCAGTCTTTTAAAATTTTTAGAAATTCTATTAAAAAGTATTATCAAACAATTGAAATATAAGACACCATATAGGTCAACATTATACACCAAAGAAAACATATCTGAGTGCCCAATTGAATGTGACTTTCTTGAACACGCAGTTTACCCTCTTCACTTTGGATGTGATTTATATATTGCTAACTAACAATTTTTTTTTTTCAGTCAAAAATCTGTCCTATTGTTCAGGTATCCCCACAGCATTCAGAGAAATGGCTACAGAAGATCCAGCATATTTCAGGAACAAAAATGACCTAGGAAATTTCATAAGCAATACAGGCCTTCTTGTCTTGAAGATTTGCATCAGAGATCATAAACTATTGCCCTTTGGCCACAACTTGGCCTTCAGCCAAAGCTCTACTAAAATTTAGCCATGCCCACCATTTGCATATTGCCTCTGGCTGCTTTCCCATGTCAGTGGGAAAATTGAGTAGCTGTTACAGAGACCTTATGCCCCCAAAGCCTAAAACATTTATTATCAGGCCTTTTACAGAAAAAGTTGGTCAACCCTGGATCCAAATAAACCAAAAATTATTAGATAATTTACAAAGTACTCTGACTGCAGTAAGTATATAGGAATTTATGAGCATGTGTATAAAGTGCTGGGCAAGTGTGAAGGAGAAGAGAAAGTACTTCTGGAGGTGGTGTGGAAGGTTACACCAAAAATATAATATTTGACTTAAGTCTTGCAGGACAGGGCAGAATTCCCCTAGTGCAGAAGGGAGAACTTCCAGGTACAATATGTTTCGATCACAGCTAGGATTTAAGTTTGTGGAAGATGAGAGACAAAAATGGTCTGAACACTCCCAGGAATAAATTAGAAAAGCAAGAAAGAACACTGGTGACATTCCTTTCGGGTCTCAGAATCTCTAGGTCCATATATAAGTTTATTTAAAGAATAACTCCTTTGAGTCAACTTTAATTGTTGAAAAAATAACCAAAAAAAAAAAAAAAAACACCACAGCTAATCAATGTGTGAACTATCCAGTAAAGATGAACAATGAATATGGTCCATAAGAAAAATGTTTAAGGACACCAAATCCAATATTTTTCCTCAGGGAGTGATGTGGAAAACAGCGGACATTTGATTTTTAACTTTATGAGGTTTTAGAATCCAATCTGTCAATGGAAAATGGATTGATTATTCCTAAGAATAGTTTGAAAAGAATAGACTCCCTATGTAGTGGTACTGTATATTTTATATTTATTTTAATATCCACCAGTAACGGATACATAGTGCTTACTGAATACATATTGAATTAATAGATAAGCTATTCAAAAGTTTCTGTATGTTCATTTCCTACGCATTCCTCAATATTTATCTATTGAACACTCTAGAATTATGAAGAGAGGACAGGGGTGACACTAGCGGTATTTGGAGGCCATTTGGAGGCTCTTCATGCTCTTCGGATGGTTACACCTCAGAGAGTACCTTTCTCATTCTCCCATGTTTTTCCTTATACATTTTTAGTTCAGCCCTAAGGAAGGCAATAGCATGCCAGGTAAAGCCATGCCTCATTCTGATTCACCATGACATTTTCTTATGTTCTTTTGAAGGCTATCCAAGGGTTTAGTCAATATATTAGTTAGAATAATGCTAATTATTGCAACAAAGAAGCCCCAAATGCAAATAAGACAGATGAGTTTCAACATTTGATCTCACACTACATTCCTTTTGATGCTGTCATGTCTTTGCAAAGCTGGTTTTTCAGAAATTGTGATTTTTAAAAGCAAGTATTGTATAAAAATCAGTGTCGATTAGGAAGTGAGGTCAGTTGTGTTTGCAAAGTTGTACAAGGCTCAACAGATGCACAAATCTCATTAGTAATTATAATTATATAAGAATATGAATATTTCTCAGCTTATATGTATTTTTTTTCCCAAATGATTACTAAA
Organism: Manis pentadactyla; assembly: GCF_030020395.1. Classification (NCBI taxonomy): domain Eukaryota; kingdom Metazoa; phylum Chordata; class Mammalia; order Pholidota; family Manidae; genus Manis; species Manis pentadactyla. Next base: position 43,081,087 of record NC_080032.1, on the reverse strand, counting down.
TCATTAGGATGTACATATGTACACTTTTTGAACCCAACTACTGTTAAATAGAATCATTAGGTATTTCTTTTGGCCTAGGAGTACTGTGAAAAGATTACTTAGACATAAGGGTGACGTGAACGGGGGGGAGTTTTTTGGAATCCGAGGCATTCTTGCATGAGAATGCAGGGGGAAAGCTGGCTTGAGATGTGTCCATACGCAAGCTTATGTCCAGGGAGAGTGAGCGAGGCAAGTCCACTATCCTGAAGGTCCCCACCTGGTACTCTCACATTACCTATTAGTGAAATCTTAATTAAATGACCATAGTAATGACAAGTGTGACTGGGGAATGTTACATAACTAGCTGGCCATGGTCCAGACAGCTACAGAAGAGGAGAATGAATTTTGGTGGTCGGCTAAGTCTCCGTACAGTCCACTCCTCTGGCCAAATATAAAACACTCTCCCTTTGCCCGAGGAAAGAAACAAAAGTCCTGTGATACTGTGTGGTTTAAAATAAATACATATTTTGCCTTCCTCTGTTTCTTCCACAGAGCTTCTGAAACCCTTGAAATTTATTAAGTGAAGAGGCAGAAAAGGTGTCTTTGTTATGTTAATGAGGGAAAGTTTGGACGGAACCTGGTGGGGGTACTGGTTGCCAGGGGAACCAACCACATGACTGGAGGAGTGGGACTTCCAGTCCCACCCCCTGTGACCTCCGGGGAGGGAAGAGGGGCTGGAGGCTGATTCAATTGCTGATGGTTTAATCAATCTTGCCTGAGTAATGAAGCCTCCATAAAAACCCAGGACAGGGTTCTGAATACTTCAAGGTTGGTGAACGCATGGTGCTTTGGTGGAGATTTTCAAAGAGGGCATGGAAGTTTGTTGTGTTTTCCCCACACCTTGTCCTGTGAATCTTTGCCATCTGGCTGTTCCTGAGTTATACATTATATAAGTAACTGGGGTCTAGTAAGTAAATGTTTCCCTGATTTCTGTGAGCCGCTTTAGCAGATTAGTTAAACCCAAACTTCTGACTGTAACTTTGATCTACAGCCAGTCAGAAGCACAGGTGGTAACTTGGACTTGTGACTGGTGTCTGAAGGGGAAAGGGGAGTCTTTAAGGATTAAGCTCTTAACCTGGGGAATCAGATACTATTTCTGGGGACATAGTGTAGAACTGAGTTAACTTATAGGTGTGTTTAAATTCTCCTGCTGGTGCCACAGAATTTCTTAATGGTGCCTGGAGAACCCTCCCCGGACCCCCGCCCACCCAACACACATACACACTTCGGAAGTGGGTAGTCAGAACCCTTATAAGTCCCCAACCAGTTACTGCATCAAGCTCAAGTTTAAGATTTCTGGAAATGCTCTATCATTTCCATTAGGTCTGCAGTTGGCTCCTTTTGTTCATCTATATAATAAAAGACAAGTTATCTACACATACACCAACACACACACACAACACATATATAGAAACACTCAAGGACAATAAAACTTCACTTTAAAAATCTTCCATTTAAATAAAGGAAGAATTAGCCCATAGCAATAGTCAAATTCTCCTGCAGAAGCACTGGGAATACTTTGACCTAACAATTAGGGGTGGTATGAGGGCTTCCTTGATTAGTCTGTTTCTGCTTTCTGGGTAAAACATTCTTGCCTACTATTCTCTGTGGCCTCTGACTCCATCCACTGACAGGCCTTTTCTTGCCTATCATCCTCCACTGTTTTATGTGAGATAGACTTGGGATGTCTGTTACAGAGTTGCTGCTGATGTCACTCAGGGGGACTGAGAGTCCATTTAGGGCTTGAATCATTACAAGCTCTTTTACAGGCTAGTCCTGTGATTTCTTTGGCAATAATTTCCTCAGAGTCTTAGGCTTCTCATCTATTTGTGTCCAGCATTCTTATGCCAATAAGCATACCCAGCATTTTTTGCAAGACATGTTTTCTCCACCTTCTTTGTTTCCTTGTGCTCACCTTGCCATTCTTCCATATTAATGGCGGCTTGACTGAGGCCACTTGAAGTGTTGGGCTTCATCCAGAGCTGTATCCCTTTTCCAATCATGGAAGTCCAGCCCCAGCTCCCAGATGACCTGCATTCCCTCATGTCTCACCAATGGACCAGGAACTTCTCTGAGGAACTCACTTCTTTCTTGTAACATCTCATGAAAATAACCAAGGAGCATGTCAACACCTACTACCATTCAGGCCCTTTCAAACCACTTCTCTTACAACTACAGGCTTAGTATGTATAGATCCATCTATTCAACTATGTCATCTAGGGTTATTTTTATTCATTTCTCTCATCTACCATTTATGATGTTTAGTTTTAAGGTTGCTTCTTCACATGGTTACATGAGAAGCTTGTTTCCTCTGGCTTTCTCCAGAACTTTCCAAAAACAATAGCAAACATTGTCTCATATCTTGTTGGCCAGATATCTCAGTCCTGAACCAGTCAGTACCAAGGATAACTTTTGGATAATTGGATATGCCCCTTTGATAGAGGTACAGTCTTCCAACTATATCACCAATATTCCATCAAGGAGGAGTGAGATGAATGTTACAAATCTGAGTTATTTGCTGTGTCCACTACAGATGAGACTTGAGAGCTGAAAGAATCCTAGTTTAGTCAGTAAAATGGGCTAAACCACCTTTCTAAGTCATTCTCAGTCCCAGAGCCAGATTATTTAGCAATGAAATTGGTGAAAGCTAGAGATTATAAATAACTATAATCAAGTTGTCCTTTTTGTCTTGAATGCATTCAGTGACACCCCCACAATACACTAATCTCCTATTAATCTTGACAGACAAGTCTATTAAACTAATGAATAGAAGGCAAACTTTATTTTAGCTGTCCATTTATATCATCACCATTTAATCCTTGACCTCTGGTAACACTAAAAGTTGTGGGTGGTGCCCTTGATTTCTCTACTTCCCAAATTTTCTTTAATAATCTTTATTTTATAATGAAAAAGTACACTTAGGAAATTAATAGGTATTTCATCCTGTGCTGGGAATTTTACGGAAGGTACATGGTAGTCCCTCTTCACAACCTTTACAGGCATGATAGATCTGGGGATTCACATTGACTGTCACAGAGCCTTTTTTCCCCTTGGAAGCAAAATGGACTGTTTCAGAAATTTTTCTAAATGTTTATCCCAACTTCTCCCTGTGAACTCATTAAACATATCCATTGAAAGGCAGCTTTGAAGTTTTGACCTAGAGACAAGTTTAGACTGAGGTATTTGTTTTCTCTTTCCATTTGATGGATGTTCCTTATTTGTGACCCATTGGTTTTATTTGCCTTCTGTTTGTGAGCCTAGCCCTGCTGTCCTGTAGTTCACATACAAACTAGGCTTCGTTCCAGTGGGTCACTTTTGTCTGTGTTCTTTATGAGTTTTCTAAATAGACAGACTGGGATCTTTTCAGATTTCTTTGAAATATATCATTCACTTGGTTTTAACACAGTAAAATATTTTAATGGACAAATTATTTTAATGGACATTTTGGTACAAATGACCCACATGTTGGTTTTCATTGTTTAGCTTTTAGTAACTGATGAAATTTCTTGATAGGGAGGGGTCATGTAGTTTACTAATAGTTTCCACCTATAGATTTAAATGAGAAAAATCAGAAATGAAATAAAGCAATAAACAGGTTCTAGTATTTTGTGATTGTGGGATGATTAGGACACTGAGTTTTAGAATCAGAGGCCTCAAAAGAACATGTTTATTCTCTTCTAGACAAAAATACTCTACCGAGACACATATAGTGTTTTAAGTGAAAATGCAGATGAATAAGAAACTTTCAATCAGGGTATCAGAACTGTGGTGATAATCAGTGGAACAGAGAAGAAACCTTGACTGTTAACACTTTCATGTATTCACTTAACAGATATTTTTTGTTTGCCTGAAAGGGCTCTCCACTCAGCAGCTTATATTCATTGGAGAGCAAATCAGACCAGCCCCTGTTCTCATGAGAAGCAATCCAATGGGAAAACAAAGTGAAAGCAAATAGATACACACAATAAAATTAGAGCATGTATTTTTATTGCCTTATTTCATTTCTGATTTTTCTCATTTCAATCTATAGGTGGAAACCATTAGTAAATTACATGACCCTTCCCTATCAAGGATTTTTATCACTCACTAAGTGCTGCTGCGAAAGAAAAGAACTAGGTTATGTGAGTGAATAACAAGGATAAAAAGTCATTGTTTGGATGGGCAGGAAAGATCTCTCTGAGGAGGGGATATTTAAACACTATTATTAGATTCAGATATTTAAAAAGAAGGAGGTAAGAAGACATAATGCAGCTATTACTCCAAAGGTGGGGTGAAATCTCCATAGTTGTGAACATTTTAAGTTATAAGGTAAGTTCACTCATTTTGTCTTAAAAGTGTCAGTGTGGAAACTTCTCAATCAGCAACTTTTGGCAGCTCTATATGAACATAATTCATTAAAACTTAAGTGTTATAGGTGTTCAATATATACTTGTTGACTTAAATTGAACTTTGATTCTCTCCAAACTTTGATTAACAACCTCTGTGCAAGCCGTACAGAGACATCAGCACTGCACTCCAGAAAATATCTTGACTGAGTTTTGTAACAGATGGCATTCACATTCTGTTTTGAGCTGCCCTCTCCGGGAAGGAAACCCAGATTTTGAGGGATGTGCCCTTCTCAGTGAGGTTCCCTTGAACTCAAGTAAGAAATGAGCTGCTCATAAATGGTTCCATTCTTGGTAGATTCACTGCTGGTTGAAAATGTAGTTGAGTACATAGATTTTTATAATATTTTCTATAATATTTTGCTGCTCTGGTGTGTGTGATATATGGATACATTGGCTCCTTTGCCTTTTTTTCATTAAAAATGTCATAAAACATTTAGGGGTCTGTGCAGAAATTGCTGTGACCTCTATTTATAATTGAAGAAAGTAACGGTTCCTTTAAAATATTACTGGAGAGCAGTATTCCTCACCACAAGACCCTGAAGTCTGCTAACCAGATTTGTGCAGATTTCCATTCTCTGGTGTGCAATTACTAAAATGACGAGAAAGTAGGACCATCGGAAAGGGAAAGAAATCTGGTAACTAAGGTGATTTGAAGCAAGCTTATGGGAGCTAGATATATTTTTTTTTGGTATTTTTTATTGCTGCTGTTTTATTATTGGTGTTCAAGCAATTTCTGTTTTTTAAAGTTGTTAGCGCTAAATAAACATGATGCCTTTGTATATTTCTTAAAACAAAGGACGTGTCCTCCTATCAGCTAGACCCTCTCTGTCCCCTGCATTTCCAGCGCGCATGCAAATGCGGAGCGGATTCTCATTCAGTGGGCCTGGAGTGGGGATGGAGACTCTGCCTTTCCAACCGGGTAATTGGATGTGTGCTATCCCCAGACCACGCTTTAAGGAGCAAGGCTCTAAGTGAGAATTTGTGTCTTCTGAAAGGTGAACTACATCGCTGGTCATTTAGGCACTAGCTTTGTGGTTACCATCTAACTGATTTTCTCCATATCCTGGGAGAGTGTCTTTTGGATGACTTGCCAGGAAGGTTCCATTGAGTTACTTAGCAGTTTCTTCTTTCATCTGAGGCTTTGTCCCAAAGGCAGCTAAAAGGCAAGACAAGCCTTTTGTCATCTTTGAACTCTGCTCCTTCACACACCATATTCGGTGCCACAAGTCCCATCAGCTATGCCTTCAAAATGCATTCTGTTCCATTCTGTTCCTTCCATCCCCCCACACCATTCCAGTCAGATCCTTCAACACCTTTTACCTGGGCTCTAAATGACTCCCCTAACTCATCTCCCTGGGCTTACTCTTGCCCCACAGCAGCGAGGTGATCTTTGAAGGGTATGAATCAGACTGTATCACTCCCTGCTTAAAACCTGCCTATAGCTTCCCATATATTGAGAATAAAACCCAAGCCTGTGACCACAATGCACACGAGCTACTGCTCTGAAGCTGCAGACCTCTCACATCTTGTTCCAGGCCCTCTAGGCACTGATCCTGGCTCCTGCCCACCAGCCTTCTGCATCTGCTTTGAGTGCAGCAGGCCAACCTCCTTCCTACCTCTGAGCTTTGCATTGGCACTCCTTTCTGCCTGAAAGCCTTTTCCTAGGGTGCTGGTGATCTCTCCTTCAGGTCACCCCCTCTGAGTGGCAGTCCCTCAGGACCCTATTTTAAAATTAGCCAAGTCCCATTTTTCCCTATTTCATCTCCATGCTTTATTTCATTGTTAGCCCTTATCACTGTCTGAAAGTATCTCTGTTTACTTACTTATTTTCCAGCCTCCACTAGGGTAACTGCACTAGAATAGAAGCTCCTTGAGGGCCTGACATTTCACAGGTGGTTGGGGTGGTGGTGGGGCAGATTGATGGGTGGATAGAAGGCAAGAAGGAAGGAGGGAAAGAAATCCCAATACCTTTCTTCACAATGTTGTTCCCCATTTTTCCATTTGATCCTGAAGTACTATTAAAAATGATCCTTCTCTCATGTTCCAGGAGAGACAGAAATTCCCATGTGTAATTTAAAGGCTTAAAAATGTTTTTTTATAAAGAGTAGTTCATTTCTATGCTGAGTTTTAGTAACATCGTTAACTTTTATTTCCAGAAACTCAAATGAGTTGGAAAAAAGGCACCATTTGGGAAAATTTACATAAGAATGACATTCCAAATGAAGTTTCTTCTCTCTGGATAATGCATTTCTGCAGACAAAACTCTAGGCCTCTGTTTGTAGAGTCAGAGCAAACACTTGCTAATGGTCAACTAAGGGGTGATCAGTGGTCACGGGACAGAATGACATTCCCTGGCTCACTTTGGTGTTTAATCCCACCCTTGGCCTTCTTAGCAGGGTGTTCTAACCTGCTGACAACCCAACAGCAAGGGAGCAGGAAGCACCCACCCAAAGCAAGCCTTTTGAGTCCCAGCAGCCAAGAAGAATGGTGCAAAGAATGCTGTCTACCAAGTCAGCATTCAAATCTCGGCTCTGGACTGACTAACTAGTCATTTGACCCTGAGAAGGTGCCTGAACTTTTCTGAGCCTCCTTATTTTCACCTATAATCTGAAAATAACATTCTGTTGCAGTGAGTTTTTAAAATGATTAATGTACCTAGTCTTTCATTTCTGGGGATATTGAGGACTTTGCAATTCCAGGAGGCAGCCTTTATTTTGCAATCCATGTAGATGTCATGACCACTTACATTTTTAGCTATATAAATGTTCCCAGGAGCACCAATTCAGGGTATAATTTTACATGGAATGTGATATACATGGAAGGCCTGGATTTATTCAAGGAGGCAAACCCTGGGGAACTAGACACCCCCACCAGTCCTCTCACTGAAAGCAACTGAATAGTCTGGGAGAGTTCTAAGTCAGTCACGGAAAAAGTAAATAAATAAATAAGGTACTTGAAATTTTAAGACAGATCAAACTAAATATTATAATTAAAAATAAAAACTCAATGCATGAGGTAGTCAGCAAATTAGAACCTGCTGGAAGACTTAGCTGATGAGAAGCTAGATATGAAGAAACTGCATAATTAGCTGAGGAAGACAAAATGATAGAATACAAAACGGGAAAGACATGGAGGCCTGAATGAGAGGATCCAACATAGGTTCTAATGATGGAAGAGGCAGTATTTTTTTTAAAAGTGTTTAACCCATCATATGACTCTCGTGAATTAGAATTTGGTGTTCAAATAAAATTTTTTCTTCTTGTAATATTGCACTAAATGTATTTCTTTCTCTTTTATTGGTGGTATAGTAAATGGTTAAGGTAGCAGATAAATTTAGCGAAAAAGCATTATACCAATTATTCCACATTTTTTAATTGAAATTTTTCCTGTTGTAAGTATGAGAACCTGTGATTTCTATTTTTGAGTTTGCATACAAAGATGTATTTTTTTTGGATTATCCTCAATATATATTTTAAAGCATCAGTAGAGTGTGTCTTTTTATGGAGAAATGGTTTCAGGTTTCTTGAGCTTCCATTTGTTTAAACAAAGCCTGCAATGTAAATATACAATAGACACATTTAGAATCAGATTATGTAGGTCCTATTTGTCTTAAAATAACTAATCGAAAGACCCAGATGAAGTAGCTTCCATAGTCTGATTTTTGCATTTAAATTTACTCTCATTTTTATCCTTTAATTTATCCTGATTATAGGACAGAAAATATTTAATTGTAGGTAAAATACCAGAGCTAGGATTAATCTTTAGCATATAGTTGGTACTTCGTAAATGTTACAGGTAGAGTTTATTCTCCTCGGTTCCTGTCCCCTCCAAAACAAAGAACTGGAAGGCAGAAGCACAATAGCAAAGCAGTGTAAAAGTTTTATCTGAATACCCTCCAAGAGCAGAGTGGGCCAGTGTCAAGGTAGACAAAGGCTCCAAACTTTTTGTGGGCTGGGGGGGTCGGTTTATTATCAGGTCCTAGCTGGGAGGCACCTGTTTGATTGACAGGGTGAGGTCATTTGATTGATAGTTCTAGTTATACACCCATTCCTCTTGGTGCGCATGTCGTTTCCCGGAATGCACACAGAAAAGGCCGTGCTGAATGAAATGTGGTCTGTGTGGCTCTCCGTTTTGCTGGATTGTACGGGCACTGGGTCTTGGTGGGACCTGTCTGATCTGGTCCGGATAGGCAAGGAACTTACCTCCCTGTGAAGCCTTTGTTGTTTTCGAGTGAGACCCTCTAACTGGGCATTTTTTCCTTGAACCTTATCTCCTTCTTCCCTCTTTCCTTGGCTGTTCATGGCTGTCTTTCTACATAACATAAATACTTCTTGAATGACTGAATTAATGACTATTTTAAATTAATTTCAAATTTTAGGAAGAGTGGCCAAGAGAAAAAAAAATTTAAATCAAAACATGGTTTTACATTTGTTTGGATTCGCTATTTCCCTAAATGTCATCATCGTCCTTTGTCTTTATTTTGGTGTTAATTCCATACTCTCTTGGTGCAGAGGAGAGAGGAAAAAAGTGATTAGAAATTCTTTAGCAATATGTACTGCCCATTAGAAATTGATCTTTACTTGGTTTTATCTCAGAAGCTCTCCTTTATGTGGCATTTCCTTCATGAACCCTCCTCAGTCTCCAAGAACAGATATTTGGATATGAAAACCCAGCTTGGAACATCAGCTAAGAACATCTATACAAGCCTTGGTTGAGACTTGTGGAAACCGTAGGCAGAAATGTTCTAGATCTCCACCCAGGATAGAACTAGGGCACAGGACACCAGGCCTATTGAGTGTGGGGTCTACTGATTCTCATGTAAGTGTGCAGACAAAGCAGCTGTTCCCCAGCAGCCCCAGTCCTTGCTGAGCACTTTCACTGTCTTGGGAGGATGTCCTTCCTCCAGAAGAACCTGTCAAAACCCTCCTAATCTTTGAAGGCTCTGTTTAAACACCACCTACAGCATGCAGTCTCCTCTGAATGCCTGCAGCTGAACCTGTAGTAGAAAATGTGTTATGTTGGGAGAATACACCCTTGCAACCAACTTTGACAGTTAGAGGCTAAATAATTATTCTAAGGCTTTGTGCTTCTGCACGACTTTTCCAGCAAGACTGGACATGTTGCAACTTTTTTTTAAATCAAGTTGCGGCCAGATTAATAATGTACCACCTGGTATTTATTCTCCTTCCTTCCTGCTTCACTGTATTTTTTTCTCTCCCACTCCTGCCACCCTGGGATTACATTTTCCATTAAGCCTAAGTATGTTAAAAAAAAATAGTAATATGGGCCTTGGCTTTATTTGCTCAGAATTAGCACTGAACATTGTTACCAATTAGTATAACTATTCTGTATGTCTTGACTTTCTTGCAGTAATTCTAAGAGGCCAGGGTCCTGTCTCCCTCATTTTGTTACCCCCCATCTTTGCATATAGAAACTGCTTAATATGGAAATTTTGAATGAACAAATTGTCTCTGCTTCCTCATTATAACATATCATGGTGTCCCAACAGACTTGGAAATACACATAGTTAATTTTTCCACACCTCTCTGTTGATTCATATGAAATCAACTTCTTCGTCTTCTGAAAAGCAAGCCTGAAGGGAAAGTCAATTGAAATCTTAGGACATGCAAAGAAATTAGACCCCAAAATCATGCAAGGTGAGGTGCCTACAGAATAAGCTAAGTTCTGAGAAAAGTTCACAAGCTTAGAGCCAAGGACAAGGGCCGGGGAAGGCCCATGCTTCCTGTGAGCTCCTCCTCTTTGTGTGTTTAGCTCGAGTCCTCCAGTCTAGAACATCAAGCTCTTCAGTGACTGGGCTCCTTGTGCCAATATCGCACTTAAAATAATGGACTTTGGAAACTGATCTTGGCACAGCCCTGTTTCTTTTTAAACATTTTTTTATCAGACGTCGGGTTTTATAGTCACATTGTTTGTGAAATGCCTTTTCTGTCCATTTTTATCATGGCAGTGTTTATGTTGCATGTCTAATTAGCTTCAACATACCAGATGAATCGTTTAAACCCGTCTGGCTCACTATAACTTTTCAAAGTTCCTCATCTGCTAAGGAAAAATATATTTGTAAAGGCTTAGATTTCAGGAATCAGAAGTCTATGATGGAGCTTGTTTGTCATGAGAAACATTTCGAGGGGGTTGGAAGGGACAGCTATTTGCTGGACTAGCCAGTGGGAGAGCAGATGAGGCCCAAAACACTTTTACAATTCTAATTTGAGAATCATTGCCAAGGTCAGCATTTCTTCCCCTTCTCAATTCCCCCATCTGTAAAATTAAGGGAAACAAAACACAGAGCTGAGGAGTTTCTCACCATTACCAGCCCTAGATATATTCGGGACACAGAAAGCCAAAAGACACGTGGGCTCATGGCAGAAAGGACAGGAAAGGATAGGCGCAAAAGATGGAGAGGTTGGAGAAGACGGGGAGGGGGGCGGGGGGGCTTGAAGCCAAAAGAGTAAAGAGCAGGAAGTCTAAAGCTCTGCTCCACAGCAAGTCAAGTACTTGCCTAGTACACATTCCCAGTTTGACACCTTCCTCCACCTTGATGCAATGCACAATTTTAATAAAACTTATTGATCCTCAATTTCAAAAAATCTTACAAGTGGAAGAGACCTGAGAGATGATCTCATCTCAGGTTCACCTCTTCTACTGTCCAGAAAAGGTTTCCATCTCTTCCTCATTTCAACCTCTTCTTGAATGCAGGTAATAAATCTTCTCTTGCACCAGGGTGCTCGTAACCATGGGAGATAGTATCTTTGTTATTTAATAGTACCAATTGCTTCTGTAATTATGAATAATAATAGCATATTTGTATATAAGATTATCTTTTCATGCTTTCTACAAATTATCTTAATTTGTATAGAGGTTCATCATTGTCTTTCAGCATCACAATAGCCCCATGAGATCAGATGGGAAATTTTATACTGAACTTGACAAATAAGAAAACTCAGCATCCAAGAAATAGAAATAGCCAGAGCCAGCATTTACAGTCCTTACTAAGGGCTAGCATTTTGTGTGAGGTGCTTTCCCTGCATTATTCTATTGAATCTGCACTAATATATGTATACACACACACACATATATATAAGTACTTTTATATCTTCATTGAAAAGTGATGGAATTAAAAATCAGGGATGTAAAGTAATACATCCAGGGACTCACAAGTAATGAGAAGTAAAAGATTGGGGACTTATCCCAGGTTTATCTGATGGATGTTTTAAGACACTATGTCATGCTGTTTCATCAAATCTAAGATGATGTCACTGTAAGCCACGTCATTATTTTATGTACCACTAAGAAAGCAAAAATAGTGGGAATTTAACTCTGGGACTATGCTTTCTTACCACCCAGGATTTTTGTTTTTAACTTTAGTGAAGGAGTCCTTTTTAACTGAATTTAGACATATATTGTTATCATGTTTAATAGGGAAAGTATAAATGGCATAAATGATTTAAGTTGTTCCTAAATGTCTGTACACTTAAGAGACTGACTCTTTTCAATTTATTTTCAATGCAGAATCGCCACTTGCCTCCCCAAGTGTTACCATACTTTGTGTGTTGTCAGGATCACTGGTGATGTAGCGTATATTAAATGAATGCTCTCCTATTTCTCTCAGGATTTTTTCCAAGCCTCTGGCACCTACTCTGAAAGTTTTGCATTGCGCACATAGGTAGCGATGGCCACCTCACAGCAGCCCTCTTGAGGACAGGAACTGTAAGCAGAAAAATTACAAGGGGAACAAATCTGTGGTTTAGAATCAATGACATGTGGTTTACTGCCTCCTTGGTTTAAGCCAGAGCTGAGAGTAAGTCCCAAGTATACATTATGTCTTTTAAGTTATCCAAAGCATTCACTCTAATCATAAAAGTCAGCTTCTCTTTTTCAACTTATACCCATTTTTAAGTATTTTATTTTCTGTAACTATACACAATCCACAGTTGTTTTTTCCTACACAGCAACTTTTAGAGGATTCAAAAAGAGGCATTATGAAGAAGTGGGCAATTTGGCAAGGAGTTTTATGAAGAAGTGAGTTTTTTGGCAAAGAAACACGCATAAGCATTTCCCAATAAAGTTGATCAGCACTGATGAAAAAAAATCTCTGTGTGCAAATCAGGAGGAATGGGGAAAGGATTGATGGAAAGATCATTTCCACTGAAACATTTAAGAAAAATGATTAAGATGTCATCAATATGTTGATCCAGCTGCGAAGTTAATTAAATATTACAGTCCTGGTAGAACAAAAACAGAAACTGAGATGTCCTGGGGAGTACTGTTTTTGTTAAAAAAAAAAAAAAAAAGAAAAAAAAGAAGAAGAAAGAGACATTTTGCCATTTTAAAAGAGCATTCCTTTCTTGCAGCAGTTTCTGTCCCTTCTGCTTTTTACACTTTATTCTTGTGTTTTCTGTCTACTTGCAAAGGCGGGAAAGTGAACTTGTTGCCTGTTTTAGTCACCAGCACTTACAAAATCCTTAGTTTAAGTGAGAATTGTGCCTCATGATAACAATCAGGTCTGGTAACTTCTGAACTGAACATTTCTAAGCCCATGAAGAAATATTGAATGATCCTGAGTAGAATTTTAGGGCCATATTTTATGAAATCTTCCAGCTGGTCAAGAATTCACAAGTTCATCAGTAGCACGTAGGATGTAGCAGATGGAAACAGTGAGGAGCCTGCCTGCCCGGTTTCAGTTCAGGTTTTCCTGCATATAAACTGTCACTGAGGTTACTTTCTGATCTTTTCTGTGCCTCTGTTCCTCAAGGATAAGCCACATACCTTCCTAACAGGTTTGCTGTATGACTTACACGAGCAAATACATGTAAAATGCCGGCACACAGCAATCACTCAATGGTATTAGCTAGTATGATAATGTGATAATAAAGGTGGTTGCTCTTTGCCAACGAAAATAATTTATTTCCCTGAAAACTTATTCTCTGTCCTTCCCATTAACAGATTACTCTACCTTATGAGGAAAGAAAAAAGTTTATGAGATCCATATTGGGTTAGAATCGAATCATTATTTTTTTAATGGGATTTATGCCTTTTTTTCAGTCATCGCGTCTGTCACAGAAGAATCAGAGTGTAGCTAGGGACAGATTCAGCCTTAACCCTCACTGTCACTTCCTCGGTCTGACTCCTAAAACCACCATCACAATTAAAGCTTCTTGCTGTTACCCGGACATTTTCCCCACAGGTGGATTTTTACCGTATGAACTTAGAGCTACTGATACTATATGAAGATTAAACTCTAGGATGCCATTGCTTAAAAATAAGATAGTGAGAATTTGGGACTGGTCTTTTGGAGCTCATCATGTCTTCCATCTTAATAGTCTAAGTATAGGTCTAGAAACCTTTCCTCCTCATCCTTTAAAACAGCCCTGTCCAGCACACTTTCCATGACGGTGGCAATGTCTTTTGCACCATCTGATAGAGCAGCCAAGAGCCAGATGTGGCTATTGAGTCCTTAAAATCTAGCCAGTGCTACTGGGGAACTGAATTTTTTATTTTAATAAATTTTAATGTAAGTAGATACACGTGGCTAGTCACTACCATCCCAGACAACACAGTTCTAAAGCCTTCCTCTTCGTAGCAGGTCCATTTTCTTGGGAGGCATTGAAATAATCTCACTTACCCAGACATCTGATTTTTTAGGAAAAGTAAACATCCATCCACTATCTGAAAAACCAGAGTTAAGTAGAAACACCTAGAATGACAAATGGGAGCCTATGCTACAAATGATTCTTGGTGATGTCAGAGTGTTGTACTCAACGCTTTGAGGATACATTGAGCCACACTGGGACTCTCACCAAACAACTGGGCATAAAATAAGACAGCCAGGAAAGCCAGAAACACATAGATGTCAGTGAGAAGATAAAGCTAAATGGTATAAAAAAGAAAGTAAAGACTTTTTTTTTAAAGCAAGCACTGCACTGAGCCATTTTTTTTAAGACAGGAAGTGTATGAAGCACAAATAAAAATGAAATAAAATAGAAAAAGCAGACAGTAGAACTATAAGGACCATATATATCAATCTGGGACCATTTACCAAGGGAAAAAGCTCAATTTAGGGCAAACTCCAGAAAATGTCACACTATCGAGTATCTTGGACGGCATTCATAATATTGAAAGTAATTCATCAAAAGAAAGCCTAAGTTACTTTTGAAAAATTCCTTCTATAAAGATAGTAAAGTATAAAATGTTAAATATTTTATAAAAACATGTTTAAGAGAAGTCTTGGCTTCTGGAAGGAAAAACAACCTTCATGTATGGACCCACTCATCTGACTCAACCTTCTCAGATTCAGTAATTTCCATTTCTGAGTCCTCTAGACTATAAGAGTAACATGCAGACCCAAAATGCCAGAATGTAAAATACTTTTGGCCCGCTGCTCCCTCAGGAGGCCAGGAGAATAGACTGAACCCTCAGTGGGCATATGTCATGCCAGCAAGCTTTGTCCAAAGGGCTTATTGAAGGTTCTATTAGAAAAGAGTACGTGCAACCACACGACTAATACTTCCTGAAAATTAAGGCCAGGACACATGGATAAAGCTGTTGTCTTTATGCTTTTATAAAAAGAGAAATTCCCCTCATTTTCAACTAAGAGATGGTTGTATTGAAATTTGTATGTTGACCCTCTTTGAATTATGGATTATTGGGAAAATTTTGCTTGCTTTTTAACTTTAGGGCATCTATTTTATATTTGGATAAACATAACCCACAGGGTATGTTGAGTTGGTTTGTGTCAATAACACCTGGATTTCTAGATTATTAGATTACTGCATGAAGATAAAACATGTGACTGATTAAAGGACAATGATTGAAATGGCCATAGAAGACTCCAACAGGCACAAAGCAGCATGCAGTATGTGCCGCACACCTCCAATACAATAGGTGTGGTTCTGACCTGGGAAAAGAGGATGGTTTAATAGGTGTGATGTAACTGGATCTCAGTGCCTGGAGGATGGGAGTGTTTGGGAATGCAAAGAGAGGGCCTTGGAAGACCCATCCCTGGCTCAGAGGTTGGAGTCAGGGAACCTTGGGGGAGGAGGGACTGGGGGTGTCCTTAGTTCAATGGGGAAGTAGAGGGAAATATATTTGATGAGTTAGGCTGGGCTGAGATTGTTAATGGCATTGAAAACCAAGCAGATTTGTTGAGATCACAAAAGAACCAGGGATATCATGGCACCTAAATTGTCGAAAAAGAAAAAAGTGTAAAGCAAGGAACAACAGGTGGATTTTCAAACTGTGTAATCACTGAGGTGCTCAACCATTGCTTTGAGATGAAGGTACATTAGTCTCAGGTTTTCTAATGTAGACCATAAGCCCTATTATTTTCTTCAAAAGCAGAACATTTCCACTATTTTAAAAGAGTTTTACTGTGACTGAGTAGTATTTAAAAGAATGGGCTTATACAGCCAAAGAAAACAACTTTTAAGAACTTAAAAGTCAAGGATTCTGAATGCAGCTGGAATGCTTATAATTTCTCATTTTTCACATAGGATATAGCCTGATACGGTAAGATATGTTTTCTGTTTCAACAATAAGATGAGACTTCAGTAAAGAATGGAGCTTCTGTCGCCTTGTCTTTGCCTTTAAAAATCTTGATAATGCTGAAATGCAGGAATGCTGAGCCATGTATACAGTGGGGTTTAGGTTTGAGTTTTGTTTGTTTATTAATATTTTACAGCATCTTGTAGAAAAACCCAATGAAATGAGATATGAAGAAAGTGAAGAAGTTTTGGCTTCAGTAGAAAATGTTCTTATTTTCCATATGGATGTTGAAGTTTGGAGAGCTTTACAAATTATAAACATACTCCTCTCAAATTTGACTATGGTTCTCTATTTCCAGTGGACATGAATACCTTAGAGAAATATTTACTAGACCTGTGAGTGCCTCTTACCTGAAGCTTTGTTTATTGCCACCTAAATGCCTTTGTAATAAGAAGTCATATACCCATGTTAAGGTCCCATTAGCATTTTTAAAAGAGTACTGGCTAAGGAGCCCTTCTTTCTAATCCCCAAGTCCGCCTGTCTTTTCAGCCCTCAGCCATGACTGAAAGGTGGAACCGTTTTGTAAGATCTGCAGGCAAGGGTTAGTTGAGTTTAAAAAGAACCTCTCCTTTTGAAAGACTAGAGCTTTCTGAAATAGCCATTGTCTACCCCAGGAGTCAAGGTACTCAAAACATCCTTTTCACCGAAGATCAAATTTGAGATCTCCTTCAGGGGAGGCATGGGCAGGCAACTGAAGAGAGAAAAGATTAGCAGAAGAGGTCAGGAAGGCTTTGTTTTGACTTCAGATGGTATACCTTCGGGTTATAGGGAATTTCAGTCTTCAGGGAACTACAAGCCTGCTTTTCAAGCAATTGCCCAACATCTGGCATGACCAAGAGTCAGGAGGTGATTGGAAACTGTTAAAAACACTCAAATTACAGTTGTCCATAGATGAAAGCAGACAGATTCATGAAGAAATTACTGAAAGTTAGCTGTTTATATCTTGCCCCCCTTTGCCCCCGGCTATGCTATATCCTTTGAAAAGCAACACCATAATTGAGATATTTTTTAAAAAAGGAGAAGTCACCCAGTTTCTAGGTTGAATGTTGGTTCAAATAGGACCACTCACTCAGCCCCTGCCCTGGTTTATTGTACCAAGGTGCATAGGTTAATACAAAACAGACACATTTTCAACTTGCATTTACTTCTCACTGTTTCCATTTGAGCTGTAAGCCTAGTGTTCTAATTAGTAATGTGTCTTCATTCTTGGTAGACTTGAGCATGAGGGGATACCTAAGAACAGTACTATTTTCTAAGAAAATGACTCTTTAAGATTATTTTATATTATTAGTTATTGTCAGTGATCTGTATACATTGTCAACATAGATAATATTTCTGCATAGATCATTTTATTTAACTATGGCCATGTATAAGCAAAATAAAAGAACCTTTAGTTTCAACCTTAGCTTGACTAAATTAGTATTAGAATTAATAATTAAGAGGAATTCTGTATTCAAAAAATGTATCTTTATTTTAGTACAATCCTCTATACAATATGGTCGTTTAAGAGAGGGTTCAAAAACACTGTGGGATAAAATCCATAGTATCAGGCAACTGGTAGATATTCTCAGAAGATATTTGCCTTTCCCTGGATAACTTTTGATAGTGACAAATACATATTCTGCCAGCATCTGAATTTAATATGCTAGATGTGTAAGGATGGTACAAACAGAATCAACTCCAGGTTCTTTGACTTGTTTTTAGCCTGACTTTATCTCTAGTGGTTTTCGAGGAAGCACCTGGCCTACTTGTACTGACCCAATACATCTACTCCCACATGGCCACTCATAGGTAGAATGATCTGCCAGTTTCAGAGGCTCTGTGAAGGGGCAGCATCCATTGAAATCCTGCTGTCCATTGTGTGAAGGAGCTAAAGCCTTAGGGGTGTGACAGGTTTAGCCATTCAAATGGAGAGTCAAAGGGCTGCCATTTCAGTCCTGCAGTGTTAACGTCTTTCCACCATATCCCAATTTAGACATTTACTGAGTCCATGAATGGTTTCCTATACTTCTGTTTAAAGGTAGGACTTTTAAAAATAAATCAGTATTTTCCTAGTAGAGGAGATTCCTTCTTCTAGGAGTCCTAAAGGGAGTTCTCTTTTTAAGAGGTTAAAATCAATTTGTTAAATCCAGATTTTAATAAAATGGAGTTGCTTTTATATTAAGTGTCTCCCTCACCTTCTACGGGCAGCACAGTGACATGAAAATCACCACCAGTATTTTTTTAAATAGCCCTTTGATGGCATGCCATGATCATTAGCTTTGGGGAAAGGTCACTTTGGGTTATGAGGCAGAGGGTATTTCTGCCTTCTTAAGGGAATGCTTGCCTCCCAGAGAGCCTACAGAAACCAAGAGCAGAACCTGACAGCAAACGGGCTACAATCCATAGCTGGCTGGTTGGTGCTTTACGTCAGGACCTGCGGTTAAGACAAGGCAGGAAATGGGGCCACGGAGGGATTTTAGCTGTTTAGTAAACAAACAAGAGCTCTCTCTATGTCTAGACTTTTGCTGCAGCCTCAAAGGTATGATTTATACATGAAATATACATGATTTTTAAATGTTATACCAGTGATATGAATCTTCTGGACTATTTACTATTTCTGAAAGAAGAATTGAATGCAGGGGCAGTCTGATGGGTTGAGTTTTTAGCTGAGGGGCATTTATTCTGGGTGGAAGTGAGCCTGGAGTACCCGCTGGTGTTAAGGTAAATTGTCTTTTGCCAATCAATTTTTTGCTCACTTTGTCATTCTGGAGTCTGTACTTAGACAGATGCTCACGACCCACCTAGCAGTCTCCTGAGGTTATAATTTAGCTGGCAGCTGCTAACACATTGAGGCAAATTGAAAGAGGCAGCTACTGAGCTCTTCTGACAGTGAGGGATGATGAGGGAAGGTGGCATGCTGAAGCACTTTAAGAACTGGGTCTCTTGTGTAAATCCCAACTAGATTTACCATTTGCATGCCTTCTGGTGCTTTAACATTTTAAAAACCCCTCTAGTGTGCAACTTTGCCATGTTGTGCAGTTTAGTTTGGCCTACTCTATAGATTTCCATCAAGGCCACCTGATCCAATACATAATCAGCCTCCATGGGGAAGCTCCCAAAGGTGTGTCACACCAGCTCTGGTTAGAGTTGTGTCCCCTGGGTGCTTTGTCATTCTAACTAGGGCACTGTGTTCTTTGGCCCTCCTCCTTAACCCAGGGTTACCCACAGAATACTTGGCCTTTCCCTCCATTATATCATTGAACTTGAGCAACCTAGGACTGCCCCATGATCACACCTAGAAGTAGTATAGCTCAACGGATGAGTAGGCTCTCTTTGGAATTAGACTACCTTCGAAATACTGTCCTGGCCTTGGAATTATATGACTTTAAGCATATAGCTTGTCTTCTTTGGTTCCTCAGTTTCCTGATCTGTTAACTGGGCTGTTGTGAGGGTTGAGATAATACATTTAAGGTATCCAGCACAAAGGCTGGTACTAAGGGTTTTAAAAAGCCCAGTTCCTAAAGCCCAGCTATCGGTCTACAGATGTCCATTTCCTTTTCCTCCAGCTTGGAATGGGGGAAAAATCGCACTAGCTCACCTTTTGTGAAAGATACTGATAACCTTACAGCAGCCAAGGGTCCCAGAATGGAAATTTTATTGTAGGAATATATTTTTCTTCTTCATTTTATCTTCCTAAGTAGAATCACCTATCACCAACAACCTTCAGCTCATACATTCAGCAAAATTTGTTGGACAACTATGCAGGGTTTCTAGTGTAAGGATTCAGTTATTTGCTGTATATGATTTAACATAAATATGTGGAAAGCTAGTACAAAGCAAAACCTTAAAATGGTACAACTCCAATATCATATAGATTCAGCATCCAGAAAAGAGACTTCTTGAAGAAAGTGGTATTTGACCTGGGGATTGAATGGTGTATTAAGATTTCAACCAGCAGAGACTGGGAAGGGTGTGTCAGATGGGAGAAATGAGGCAAGCTGGGGTCAGTTGTCAAGAAGGAAAAAGGAAGCTGTTTGGAAAGCATCTAGTCAACCAGCGTGGTTTCCCTACTGTGACTGGGAAAAGGAGTCTGTGTGATATAAAGCAGGATTGGAAGTATCTTTGGGAAATGGCATCCTTCACTTTGCTCCTTTACCCTTTTGGGGCTCTGTGGTGATATGAGAAACGACAGCCTCAGGCTGGGGACATGGCCTTCCCATTCTCTCCAGCCCCCATCATTGTTTAAACCTGGGCTTTTGAGATTGTAACAGCAACTCTAATGTCTTAGGTTCTTGATTATGATCTATGCTTGTGACCTCACTTGAAAACCACTCAGATGAGTGAAGGCTTCTCCCTTGGAATGTAGAGGAGAGGTTGCCAGCCTCTAGATGAAGAGAGGCCAACAGTCCTGTCCTGGAAGCCTGAAGGAAGCAGCATCATGGAAGAGGTCCTGGGTGGGGCTGGGGCTGGGGCTGGGCATGAGAAGGAAGGCTGTAGAGTGGTGAGGGAGGAGGGTGAGACCAGCAGCACATCAGGGACCAAAGTTCTCTGGTTAAAGAACTCTAATCAAATACTCATTAAACATTAAAAAAAGAAAAAGAAGTGATGTGATATAGTAGGCACAAAAAGTGAAAAGTGTCATTGACTAAACTGAACACATTTCAAACAATACCTGGGTACCATAGTGCCGAGGCTAAACAGGCTTGTCTTAACCAATGTGGACGTTCGGCAGACCTGGTTCGGCTGTCCCATTGATGAGTGACACCAATGTCAGCCTTACCAGTGGCCTTGTATTCTGTCTGTCTGGGGTACACCGATAACAGGTAAAAGTAAAATGTGATGCCTGACCGATGTGAGCACGTGGCCAGGCATCTCAAGGCTCCAGGTCAATGAACAATGAATTAAACCAATGGAGCCATTTCCATGGGGTGGTACAACTCAGGACTCTGCCACCCTTCACCGACCTTGTCTGATTAACATTTTGGCATACAGTGTGACTAATTTTAGGAATACAAACTGATTAGAGAAACACACAGACCTTTTGTGACTTTGGTCCTTGTACCTAAGATGATGTGGGCTCTGCTGTTAGTAGCAGATGATCCAGGAGCTATGCCCCAGCCCTTTTGTAGGCTAGATTATCTCAGCATATAATTCGTATGTTTCAATTGCTTTATTGGCTCCCCATAAAGCAAAATATTGACAATAAAGTTGCTATTTTTGTTTTACCAGCCACTGCATGGTCTTTGTTCCTCTGCATTTAATGGCTTCATGTTCTTCTCTTCCAACTGTTTCACTGTTCCCCTGACAAACAGCCACAGCAAGTGGGGATTCCAGAATAATGTCTAATCTTTACCAGCAAACTGTCTATCCTGCTGACCCTGTGGAAAACTAAGAACATATTGAATATATCAAGAACAAATTAAGGGTGTGATCGTAATGCCATATGTCTGGGAGCCTTGAGTGATTCTTAGAGCTCCAGCTTACAGAGTTAGTCATACTGAACATTGTAAATTTCAAAAAGAAAAGGAAATTGTACAGTTCAGCACTCACCGTTTTTCAAGCTTGATAAAAGAGTGAATGCTTTTCAGTCTGACTGCTCCAGTGGACCTTAGGTACAAGGGAAAAGAACAGTGGTGGCTTAGATTGCTCACCTGTCTGGCCTCTTGACTCACCATTGCTCTCCTCACACCTTGTCACAGAAGTCATGCCTGAACAACATACTAATTAAATTAAAAAGGGGCATTTTGAGGTCCTGGACAGCCTGCATTCAAATCCTGCCCTTGTCCTTTGCTAGCTGGATAACCCTATGTGAATTTCTCCACCTCTCAGATCTTCAGTTTCCTCACTGGTCAAATGAGGATCAAGGAGTTAACAGCTGCAGAGCACCCAGAACTATGTCTCATATACAGTCAGAGCTTACTGTTATTGTTGTCACTTGTTAACCACCCCTGATCCAGATGTTCAGTGAGTTCCGGTTAGTAAACATTTTTTGCAAAGAGCCAGACAGCCACTATTTGGGGCTTTGTGGGCCATATACCATCTCTGTCACAGCTGTTCAGCTCTGATATGATGGAACAGAAAGCAGCCATACAAAATAGGTAAAGAAATGGGCATGACCATGTACCAATAAAACTTTATTTACAAACACAGGACTTGGCCTGTAGGCCATAGCATGACCCTGAATTAATTCCTTTGGTCACTCAACTCCTTCTCTAAACTGTTGTTCTTACATTTGACCTTCTATGTCAGAGTCCCTGCCTTTGTTCAATCTATCCAATAGAACTGCCAGAGAGATTTATAAAAATACTAATGCTGGGCTGCATGCTCTGTATTTTGGTTGAGGTAGGGCTCTAGTCATTGGTGTTTTCTTCAAGTTCTCCAGATGATTCTAATGAGCAGCCAGGGTTGAGAACCACAGATGATAAAATTGTTCAGGCACTTGTCAGAAAAGGAAACAGATTTCCAGACCTCTGCCTACAAATTCTGATTCCATCTGGGGTTTGGGCCCAGGAATCTGTAACATTCTCAAGCCCTCCAAGTGATTTTTATCTTTAGACAAGTTTGGGAAACTTGCCCTCCCTTTTCCTTCCCTCCATTAAATATCTGCTGTCCTACAGTTCTTCCCAACACCTAGACTAGCAGACCCACACCAAGACAGCCTGTTGTCCCATGGATATAGCCACCTTTCTGGGGAAGCTACATACTAGCCAAAGGAGTTACTTCTAGAGTAGGAATTTTGAAGTTTGTTTCAGTCTAAAGAGTATGGCCACCATGTGACATGGATTTTCCTGGGTGATTGAGTTAAAGTGACATGTCTCATTTCTAGAATGAGAGTCTCAGTTTTATTCAACATGATTATTTTTGCAATTGGTGGAGATAATTTGGGGCCACAGTGGCTTTCCAGCCTGGGGCTTTAACAGCTTTCCATTTTTGTGGGTGTATGGAGGATAATCAGAAATTATCAAGACCTGATATTTGTAAACTGCTGTGAGGAATGCCCAGGCATTTTGTGAGTGGCAAAGGAAGCCCTTGGAAAGTACTGTTAGTATGAAATCAGCACCGTTGGGTTATTTCTTCCCTTTCACCCGAAGTTTAAAAAAGAATCCTTTTAAAGGGCGTGTACACGAGATACCTATAAGGCTTTGAAAATAAAGAGAAGTAAAATAGAAATAAAAAGGGTGATATGTGTGTTGAAATCTGGTACCAAAATAATGTGGCAAAATCCTCTGTTCCAATCAGGATCTCTAGTGAGGCAGATGCTGCCAACTGGCAACAGCCACATCCACCCTCCTCTCCCACACTGGCTTCCACTAAAGAGGCTAGAAAAGCTGCTCACTTTCTTGGCTTCCCCTAAGAACAAGGACTGGTCATGTGACACAGTTCTGGCTGATAAGACTTAAATAGAAGTCTGCAGAGTCCTTCTAGAAAGCCTTGGTTATTCTGGTAGAAGGTATACCCTTTATAGCCTCTCCACCTTCTTTTTGCCCTGACTATTAAGACCATCTGTGACCCTGGGACAGAAAGCCAACATGTTAATGGAGGTAGAAGAAGACGGGCATGTGCAGTCATTGATGATTTCTTTGAATACACTCCTTTTCTGGTTTGCCTGATCTCCAGACTGCTGGGTATGTGACATAGTCAAACACTTTCGCTGCTTCCGCCACTCAGAAATTTTGTTATATGCAGCCTAGGGAATTCCTAATTGGGGTATGTAAGCTACCTCTTTCTCTATTACAGAGGGTGCAATGGCTAAGAGGCATTAACATTCTAATATATTGATGTAAGCCTTCTGAATGAGTTGACCAGGAAGGGGGCTTGACAAGTTTAAAAAGCACAAACTGTTCTATCTACTGACCAGAGGTAAGACTGCATCCGTTAATTGTGGACAGAAATTTTAAAAGAAAATGTAATTGACTAATGTGACAGCTGCTTTTCAAAATAATTTTTAAATGCCCTTAGGGAATGATAACTTTGATGTGTTGTAAACATGTTGGGTCAGTAGATCCCACTGAATCAGTGAGTTTCAGTCAGTGAGAGTTGGCTCTTCCAAAGACTTATGGCTGCTCTGTACTGTATCTTCTTTTAGTTTGACTTGCAAGAGCCATTCCTACAATATTTACTGAGACAATCACTAAAATACAAGTATTAATGGGGGCTGTTCTTTTATGGAAACAGCTGGGGCAGTAGAAAATACAGGTTCAGACCCTGCTTAAAAACTACTTTGGGAAGCTCGGTCATATTTTCTAATTCCTCTGTGCCTCAGTTTCCTCATGTGTGAAGTATGGAGAATAATTCATTGGCTCTCAGCATTACCAAAAGGATTGAGCCAAATTACTAGATGCAGAAATGCCAACCACAGGCCCTTTTACTCAGTAAGTGGTTATCAAATATTCCCTTTCCCTTTGGAAAGGCACAACTTGGATGTTTACCCTTGCACAGATTAGCCTCTGAAAGTAAGGGGCTGTGTTCTGTCCTCTGCTTTCTTTTCCATTTTATCTCTGTTATCTTCGCCCACTTCAAACATTCCTCTCTGTGTCTGGTCTATCTTCGCAGCTCCTTAGATGTAGACAAAAGGTGGGAGTAAAGAATTAATTATTTTCCAACATGCTGTGGAGATGGACTTGAAACCATGTAGCTACATAGCATCCCATTACCTTTCACCAAACTTATTCTAGAAATAACACTCTAGAGCAGGGAGGAAAAATTGATTACCACCTGTGTACACTAGGGAATGAGGAGGGAGAGGGGGGAGGATGGAGGAGATGATTTGACCTGTAGGAAATATATATAGTGGCAGTATGGTGAATCCTTCAAAAGTTTGGATTCTAAAATTTGTGAAAAGGCTTCTGTTGACAATTGACTATTGTCGAAATTACCCTAGAAAATTAAATTGCTCATAAAGAGGACCATTTATGTGTGGTTTGGCATCTGCAATCCTTTGCTGTAATGCATGTATATAAATGTATAACCCATAGAATAATTTACAGTATATAATAAAGAATACATATGCTGACCACAGTTTTACCAGAAAATGTACCTGTGGACTAGTTACTTCTCTGAGCCATTTCCATTATGCACTAATAATGCTCATAACACCATGAGGGCTGCCTGGGAAAACAGGCCAACTGAAGACACATTCAAGACCCACATTTCATGCTGGTGCAGGAACACAAACTCAAAAACAGGGAAGGCAATCACTGTCTAGTCTTTAAATTGATCGTTTCTGTCTCCTGCTTTCCTCCCGCATCCACAGTGCATATAGTTTAACTGTGTATTAATTAATGCATATACAATGCAATCCCTCCCTTACTTTGTGTATGCCATTCTTTGCCTGGGACTGTCACAGGCCTCAAAAGAGTAGCAGCAAAATAATGCTGTTTATTAGCTTAATGAAATTTTAACAACCTTGCCTATATTCATGAGCATCAGAGTCGTTTGCAAGGAATCTTAAACTATAGACCTGAGAAATCAAATTCATAGCAGGGTAAAACAGAGCAAGTGCTGAGCAAAGAGGCTGGCTCTGAAGAGCGAGTCTGGACTGGCTTCAGGAAGTAGAAGGGCTGAGCCCCGGGGAATAGCCCATGTTTGCAGCAGCTGCCTTCTAGCTCTGATTCCCAGCGTCCTTTTGCTAGAACCCGAAGCCTGAGCTAGTACAGCTCAGCCTGTTCTCGGGACACTCAACACAGTGGAAAAGGACATCTCCTTGGCCTCTCTTAGCCCAGATGCTTTAAGGAGGGAAAGACCCATGTACAGACTCCTGGACATTCAGAAAGACAGATGCAAAGAAATCCTGCCTCTCCTGACTCATGGTAAACTGGACAAATACGTTTTCTCTTTTACACTCCTAAGAAGTCCAGTCTCCAGTGTTCTTACATATACAGAGTACAATCATTTGAGCGAACAGCCACAGGTTTATATGAGCACTCTGGTTGTGCTTTCAGAATGATCCTTGCAACAGAATTCCACATGGCCAGCAAAGAACTTCTCTTTCAAGAGAGTAGAACAGTGTACGATCAAGTATAATCAGAAATGCTTAAAGAATCAAGCTTCCTAGTAGTTTAAAAGTAGCACAAGAAGCAGGACCCCGGCCATGGCTTTCTCTCAGACAGATACCTGGGCACAAGCACAGTACAGATTGAACATCCACTGCTCAACAGAAATCTCCTTTTTTTTTTTTAAGCAAGTATGTGGTATGTGTTGGGTGGGGGGGTGCTGCTCTACATAGTATTTTTCCATCTACAGACAGTGGACGATTGGCTTGGAGACTCTGGATATATACTCAGGTCTCTTTTGATTAGATTGGCCTGGAAAAGCCATTTTGTGTTTTCTCTTTTATGGAGATACAGCTGGTCACATCACCCATTTTGCCCCATGGCTTCCAATTTGACAGATGCAAAATGCAGGTGCTGCATCTCTGAAGTGCTGATTTGGCTGGGGGGTAGGGAGGGAACCTCCAGGAAATGCTTAGAGTTACAGTTTGAGGGAGTATTTTTGTCCTGCGCGATTACGTTGTGTTTACTGATTTTCTTTACATTT
Organism: Manis pentadactyla; assembly: GCF_030020395.1. Lineage (NCBI taxonomy): Eukaryota > Metazoa > Chordata > Mammalia > Pholidota > Manidae > Manis > Manis pentadactyla. The sequence continues at coordinate 43,054,583 of NC_080032.1, read as the reverse complement.
TCCTAAGGCAAATGACAAGTGTACCTTTAATAAATACCCAGCTAGCTTTTGGAAATTTTTTCTACCTTTTCTTTAATCATTCACAGAGGAGAAAGCCCTCTCGATGCCGAGCAGGGAAGGGAAAGAAATTAAGTTTCACTTCGCCAAAAAGAAATACTCCAACATCTTGTAATACTTTTCCTTTAAGAGCCTAATTTCTTTTTCCCCAGCTGCCTTCATCTCTTTGATACATAAGGGTACACTAAGTTGAATCTATAAACAGAACCCACTAATTAAGAGTGATTGCTTCGGAGATTGGTCCAGACGATTCAGCATTATATGCGTGTTCTTCTCAGAGATCCATTAGCTGCTAATAAGATACTACAGATGTACCAGTCTGTTTCCTGTTTCCGACTATTGTACCTTTATTGCCATATATGGACCAATCGGATGGGCGGAACAATAAGTGGATGTCCTTTTGCTCCCTGAACATGTCTCAAAGGAATGTTTGTTATTAGATTGCTTTTTCTGTTTAGTTTCACATCAGTATGTTAATAAAGAAAACATAACACTGAGAAAGTTTTTGTTGCTTTTTTTCTTCTTTACTTCTGTGCCTATAACTGGTTTATTGTTTAATTAAATCCCTTTGTGTAGATTTTGTAAAGTAAGTAATGCAAATACGCCTGGGCAATGTGAGCAGAGGGGAAAAGACATTCTCCCTCCTGCTCTCTTAAAGTTTCCATCTAAATGTTTTAAGTACTTAAAAATTCAGCATGAATATCATGTTGCTATATTTGACTGATTTACTCTGGAGACTTGGTAAAAAGCCTATGAATTATTCATTCCCAAGTGATTCTATAAGTCTGAACACCAGAAATCACAACCCCCACTGAAGTTTATAAAGTGAAATCGTTTAAATGTTCTCTAGACATGTAGATGTCTATAGAGTTGGTTTTCCCTCTGATTTCAAATTGCTGTGCTTTCAATCACTTATCTTTTTATTTTAGGATAACTTAGCTAAAGACCTTAGCCTTTTTCACAGTAAACCTGGTTGACATATTTTTAAGCTAGTGCAAAATAGTATATTATAACATAGAGTAGTAATTGGTACCTTTTGTTCCTTTTAAGTCCAGAGAGATTTCATTTCATTACAAGCATAAAACAACTAGGGGGAAAATAATCATTGACTTTTCTTATATCTATATGGAACTACAAGTGGGAAGTATTAAACTACAATTTGTTAGAATTAAAAAATATACCTAGGGAAGGAAACAAGTACATACTCCACACACACTATATACATATATGAACTAGGTGGGTACATATGGACATACACACACGGTAATGCCCAGCAGCCTGGTACATGAAAACTATCTATAATATTAAAAGATTCTAGTGGTCCCTGTATTCTGGAACCCACAAATGCGAGTCTTGGCAGCTAACTTTTTATCAGAGTATATTAAGATCATTTAAAAAGCTACTTGAGCAGTAATGCTTTGACCTATGTGCTCATCAGAATTCATAAACTAAACAAGGTCAGGTGGGGTCACTAGCTGGATGACACTTCCCAAGAACATCCTTTAAAAATATGTGGGCTGTGGTCATAGATTGGAGCTTTTCCTAAACAGGATTTTGAGTGGAACCATGACACACTGTTTGTGAGGTGAAGAGTGGAATTCCTCAGGGGAAAAGTAAAGAGGGCTTTTGAACCTATTGGTGGGTGCCATTCATTACTCCTTTTGTGGAATTCTTAATTTCTTGTGCAACATTCACAATCCTGCCATCCATGTAATAGACACAAAGTGTGTGAATGTGCTGTGTTTTCGGTAGAGAGGTGTCCTGAGTTATCCTTTGCCAGGGAACATATGCAGCAATTATACACACACGAGCACAAACTGAGAAGTGTTCTGTTTCATGCACACCATTCCCAGACTCTTCATGAAAAATTTTCAAATCAGATTAATCATCCAAACATCACTAATAAACTGTCTGCCAAAATGTGGCTCAAAATTCGATTCCCTACAAAGAGCATGCAGAGATAATGTCTTCATTCAGTTACTGGTGTAAAGGTTCTTCACTCAAGTCTATTTGTACAGTTTCCACTGTTACTAAAGGACTGATCAGAAGCAAACAGTTCAAGAAAGGTGGGGTTGAAATGCCATGCCTTGAATATTTGTGGGCATTGGACTGATATAAAACAGTAGTGAGAATATGTAGCTATAATTAAGCCATGTGAACATCTTCTAAGTTGTTTTGATAAATGGCTGCTACTGTAGTTGTTGAGAATCTTCTGTATTTCAACACTCAGGCAAGCTTATATTAAGTACCCACTAAGGTCTGGGCACAGGTCTGGCACTAAGTATGAAGCAGAGCATGGGCCGGGAGGAAGCCCACCCCAGGGAGCGGAGGGTCTAAAGGAAGAGTATGAAAACTCCAATTTTCTTCATCTGCTCAAAATATTTTTGTTAGGTTTTGAAATGTGTAGACCTGTTGGTGGATGGAGAGAAAGAATAGTCTTAATGGAAATCAAAATATACAGTTATAGTAATTGGAAGTTATCCTTCAAAGAAGCAAAATGTAAAATCTGAGCTAATAAATAGTGTCTTTCTCCTGGTAATCCACTGTAGAGGATTTGCCCAAAAGGAAAGCTCTAATTGTTGCTATCGGTTATATTGTTTTTGAGAAGACAGCTCCCTGCATAGGAGGGATGAAGAATAATTCAGGTATTAGCATAATTTAGAAGTGGGAAGTTGTGATTTGATAAGTCCTCATTGTGTGTCTGCCTCATCTGAATTATGGATAACTTTTCAGAGCTAGGATTGGGATGACACAGGTAACATACTCACCTGGGATACCCAATTCAAGGGTGCAACAATAAATTCAGCAAACTAATATTTTAATGCAATTTTTTAAAAATCAAAATTAATACAAAAAAATCCATGATGAAAAAAAATACCAAAAATTAAATAAGGACCAGCTCAGTATTGTCACCCACTGTTCACTTTGACTTTGTCTTGTGCCCACCTTGCTCCAAACTCCCAAAGCACTTTGTTCATTCCTCATCTCCCCACAGGTTTCATTGTGTGTGACAGTTATTGGCATCTGTGTCCTATCAATCACCTGGGTAACTCCTGCTATTAGAGAACAGACCATGTCTGTTTTGACATTCCTTACCTTACCCATATTTTGCATTGTATATAGCAGCTACTAAGTGCATTAGATCAGAGAGCTGGGCAAACCAGTGCTCAGAGCCTGTTGACATTGACTGAGTCTTCTGAAGACTACTGCCTCTAAAGAGAAACATAAAAGAATGTAGAGAATCCATGTGATAGCCTTTTGCATTTGAGGCTTGATTCTTGTATGCTTTATGCTTGTATTGTATTCATTCTAAGTCTGTGATCATGCTGATTTTTAAGGAGCCCGCTATATTGGGGTACACAATTAGTGACACCTTGGGTTTTCTTTCCTTTTGTAGGATTCTGACTTGTTTTAACATCAGTTTGTGTTCTTGAACATCTCTGCTAATATGCCCCACAGGCACTTCAGGTGACATCAACCAAAACTGCATTTGTCCTCCCTTGAAACCTATTGTTCCTTCTTTGTTCCCAGTCTCAATGAAGAGCACCATCGTTAGCTTCATTTCTAAAAGCAGAATGCTGGAGTAAGCCTTGATTCTTTAGTCTCCTTTAATGCCCTGCATCCAGTCCATATCTTATTCTATCCATGCTACCTCACTACACATCCTTTGGATTCATCAGGGCCACGTACCAAAGTCTCAGGCCCTCTTAGTGGGACCACTGAAATAGTCTCTTGTCTGCTTTTGCAGCCTTCCACCTTTCCCACCAATCCAGTCTCCACACAGCTGCCAAGTGGCCCAAATAAAATGCAAAACTGATAATGTCACTTTCATGCTTCAAACCCATGACAGACTCAGTGGCTTCAGGAGAATAATTCAGTCTTTTTGACAGGACATTCAGGGTCCTTCTCCATCTAGTCCCTTCCTTGCCAGTCTCATCAGGCACTGTTCCCTGGCTGATACCCTGCATTCTCTCTATTTTGTCTAGAAGGCCCTTCCCTCAGTGCAGTTGTCCCCTCCCCACCAGCCCTTGGTTGGCCTTAGATGCCCAGCCTTTATGCTTTCATCACATTGGCCACATGCAGAGCATGGAATAAACCTGGTGGGTTGTCTTTTCCCCCACTAGGGGGAGGTACATTTGATGGGTGGTTGGGGGTAGTAAAGAGTGGAAGTGTCTTTCGGTTTTGTATCCCAGCATCTAATGCCGGGCCTTGCACACAGCAATCATTCGTAAAATTTGCCCTCCACATTCAATCACTTGTTAAATTATATTCTCATATCCATTCCCCTCCCATTCACCCTCATTGCCATCTTCCAGTTTAGATTTATATCACTTAACTTTTTCCATATATGTTTTATATTCTATCTGACCTGGACTCATGCTACTCCCCCCAAAATCTCTTTCCTTCATCTCTGTCTGCTGAGCTCCTGTTTGTGTCTTCCGGTGTTCATCCTCACTGCCTCTGCTCCATCAAGCCTTTCCTGCTTTCCCATGCATGAAAGTAATCCCTCCCTTCCGTGTTCAGTTCTGTCTCCTCCCATCACAATCCCAGCACCTGGATGCTGTATCTGTATTTCATCCCCGCAGTTCCTGTAGCAGTCACCATCCCCTTACTGAGTTGTAGGCGGGGATTGTTCCTCCCTCTCTCTATTCCCCCATGGGTCTAGCTCAGTGCTTCAGTCATAGAAGGGGCTCAGAATTGAATTGGAACTGAACTGAATTGAATAAAATACCCATTTATGAAATAATTTGCTTTAGAGTTGCCAGAATTAAATGGTTGCTCCAGTGGCAATATTACTCTAACTCACTAATATCATTTGATCCACTGAGGAGCTAGTTAATTAAGTAGGTGGATTAAAAATATAATCTGCTAGAGGAAGACTGTTTTGGCAGGGACCCATACACTCTTTTTTTATTTTTTTGAAAAGCATTATGATCTCTCAGTTATAATTCCTCTTGCTTTCCACCCAAAATAGCAATAGGAGTCTCTGCACGGGACCGCTGATGGCTGGCTTAGGAATACAGGGCCGTACACCTGTGTGCCAGATGTGCTCTGCCCAGTCCATCTGCAAGGCGTACCCCATGCTGGTTCCTTCTATAGGGAAGGGGGCAGCCTTTTTGCATGATAGGTTCCCGGTGCTTGCCTGTTTTCCTTAACTTAAAACCCCCTTTCATTGAATTTCAATGTCTGCAGTGACCTTTGCCAACACAGGAGGCCTTAGTCCGTTTGCATATCAGTGAGTCTGCTTTTTCTCTACAGGTCTGATTTTTTGACTTGCATTACCACTGATGAGAGTTGATTTGGTCTTCTGTACCCAAACCAGCCACATCAGCATCACTGGTAGTTAATAGGTGATCAGATCCTCAGGATCTCCACGTGGTGCCTTAAGAGTGTCATCTGATATTGAATGTAGCTTTAGCTGAAATGAATGGGATCCGATAACGAATGGTCTGCATTGATGGGCACTGGAGACAACATAGCTTTGTGATCTTCTTTGTTTCTGTAAGAATGCCTCTGCAACTGAATCCAGCCCATTTCTATGCCAATGTGCTAATAGTTGTGGAATCTCATTCATCTCAACAGAGGCCAGTTAGCCCTGGAATCCCATCTGTTTGAGTGGATGCAGTAAAATGTCATGGAAATGTGGCCATTCATTCACATCACCAGTGAGAGCTTTCTCAGTATTAATTTCTGTTCATTTTAAGTCACTCCAATCCCACACATTCATGTACCAATTGCAGGAAAAAAAAAGAAAAGAAAAGACATTTGGAGTTTTCACTCAATTTTTTATTTGGTTTTTAAGTGCTTGTCCACAAAAAGAGAATTAAACAGTCATAAAAATATGCAGAGTCTAAATGGAGATGCTGTCATCCCTACAACAGATTCAGAAAATGCTTCAGCCAGATTTTTTGAGTCCCTCTCAGCATAAGATACCCAAGGCTGTGTTTAGCCCAGAGGAATTTTTAGGATGATTTTTTTTCCCCTTGAAAATAGTATTTAAGCAATAGAGAAACAGGGTGAGTCTTAATGAGAATGGGGTAAAAGAGGTATTGTCAGTTATTGATTGCTAGAGTGACACAATAGTTAAGAATGTAGCAGGCCTTCCAGTTAAATGTCTGGCTAGCTGGCCAGCAAAAATGCTGGAGACAGTCTACTAGATATTGTGGCAGATACTTGTAAAATTGCGATCAGTAGAAAATTATGACTATTTTCATACACTTGTCATTTCCTTAAGAAATCTCCTATGCTGAATTTTAAGTTAAGAAATTTGACTTTATGAAAGGGTATATGTGTGTATGTGTATTATTTAAACATACATCTGATATAAATAAATGAATGGATAAATAACATAGGAGATAATAGATTATTTGCTAAAAATAAATATGGGGAAATTGCTTTGTTCTGTTTCCAGCTGCCTGTGAGCATGAACTGGTTTAATGTAATATACTTAAAGTTAGCAGGCATTTTCATGGACTCAACAAAATTAACAATAATTAACTAGCGCCAGGCACAGTTCTAAGTACTTCATAGACATGAATTAATTTGATCCTTGTCACAAAATTGTGAGCTAAGTACTGTTATTATTACCGTTTAATAAATCAGGAAACTGAGACTCAATGATATTGAGACTTCACTCTTGGCCTCTAACATTAGCTTTATTACCACTTGTTTCTTTGAATGAGATTCACCTCTTTATTTGCAAGGTGATTTCATGAAGCAATGTGGCTACCAGTTTGAATCAAACACATCAGAACCAATGCATATGACTATTGTTTATCCAGAATGTCTATAATTTGACACATTCTGACACATTTGACATATTTTCAATGTGTGGATATCTTGATTTTTGAAAGAATGCAACAGTTGATAAATGGCATTTTACTCCATACTATGATATTTGTACAAATGAAGTTAATTACTTTGAACATAATTCCCTGCCCAAACACATAAACAGCTAAGAAACATGACAGATCATGCATTACTAGCCAAACTAACAAGATAATACTGCTGTATTTTCTTACATGTTTCCCTTCTATCTTTATTCTGGGGACTGGGCTACTATAATTTTACCTAGGAGATCATAATATCACTATATGTCACACATAAAACCAAACAATGCTTCAGTTATTCAAATGCTGTGATTATTAAAACAATAATCATTTACTAAATATTCTTCTATAATAATTCCGTGGCTTGAATTCTCATTCTGTGACAATCCCTTATAAACATGGCTGTGTACTCAAATGAATCCTTGGAGAAGCTGTAGACCTATTTCAATAATTCTACTAATGATCAAAGTTTCTTTGAAATTATTTTTTTAATTGCTTTGTAGCAAGTATTTGTTTATTAAGGAAGGTGGCCAATCTTCATCCTTGGGATAGATTTGCTTCAAAAAGTATAATTTCTGAACACACAATAAATGGAAAGATACTCTATGCTCATGAATTGCAAGAATTAATATTGTTAAAATGTCTATACTACCCAAAACAATCTACAGATTCAGTGAAATTCCTGTCAAAATTAATTACAGTGGCATTTTTCACAGAAATAGAACAATCCTAAAGTTTGCATGGAACCACGAAAGACACAAAATAGCCAAAGCAATCTTGAGAAAAAAGAACAATGCTCTTGCTTTCTGGTTTTAAACTATATTACAAAGCTATAGTAATCAAAACAGTATGCTATTAGCATATAAAACAGACACAGGTCAATAAAAGAGAATAAAGGGCCCAGAAATAGACCATGCATATATGACCAATTAATGTACAACAAATGAGCCAAGAGTATACAATGGGGAAAGAATAATTTCTTCAATAAATGGTGCTGGGAAAACTGGACAATCATATGTAAAGGAATGAAACTGGACCACTTTCTTACACCACATGCAAAAATTAACTCAAAATGGATTAAGGACTTGAATATACTTGAAACCATAATACCCTTAGAAGAAAACAAGCAGTAAGCTCCTTGACATCAGTGTTGGCAATGATTTTTTTTGGATCTGATACAAAATCAAAGACAACAAAAGCAAAAATCAAAAGGTGGGAGTGTATCAAACTGAAAAGCTTCTTCACAACAAGGAAAATCTACAAAATGCAAATGCAGTTTACTGAATGAAAGAAAAATTTGCAAATCATGTATCTGATAAGGGCTTAATAACCAAAATATATAAAGAATGCATACAACTCAAAAACAAAACAAAAAATCCAATTAAAATATGGGCAGAGGATCTGAATAGACATTTTTTCCAAACAAGACATACAGAAAGACAACAGGTTTATGAAAACATGCTGAACATCACTAATCATCAGGAAAATGCAAATCAAAACCACAATGAGGACTTCAATTCTCAAGATGGTGGTGTGAGGAGGATGACAGAAATCTCCTCCCAAAACCATATATATATTGAAAATACAGCAAATACAACTATTCCTAAAAGAGTGACCAGAAGATACAGTACACCAGCCAGGCTACATCTACATCTGTAAGAACTCAACATCACACCGAAAAGGGTAAAATACAAAGCCATGACCCAGCGGGACCTGAGCACTCCCCCCACAGAAGCTCACCGGCCAAAGGAAAAGAATCAGAGTGGGGAAGGAGCAGAAGCACAGGAATACTAAATAACCAGCCCTACTTATCTGCACCAGGAGCACAGACACACATTGCATGGTGTACTGGATATTACAGAAATGGAAAAGTAAAATCTGAGACTGAGACTGCAGACAGGTTCCCACAGCCAGCAGCCCTGGGGCAAAAGAAAAGCAAGTGCTTTAACAGTTTTAAAGGGACAAGGGTCAGAATCATCTTGGCACATTCAGCCCAGAATAATGGGAATTTTAAGGAACTTCAGGCACCCTAAACCCCTGGGTGGCAATGCAGCTGCAAAGCCCCTCATGGCAACAAGCAGCCTGCTGTTCATTCCCCACTTCTGGCACTGCAAGCAAACTGGATGATCAGCTATTGCTGCAGAACAACTGGGGAGCAGCCCCACCCACAGCAACTACACAGAGGCTTCTCCCTGTGCACTGGCTAACCCACCCAGACCCAGAGGTGGCCCCCTATGTGCAGTTGATGGGCACAGACAGCAGAGACCGGTGTAGAGTCTGGAAGTCACAAAGGGACTTGATTCTTGCGGCAAACACGTGCTGCTCACCTGCAACCATCACCAGTGCCCTAGGCCATTCCGAGGGCCCCCACACCCACAGAGCTCAGGGGATTAACTCAGAGGCTGCCCCTTGTGCATGGTTGACCGGCACAGAGAGAGGAGATGGGCGCAGAGTCCAGGAGGCATGAAGAGGCTCTGTTCTGGAAGTGAACATGTGTGGCTGGCCAGCAACACCCACCAGTTTCCTAGGGCATCCCAATGGCCACCCCACCCTTAGCGGCTCAGACAATTAACCCAGTGGCTTCTCCCTGTGTGCCGTTGACTGGCACAGGCAGCGGAGATGGGCAAGGCAACCAGCAAGCAGGAAGGGATTTTGTTCTCTCAGCTGACACATATGCCATTCGCTGGCAATGACTACCATCACCATGAAAAGGCAGAAGAACCTTCTTCACTCTAAAATCCCTCAAACACCAGAGAAAGTGCCTAGTGAGACTGAAATCACCAATCTTCCTGAAAAAGAATTCAAAGTAAAAGTCATAAGCATACTGATGGAGCTACAGAGAAATATGCAAGAGCTAAGGGATGAACTCCAGAGGGACATCACAGAAATGAATCAAACAATGGAAGGATTTAAGACCAGAGTGGATGAGGTGGAAGAGACTGTTAATGGAATAGAAATCAGAGAACAGGAATACAGAGAAGCTGAGGCAGAGAGAGAGAAGGGATCTCTAGGAATGAAAGAACATTAAGAGAACTGTGTGACCAATCCAAACAGAACAAAATTCACATTATAGAAGAACCAGAATAAGAAGAGAGAGAGAAAGGGATAGAAAGTACTTTTGAATAAATAATTGCTGAAAACTTCCCCAATCTGGGGAAGGAAATAGTCTCTCAGGCCATGGAAGTCCACAGATCTCCCAACACGAGGGACACAAGGAGGACAGAACCAAGACATATAATAATTAAAATGGCAAAGATCAAAGACAAGGAGAGAGTATTAAAGGCAGCCAGGGAGAGAAAAAAGATCACCTACAAAGGAAAACCCATCAGGCTATCATCAGAATTCTCAGTAGATACCTTGCAGGCCAGAAGGGGATGACATGATATATTCATTGCAATGAAACAGAAGGGCCTTGAACCAAGAACACTGTATCCAGCAAGATTATCATTTATATTCGAAGGAGGGGTTAAACAATTCCCAGATAAGCAAAAGTTGAGGGAATTTACCTTCCACAAAACATTTCTACAGTGTATTTTAAAGGGAGTGCTCTAGATAGAAGTGCTCCTAAGGCTAAATAGATGTCACCAGAGAAAATAGAACCACAGCAAAGAAAGTAGACTTACCAAATACTAACTACATGGAAAATAAAATTAGCTATCCACAAAATCAGTCAAGGGAAAAACAAAGCATACAGAATAAAACACCTAACATATAAAGAGTGGAGAAGGAAGAAGAATAAGAAGGGAGAGAAATAAAGAATTATCACATTGTGTTTATAATAGCATAATAAGTGAGTTAAGTTAGACCATTAGATAGTAAAGAAGGTAACCTTGAACCTTTGGTAACAACGAATCCAAAGCCTGCAATGGCAATAAGTACATATCTTTTGATAATCACCCTAAATGTAAATGGACTGAATGCACCAATCAAAAGACACAGAGTAATAGAATGGATAAAAAAGCAAGACTCATCTATATGCTGTCTACAGCAGACTCACCTCAAACCCAAAGACATACACAGACTAAAAGTGAAGGGATGGAAAAAGATATTTCATGCAAACAACAGGAAGAAAAAAGCAGGTATTACAGTATTTGTATAAGACAAAATAGACTTCAAAACAAAGAAATTAACAAGAGACAAAGAAGGACATTACATAATTATAAAGGGGTCAGTCCAACAAGAGGATATAACCATTATAAGTATATATGCACCCAACACAGGAGCACTTACATATGTGAAACAAATACTAACAGAATTAAAGGATGAAATAGAATGCAATGCATTCATTTTAGGAGACTTCAACACACCACTCACTCCAAAGAACAGATCAACCAGACAGAAAATAAGTAAGGACACACAGGCACTGAACAACACACTGGAAGAGATGGACCCAACAGACATCTACAGAACTCTACACCCAAAAGCAGCAGGATACACATTCTTCTCAAGTGCACATGGAACATTTTACAGAATAGACCACATACTAGGCCACAAAAAAAGCCTCAGTAAATTCAAAAAGATTGACAATTGTAGAAACAAACTTCTCAGATCACAAAGGTATAAAACCAGAAATAAATTGTACAAAGAAAACAAACACGCTCACAAACACATGGAGGCTTAACAACATGCTCCTCAAGAATCAATGAATCAGTGACCAAATTAAAATAGGAATCAAGCAATATATGGAGACAAATGAAAACAACAGCACAAACCCCAGCTTCTATGGGACACAGCAAAGGCAATTCTAAGAGGAAAGTACATAGTAATCCAGGCCTATTTAAAGAAGGAAGAACAATCCCAATGAGTAGTCTAATGTCACAATTATTGAAACTGGAAAAAGAAGAACATATGATGTCCAAAGTCAGCAGAAGGAGGACCATAATAAAGATCAGAGAAGAAATAAATGAAATTGAGAACAATAAAACAATAGAAAAAAATTAATGAAACCAAGAGCTGGGTCTTTGAGAAAATAAACAAAATAGATAAATCCCTAGCCAGACTTAATAAGAGAAAAAGAGAATCTCCACACATAAAAAGAATCAGAAATAAGAAAGGAAAAATCACAATGGACACCACAGAAATACAAAGAATTATTAGAGAATACTGTGAAAATCTATATGATAACAAGCTGGAAAACCTAGAAGAAATGGACAACTTCCTAGAGAAATACAACCTTCCAACACTGACCAAGGAAGAAACAGAAAATCTAAACTGAACAATTACCAGCAAAGAAATTGAATCAGTAATCAAAAAATTACCCAAGAGCAAAACTCCTGGGCCAGATGGATTTACCGCGGAGTTTTGTCAGACATACAGAGAAGACATAATACCCATTCTCCTTAAAGTTTTCCAAAACATAGAAGATGAGGGAATACTTCCAAACTCATTCTATGAAGCCAGCATCACTCTAATACTAAAACCAGGCAAAGACACTACAAAAAAAGAAAATATCACTTATGAACATAGATGCAAAAATACTCAAAATATTAGCAAACCAAATTAAAAAATACATCAAGAGGATCATACACCATGATCAAGTGGGATTTATCTCAGGGATGCAAGGATGGTACAACATTCGAAAATCCATCAATATCATCCACCACATCAACAAAAGAAGAACAAAAACCAAATGATCATCTCCATAGATTCTGAAAAACCATTTGACAAAATTAAACATCCATTCATGATAAAAACTCTCAACAAAATGGTTATAGAGGGCAAGTACCTCAACATAATAAAGGCCATATATGACAAACCCACAGCCAACATCATACTTAACAGTGAGAAGCTGAAAGCTTTTCCCCTAAGATCGGGAACAAGACAAGGATGCCCATTCTCCCCACTTTTATTCAACATAGTACTGGAGGTCCTAGCCATGGCAATCAGACAACACAAAGAAATAAAAGGCATCCAGATTGGCAAGGAAGAAGTTAAACTGTCCCTGTTTGCAGATGACATGATATTGTACATAAAAAGTCCCTAAAGAATCCACTCCAAAACTACTATATCTAATATCTGAATTCAGCAAAGTTGTAGGATACAAAATTAATACACAGAAATCTGCGGCATTCCTATACACTAACAATGAACTAGCAGAGAGAGAAATCAGGAAAACAATTCCATTCACAATTGCATCAAAAAGAATAAAATACCTAGGAATAAACCTAACCAAGGAAGTGAAAGACCTATACCCTGAAAACTACAAGACACTCCTAAGAGAAATTAAAGAGGACACTAACAAATGGAAACTCATCCCATGCTCTTGGCTATGAAGAATCAATATTGTCAAAATGGCCATCCTGCCTAAAGCAATCTACAGATTCAATGCAATCCCTATCAAATTACCAACAGCATTCTTCAACAAACTGGAACAAATAATTCTAAAAATTCATATGGAACCACAAAAGACCCCAAATAGCCAAAGCAATCCTGAGAAGGAAGAATAAAGCTGGGGGAATTTCACTTTCCAACTTCAAGCTCTACTGCAAAGCCACAGTAATCAAGACAATTTGGTACTGGCATAAGAACAGACCCATAGACCAGTGGAACAGAATAGAGAGTCCAGATATTAACCCAAGCATATATAGTCAATTAATATATGATAAAGAAGCCATGGATATAAAATGGGGAAATGACAGCCTCTTCAACAGCTGGTGTTGACAAAACTGGACAGCCACATTTAAGAGAATGAAACTGGATCATTGTCTAACCCCATACACAAAAGTAAACTCAAAATGGATCAAATACCTGAATGTAAGTCATGAAACCATAAAACTCTTTGAAAAAACATAGGCAAAAATCTCTTGGACATAAACATGTGCAACGTCTTTATGAACATATCTCCCTGGGCAAGAGGAAAAAAAGCAAAAATGAACAAGTGGGACTATATCAAGCTGAAAAGCTTCTGTACAGGAAAGGATACCATCAATAGAACAAAAAGTCATCCTACCATATGGGAGAATATATTCATTAATGACATATCCTATAAAGGGTTGACATCCAAAATACATAAAGAGCCCATGTACCTCAACAAACAAAAAGCAAATAATCCAGTTAAAAAATGGGCAGAGGAGCTGAACAGACACTTCTCCAAAGAAGAAATTCAGATGACCAGAACGCACATGAAAAGATGCTCCACATCTCTAATCATCAGGGAAATGCAAATTAAAACCACATTAAGATATCATCTCATACCAAAGACAAACAACAACAAATGTTGGTGAGGATGTGGAGAAAGGGGGACCCTCCTACACTGCTGGTAGGAATGTAAATTAGTTCAACCATTATGGAAAGCAGTATGGAGATTCCTCCAAAAACTCAAAATAGAAATACGATTTGACCCAGGAATTCCACTCCTAGGAATTTACCCTAAGAATGCAGGGGCCCAGTTTGAAAAAGGCATATGAACCCCTATGTTTATCACAGCACTATTTACAATAGCCAAGAAATGAAAGCAACCTAAGTGTCCATCAGTAGATGAATGGATAAAGAAGATGTGGTACATATATACAATGGAATATTATTGAGTCATAAGAAGAAAACAAATCCTAGCATTTGCAACAACATGGATGGAGCTAGAGGGTATTATGCTCAGTGAAATAAGCCTGGTGGAGAAAGACAAGTACCAAATGATTTCACTCATCTGTGGAGTTTAATAACAAAGAAAAAACTGAAGGAACGAAATAGCAGCAGACTCACAGAAGCCAAGAATGGACTAACAGTTACCAAAGGGAAAGGGCCTGAGGAAGATGGGTGGGGAGGGAGGGATAAGGGGATTAAGGGGCATTACAATTAGCACACATAATGTAGGGGTGAGCACAGGGAAGGCAGTCTAACACAGAGAAGACAAGTAGTGACTCTAAGCATCTTACTACACTGATGGACAGTGACTATAATGGGGTATGTGGTGGGGACTTGATAATGGGGGGAGTCTAGTAACCATAATGTTGCTCATGTAATTGTATATTAATGATGTCAAAATAAAAAAAAAAGATGAAAAAAAACACATTGAGATATCACCTCATACCTACTAGAACAGCAAATATCAAGAAGGCAAGAAATAACAATTGTTTGTGAGTCTGTGGAAAAAAGGAAACCATTTTGCATTCTTGGTGGGAATGTAAATTGGTGCAGCCACTATGGAAAACAGCATGAGGTTCCTCAAAAAAGTAAAAACAGAACTACCATATGACCGAGCAATTACACTTCAAGAAAATTAACTCATAAAGATATATGTATCTCTATGTTGATTGCAGCATTATTTACAATAACTAAAATAAAGAAATAACTTAAATATCTACCAATAGAAAAATGGTAAAGAAAATGTGGGGTGTATATATAGGTGTGTGTGCATATATATGTGTGTGTGTGTGTATTTATACACACACAATGGAATATTGTTCAGCCATGAAAATAATAAAACCTTGCCATTTACAACAACATTCATAGAACTTTAGGGCATTGTTCTAAGTGAAACCAGTCTGACAAAGACAAATACCACATTATATCTCTCACATATGAACCTAGAAAAAAGATCAGAGACACAGAGAACAGATGATTAGGAGGCAAGGGTGGAGATCAGTAAGTGAAATGGAAGAAGGGAGTCAAAAGGTATAGCCTTCCCATTATAAATAAGTCATGTGGATACAATACACAGCATGGTAGCTATAGTTAACAATACCATACTGTATAGTTGAAAGTTGGTAAGAGTAGATCTTAAAAGCTCTCATCAGAACAAAAAAAACTGCAATTATGCATGGTGATGGATGTTAACTAGACATAATTTTGGAAGGAAGTCTTGTGAAGAGGGGTAAGGAGAGATTTGGGAAGCAAAAATGGGATTGCAAATATAAAGTCATGAGGTGATTATTTCTATAGAACAAATGACTTTGTTAATCAGTCTTTCTATAACATACATTTCCAAATTTCAGTGCCTTAATACAATTCCAGTCTCTTTCTCATTAATGTCACAATCCAATGCAAGTTACTAGGTTCGTTCTACCCAGTCATTCAGGGACCCAGGCTCCTTCCATGGTGGCTCTGCTGTCTTCTAGGTCATCAGAGTTCTTTACAGGACCCTCTGCATCCAGCCAGCAATTGAGGGAAAAGAGAACATCGTGTCCACTCACAGTCCACTGGCCAGAACTCAGTCTCATGTCCTCACCTAATTGCAGGGGAAGTGCAGAGATATTGTATGGCTGTGTGATCAGAAGGAACAGGAAATGGGATTTGGTGAGAACATAGCAATGTTTCTGCCACATTACCTCTAGCTATAATCTTTCTCAAAAAGGTGTTCCAAAAGCGACTTGGAGATCAGCATAA
Organism: Manis pentadactyla; assembly: GCF_030020395.1. NCBI lineage: Eukaryota > Metazoa > Chordata > Mammalia > Pholidota > Manidae > Manis > Manis pentadactyla. Next base: position 43,038,375 of record NC_080032.1, on the reverse strand, counting down.
TCTGAGTAAGTTGTTGAGCCACTTAGTTTCACTGCCTTGAAGCAGTGCTGCATGGAAGTACATCCTGGTAGATTTCTTATGTTGGTTTTATATTTCTCTCTGTTGCATGCGTGTTTTCTTCAGATGAGGTAAGCAAATTAGGTTCAAGATTTGACTTCTTTGATCTACCAACCAGCTTTTAGTTGTCTTTCTGACAAACAGATGGAGAAGCAGAGAGGGGGTTCCCAAGACAGGACTGGGGGCCACACAATAACTCTCCCTGCCTACCTTAGGGAGAAAAAAAGCATTAGGATGACTTAAAAAGTAAAGAAGCCATTCCCTAATGTGGGGGACCAAATTTCGGGTTCAAATAAGGTTAAACATTTCCTTTTTCTTCTAGGTAGTATCTTTTTTCCCCAAATAGAATAAGTGAATTCTATTTTTCCCCAAATAGAATAGACATGTCTTCATGGAAAAGAGGTTGCCATCTTTTCTTTTTTCTACCCCTAAGTCTCTTGAGGACCATAGTTAGGAGAATTAAGACAATGAAGGAAATTCTTAGTTTAAAAAAAAAAATCAGTTTTAAAAAACAATGACATTTGCTACTCTTGTCCCAGATTCTCTCTAGAAATGCACATGCGTGCACGAGCCTTTCATTACCTGCCTCCGTTGTTTCTGTTTCAGGGCACCTGGCTCCATCACGTAGGTGTACACTTGGGCAATCTTCAGGAAAGCTCTGAGGCTGCTGACAAATGGCTTTGCATAATTTTCATGTGACAAAGCATAAAGGCAAAATAGTCAAATAAACATTTTAAATACCTCCTCAGGAATTCCCATTCAAAGATACCACCCTCTTGCCTCTTCTTTTGGTATTACTCTGACCCCTGGCCTCTTCTTTGAGCCTACATGTTCTCTAGAATGAACACCACTCAGCTTCATTTCCGCATCAATGTTGGAGGAAATTGTAGAGCCAGTTGTGAGAATCTTCAGGTTTTGCTTCCTAACCAACGCCACACATCAGGTTTTTTCGCCACGGGAAAAAAAATCTGTCTTGCCAAAACTGTCTACTGGCTCTGGGATACGTAATACATCAGTGTTTGTGGTTTGTGTTCTTGACTGGGTCCTTTAAGGCTTAAAGTGAGCTGATGAATTAGTTTCCTATAACAAATGACATCAAACTTAATGGTTTTAAAGCCACACAGATTTATTCTTGCAGCTCTGGGGGTCAGTAGTTCCAAACCAGTATCACTGGGCTAAAGTCAAGGGGTCAGCAAGGTCAGTTCCTTCTGACTGTGAAGAGGGAATCCGTCTCCTTACCTCATCAGCTTCTCATGGCCGACTGTGTTCCTTGGCTCCCAGCCCCTCCCTCTGCCTTGAATTTCACTCCAATTCAGCTCCTGTCATCACATCACCTTCTCTTCTGTTATTCACTCTCTCTCCACCTTCCTCTTATAGGGACTCTTCAGATTCCATTGGGCTACTCAGATAACCCAGGAAATTATCCCTACTTCAAGATCCTTAATTGTAATCACATTTGCAAAATTCTTTTTGCCATGTAAGACAATAATCCTTTGTTCCAGGAATTGGGATGTGAACCCCTTTGGGGGCCATTAGTCAGTCTACTGGCTCAGTGCACCTATTCCACAGAAGCCTAACTCTATGTCTGCTATGGTCTGAATGGTGGTGCACCCCTTTCCCAAGTTCCCCCAAGTTCATATTTGGAGTCTATAACCCTCAAGGTGATAACATTAGGAGGTGAGGGTGATTAGGTCACGAGGGTGGAGCCCTTATGATTGGGATTATTGTCCTTGTAAAAGAGACCCTGGAGACGTAGCTTACCCCTTCCACCATGTGAGGATGTGGTGAGCTATGAACGGGCAGAGGGGCTCACCACAACAGGACTGTGCTGGCACCTTGAGTTTGGACTTTCCAGCCTTCAGAGATGTAAGAAATAAATTTCTGTTGTTTATAAGCTACCCAATCTGTGATATTTTGTTATACAGCCCAAGTGGACTAAGACAATGTCCTATTCATGTGAATGAAGGACTATATAAGTTCTGCTCCTCCAGACTTTCTTCACGGTTTCCCCTGGCTCAGAATGAAAGACCCTTGTCACTCTCTTTCATCCTTTTGCCTTCCCACTTTTCTTAGTACATGTTCTTGAGCATAACTCTTTGCAGAGCTGGTTTTCTGTGTATAAATATGTTGGTCACTTTTTTTGTAAATGTGTTGAATATATTTCAAGTAACTAATGCAAGTTTATTCACAAAATCCCTTCCAGGGGGAATAAAAGTAGATAGGAACATTAAAAATACCTAATTTAAAGATCTTAAGAAAATGCGTAAGAGAAGACGAAGGAGAGAAGGAAGATTCCTTAAAGATGACTACAAGGAGGGAATGCATGAGGCCCATGAGTGGTGAGAACCCAGACCTGATCCTGGCAGAGCCCTCTGGGGAAGAGAACATTTCCAAGGGAAATGGCTGCGTGGTGAGCTGGGGAGGCTCCACCCTGTGCCCATGGCCAAGAAGCCAGGAAGGCTAGGCATACATGCCAATCTGGGCTCAAACCTTGGGCACGTATCAATAGAACCTGTGTGGGCTGTCTCCATGCATTGGCCAGTTGGTTGGTTGGTTGATTTAGATACCTATTTCTTTTTTTAATTATAGAGATATAAATCACATAACATAAATTTACCCTTTTAAGTTGTACAGTCAGTGGTTTCCAGTATATTTGCAATGTTGTGCCACCATCATCACTACCTAATTCCAGGATATTTTCACCACTCTTGAAAGAAACCTCATATCCATTAAGAGTCACTCCCCATTCCTTCCTCCCCCTTGTCCCTGCCAATAACTAATCTATTTTTTGTCTAGGGATTTGCATATTCTAGACATTTCATATATAGCCTTTTATGTTTGGCCTCCTTCCTTTAGCATAATGTTTTCAAGGTTCATCCATGTTGTAGCATGTATCAGTACTTCATTCATTTTTATGATCAAATAATATTCCATTGTAAAAATAGACCACATATTGCTTATCCATTCAACAACTGATGGACATTTGAGTTGTTTCCCTTTTTGGGATTTTAAACAAGCTTTTGGTTGGACATATGTTTTCAGTTGTCTTGCGTGTATACCCAGGAGTAGAATTCCTGGGTCATAAGGTAGCTCTGTTTAAGGTTTTGAGGATCTAGCAAACCATTTTCCAAAGCAGCTGTACCCTTTTACATTCTTACCAGTAATGTTAAAGTATTTCAACTTTTACACATTCTCTCCAACATTTGTTATCGTCTGTGTTTTTTCTTATAGCCCACCCCCAATGTTTTGATTACATCAAGATCACAGGCCCTTTGCACAACCCCTGAAGAGAGAGAAAGCCCTAATAATTACAGACTGAATCCCCCACCATCAAGTAGTATAGGGGTTAGAGTCCTATCAAATCTAGTTTAAAGAAATTAGGCATTCTTCCACAACTGAAAAAAAAATGTATTTATTTGGTCAGGGCTTTCCTTTGTAGTGTCGTAATTCTAATGTAGTGCTTCACAACCTTTTTTACATGCTACACCCAGGTTAATAATACTTGCATGTCTCATCATAGCCCAAACAAAGGAGTTTGCTAATGGATAAATGCATCAAGGCAAGGGCTTTAGTCCAGCTCCCCCACCCCCAGGCTCTGCCCTGCCAGTGCGTATTTCTTACCCATTTTTGGAAAACCAACTGGAAAGTTCTGTTCTACTAATATTTCTTTGGCCTCAGGAAGTAAAGGTAGTTTGGAATGAAAAGAATGTGGGATGGGAGAAGACCTGAACTGTGGTAACTTGTCTGGCAACAGACCTTATTCTCAAAGGAGCTAACAGTATGACACACAGTGGGCAATGACCCCTCTCCAAGAGGAACCCACTATGGATGGAGCATGGGCCAAGCTACAAAAATGCAGAGGCAGATCAGGGCTGCGTTGATAGTTCCAAATTGCCCATCCAGAGTGACATAAATACAAACCTAGCAGCCAGAAGCATGGGGATCAACCCCAGCTATTGAGGAGGAGGCAACTGGCAAGAGCCAGGTGGAGAGCTAAGTAGCTAGGTGGAGTACCTTCACCTCAGCCAGAAGGCGCTCGGGAGTATGGGAGAGTTAATCAAGAGACAGGGATCTGTCCCAACTGAGCAGCTGATGAGAATGAGGGCTTACAACCCATAGCCACTGCATATTGGGCAGCAAGAGTAATTTGAGACCCTGCTTGCCATTAAAGAAGCACCTAACATGCCCTTAGCCTCATTCATGGAAGTGGGGAAACCACCATTAGTGCCAGAACCTTCCTAGACCTGGAGTAGGCATGGGCAGCCCATGTTCAATGCCCAGATGTTGTGTAGCAGCTTTGACAGTCCAGATTCCTTTTTAAATAGGTGGAAACCATGTGACCATCTCATTTATTTAACCAACACAAATAACTCATATGTGCCTTGAGAATTCTTGTTCTTTTGCTCTCTTGATTTTGTAAAAGGCAAGTGTATAAATTTGTTAAAACTACATTTATAGCTAGACCTCACTTTCTAGAGTAGACATACCTCCAAAAGTTATAAGCATGTTATAATATTTAAATATTGAAGAATATTAAATAGTTATTATTTAAGTTCACAACTTTGGGGACTCTATTATGACTTCTATTATATTAATTTTCCTCTTACAAAAAGAATAAATATGGAATGATTTATTTCCAAGTAACAATGAATTTGCATACATACTGAGTTTGACTATGGCAAGGTATTATCTCTGCTTTTATAATCTCCATATTATTATAAACTTCAAGGTTCCAGGGACCTCTAATATGTCTTTTTCTTTAGCTCTTTTCCAGCACTATGCCCTTCAGTAACTAACACTTACATACCCTACCTGATACCATTATATCAATCTTAATCTCAATATGTAAGCTGATATTATATCAGTTATGGTCAGCTAAGACTCGCCACTTGATTCTTCCAAAAAGTTTTATGTTTAAGTATTGGGCTAGGAAGTTTCTTCTGAGATCTAAGGTCTAGAGATACAGTTTGGGAGTTTGTTGTATGAGGAGAGAAGTAAGGAAAAATACAAAACAGTTGTGTAGTTGACTTAGGCCTGACAAATTTCAAATGCTGTTCTTAACACTAAAGGTAACTTGGTGTGTTGAGCCTTCAAAACTAATCAATAATAAGATTGATACAATGGGTAGGTCACCGTCCAATGTAGATTCCCACTGGGAAAACAACTTCTTTTAGGCTACCTCATAGGCCATTAACCTGCCTATAGACAGCTGACTTTCCCTTGAGAACCTATAGATGGCTGCCTTTGCCTTGAGAACCAAATCCTATTCCAGTCATTCTAATTGATTTGGCAGAATTCCATGATCCAAAGCATGAAAACCATTAAATGAAGAATTGCCTGCTCCCACTTTTCTCAAAAACAAGCAATGGTACAGGCAGACATTTGGTCCGACACATACTCTATACCTTTATGTTTTGGAATCTGTATGAAAAGACTTTAGGTGAATGCTGACTCTTCAGAGATATATGCAGTGCTAGCATATGTAACAACTTTGGGCTGAAAATTGACTCCCTAAAAACTCATGTTTTCATTAGTACTTACAAAATGTATGTAATTGGAATCTTGGAGTTCTGTGTATTCTAGTATATGTATATTTCCTCTTGTTATTTTCTGAAAGTCATATTTTTTACTTTGTATTTCTTTAGCAGATGGAAGCTTGTAAAAATGGTCTAAAAAAGCATGCAGGGACATTCTGATTAGACTTTTAAAAATAGGTCTTTTATATGCCAAATAATCTCCTCCAGAACAGAGGAGTGATTCAGATTTCACTATCTGTTCACTTGGGGGTCTAAGGGACCCCTTCACCTGCATTATTCCCTCTAAATGACTTCCTTCTACCTATTTCATTTCCAAATTAAATTTTTAAAAGGTAAGAAATATATCTTTCTGGACAAGTTCAAGTTGCTCATTGTGGCTTCCCCTTGATTTAAGTTGAACATAATTTTATCAGTAATATTTATGATGAAGATGGTGGATATAGGAAAGGCAGCAAAACTACCAGGCATGTAAAACTGACTTCTTTATAGCCATTTTTCTTTTCTATCAAGAACAGCAGCAAAAGCAACTGACAGGATTTATGCTGAGTTTGGCATTTTTGCTGAAAACAGGTATTTGGCTGAATGCATTTGAAAAATTTTAAGTGACATTACCTGGAACCAATGCCTTAAATAAATAGGGAGGTATGAGCTAAAATACACTGGAAAAAAAAAGGCAACATGCATGTAGTGTCTATTGAAGCAAAGATTTTACCCACAACAAATACTAAGTCAGCTGAAGAAATACAGAAGAGTTTTCTGGGCCCCATCACAAGAAATTTTAAAACCTCTCTTTTACTCACTTCTGTCTGTTTTTTTTTTTATGTTAGCCACATAAGGCATGGTGCTATTAAATTTAAGTATGAGGGAATAGATACAGTGTTTTCCCCAAAAATCCTACTTGTTTTCTTGCTCAGAGTACACTCAAAGGCAGTAGAATGTAAAGTTAACACTTCTCGCCATGTTCAAGTGTTTGGCTCCTGTGTCCCAGGGCACTCTCACAAGAGTGCCCTCTCCAACCTGGAGGAAAGTGTATGTCAAGTCACCAATGTATTAAATGGATTTTCTAATTATCCAATATGCCTGTAAGTTCATGGCGTAAGTCAGGTAAAATCCCATCTTAATTTTACTTATTTATGAATAAAAGGCATGTCCATGATGGCAGGTTAAATCTCACTTTTTTTTGTCCAGTCTCAGATCAGGGCCACTACTCTTGCCATATAGGAATAACAATTTAGACATTGAATGAATGAACCGCATCTCACCTGGGGGGCGTGAGTAAACCTCTTTCTCTTAGTTAGATTATCCTCTTTTTTCACTGAAGTAAAATTGAGATATAACATTGAATTACTTTCAGGTATACAACATAATGACTCAGTATTTGTATTAATTGTGAAATAACCACCACAACATGTCTAGTTAACATCCATTTCCATACATAGTTACAAAATCTTACTGTGATGACAGCTTTAAAGATCTACCTCTCTTGATGACTTTCAAATATGCCATATAGTATTATTAACTTTAGTTATCACAGTGTACGTTATATTCCCTTGACTTGATTGTGTTGACTTTGTAGGCTGCCTTGAGTAGTATGGATATTTTTACATTATTAATTCTTCCAATCCATGAGTATGTACTATCTTTCAATTTGTATTTTATTCAGTTTCCTTCATTAATGTGTTATAGTTTTCAGGATACAGGTCTTTCACCTCCTTAGTTAAATTCATTTATAGGCATTTATTCTTTTTGGATTATTATTGAGCTCCCTTTTCATAGAAGGTGTTTAGAGCAGAAAAGAATAAGGAATCATCCAGTCTAGGTTCCCCAAACTTATTTGACTACTGGCTACTTTTTTAATTTACTGAATTTCTAGTGAAATACCATAGATTAACAGCATGCAATTCCCCTACTGCCTCCCAAATCTTTACAAAAATGATAGAAAGGGAATGTAAATGTAAAACCATTTAAGTTAATAAGAACATAAGTGATGCTAAATTGCAGATAAGAAATGGTAACAACTTTTTTTGAAGATGGGCAATAGTGAATAAATAAGCAAAGTGCAAAATGCAGATTGCTCAGTGCCTAAAGGAGATACAAACAAGCAACAGGAGATATAAGCTGTGTATGATTTTAGCAGTCCCAGATACCAGATGCCCAGATATCCAGAAAGATGGAATGATGAATGAGATAGGAAGATTGACTGAAGTTCTGAAAAAATAACATTAAGTCTTGTCCTCCACCTCTTACATCCTGGTGATTACTATAACATAGTCCTGGTAGGAAAGAAAGTCTACTCTTTCAAGAAATTAATGAATACTGAGTCCTGAATACCAGACATAAATGTAGAGTGGGGAGGTGGCATTAGACTGAAAACAGAAGGAAGAAGTGAGAAGCTAAATATTTAATTAATAAGCCCACCAACAGCCTGAGCATCATTTTTCCATCCATCTACCAGAAATATTTTCATTAAGGCTTTTCTTTCCTCCCTATCCTGGGCAGAATCTTAGAGGATTTCTTAATAAAGTTACCAAAGAGACTGTAGGGGAGAAATAATGATTATCCCTCTACCCTTCTGAGTTTTTGCCTGAGATCTCTGTAATAAAAGGCATATTAACAAAAGAAAAGCAACAAAAGCTTATTGACATTTATATATAGGAGATACCCAGAGAAAAATGAGTAATTCCCCGAGGTTAGAATTCAGGCTTAAATATCATCTTTGTAGGGTAAGGAAAGGGGTATATAAACTTTTAGAGGAAAATAAATGATTTTTAAGAAAGATGAATGAACACTTAGGGACTCGATGGGTGATACGAGTTTGTGACAAAGTTAGTCTGGGTGTGATTTTGACTTCTAGTCTGCTAATCTCCTGTGACAGGGTCAATCTTCACTCATTGATGAAACTCCCAGAGAGGGATTTTGTGACAATTGTGTTCCTTTTGGAGGATCTGTCTTTAGGCAGATGAGGGGAGCTCAGAGGAAGCTTCTCCCTGTTTTTCCTATTTTTCAAGTGCCTACATATCAAAGTAATCAATATACCAAAGCACCATGTTTTAGGGTAGCAAGCCCTGAACTCCTAAAGTCATATTTTAAGGTGACATATTCTGCCTTTCAACTCCTGAATAACATGTAAATATAACATTTGGGAATACCAAAGAAATGTCCCAGCTAGGTCACTTTTTCTTGAATCTCACTCATTTGATAAGGTTTGCTCATGAAAACAGAGCTTGCAGTAAGTTTTCCTTTTTAGACATAAATGGACAGGGCTAGAATTGGGCAGACAATACAACTGAAAAATGCATAATATCAAAAGAAATAAAATGACAGGAAAAAAGATGAAAAGAAATAGATTCAATGTAGAAAGCAAAATAACACTTTAAAAAGAACTATTCTTAATATCTTAAAAGGCATTCAGAAAAGATAAGGTATTCATTACAAAAAAGCAGAATGTATAAATAAAGAAGAAAAAAATTAATGTTCATGGTTGTTAAGAATATGGTAGCATAAATATAAAAATCAATAGAATAATTGAAAGTTAAAGGGGAGGATACATTGCAGAAGTAGGACAAATAAAAAGTAGAATATGAGAGAAAGAATAATGAAGTTAGAGAATCACTTGAAAAGGTGCCTAATATTTAGATAATATTGGAAATATTATCTAAATAATACTTCCAAAAGGAGAGAACAAAATATATGTTAAGGAAGATATTATCAAAGGAAGCATAAATTTTCCATAACAGAAGGACATGTGTTAAGAGATTGAAAACTACTACCAAGTGCCTAGCACAATGTAAGAGAGAAAGATCCTAGGAGATAAAGAGAAGATTATAAAGGCTTCCAGAAAAGGACAAATGCCACACACAAAGGACCCAAAATCAGAATAGTATTAGAAATTTCCAAAGCAATGTAGAAAGCTCAAAAGCAATGGTGCAACATACTTAAAATTCTAATTTAAAAAGTTATTTCCAATCCACAATTTCATACTTAGCCAAAGTACCAAGTGTGAGGTATAGCATAAAAATATTTTAATACATGCAAAGTCTCAAAAAGGTACCTCCCACACACCATTCTTCAGGAAGATCTTAGGAAAAAGCCATCCAGATGAAGAAGTAACTAGGAAAGAGAAAGACAGGAAATGGGGGTTCTAAAAAAAAAAGAGACACAATAATAGAAAGTCTTATTTTGACATCTATGCATAAGACTGGGAAAGCAGCCCATCTGCCCTGGGGCAGTACTCCAATTGTGGAACTCATATATCATATGACATGTCTGCCAAAATTGTCTGTCAGAGAGTTGGGAAAGAAATTTACTCATAGATACAAAGAAAAGTTATCAAGTTACATAAACAAAGCAATTATTAACTACAGGGGAAAAAAAACAAAAACTAAGATCTGTAAATATAGTAGTATATCATGTGGCTCAGCTGTAACAATATTTACCTGGTCATAATTATGTAAGCATAATAAGGTAAATGATTTTCATTTTTTTTTAATTGTGATGAAATTATGTTGGGAGAAAGGAGGGAGAATTTTGTATGTGTGGACAATAGCCTAACAAAATCACATCCTATTTAGAGTAACAATCAACAAATAGTAAAGAAAATTTTACAAAATTATGGAAAAAAGTAGTTTAAGTACATTATCTAGAAATATAAGTAACAGGAAAAAAAGCCTGAAAGAGTTTCAAGCAATTGTTTGTAGGGAGGGGAGCTTAAGATGAGGGAGATAGTTTGCCATTTTTCTTTATTGATCCAAAGCCATTGGCCAGCAAGCCATGGTCTATGGGCTGCCTGTTCTCATAAATAATGTTTCATTGAAATATATCCATGCCCACTCAGCTATGGATTGCGGCTGCTTTTTTTTTGCACCACAGGAAGTTGGTGCAAAAGCAGAGTTGAGTAATTATGATAGAGATTGTGTGACCTGCAATCTAAAATATTTACTTTCTGACCCTTCACAGAAGACCTTTTCCAACCTTATGCCTGGAACAACGGTTCTCAAATTTTAGCCGCATCAGAATTATCCAGACGGCTTATTAGAACCCAGATTTTCTGATTGAGTAGGTCCTGGGCGGGACCTGGAGAATCTGTATTTCTAAGTTTCCCAGTGATGCCATGGCTGGTTCAGGGACACTGCTTTGAGGACCACTGGTCTAAAGGAGCTCTCTGACTTTTCGAAAAATCATATACAAGGATCGTGTTTACAAAATACATTTTAAATGTTTTGAAGTATAAGCTCAGAACCTCGCATGTAGATTGGGTCTAAAATAAATATAAAAACAATCCCAGGTGAATTAAATGTGATGAGAAATTACTGGACTATAATTTTTTTTTAACTTTTTAATGAAACAACAACATTAACAAATTACACTGGAGAAAATATATTGTTTCATTAATAATAAGACCTCAAAGATCCAGTCTGTTAATAATTCCCAAGACCCTGACACTGCCTGGGCACATTCCATCCATGTGGTTACTGTTAGAGCTGCCACATGACATCTCACGACTTAGCAAAGGCAGACTGCATAATATCTATGCATGCAGTATTTAAAAATCCTTTCTTATTTTCTCTTCTAAAATACTTTCAGCATCTTTTTCATTTATTATCTTCTTGCAAAACACTTGCTTTCTGGACAACACAGTTTAAGAAACTTGATTTAAAACCTACTCCTCTTCCCTTGAGACCTTTCACAGATGATGAAACGGATGCCCAGGGAATCTCATGGGTTGTAGATCCATGACCTCTTGACCTGGTCTACACTGCCTTCCCCTCTTCCACCCAGCTCCTGTTTGCTTTGCTTCAGGTGGTGAAGGGAGGAACCTCCCATGAGCCCAAACTCAAATCAGGCATGAAGAAAAAAGCACTGCTAATATTAGTGACTATCTTTTTTTCTAAAAGCCTGGAACAAAGGAAATTCTCTGCTTCCAGGAATAGCCTTAATCAGTCACATATGTGAACATGCACCCAGCAATTTTCCACCAACATAACAGGATTTTCCCAACACATTGATTTTTTTTTCCTTTTGCCATTATCACTGTAAGCAGTTTTCTTCTTTTTTTTTTAAAGATCCTACACATGATACCAGGCTTTTCAACCAGGCAGGCAGGATGTTGAAAATTTGCAGTGTTTGAAAGCAAAGAGGAACAGAGGATTATTGAGAGTAGAAATAGTCCTTCGTTGGTAAAAAAAAAAAAAAAAAAAACACAAACAAACAGCTTTAAAAATCTAAGAATTGTGCCCTGCGGGGGTGGGTTTGCTGAACTGTCAGCTCCACCAGTTAATGAGGTAGTTTGTCTAATGGAGATAGAAAAGGCTGTTTATAACAATGCTCGGCTTTGTGTGTGTGATTTAAAAATCAAATTGAGTGGAAATGCCGCAAATACTAAATGGTATTGTTTTATTTTCTAATTAATTTGCTACAAACCACAAAATAAAAGTGTTAAATACGTTAGATGGTGTGTGATTTTTGGACGAGAAAGCACTGAAAGCATTCACCTCTCAAGTCTATTTACTTCCTTTTCATCACAGAAGCAAGTTGTGGTTTGAAAGTGTGAAAAGGACATTGCTATTTGGGGCGGGACATCATGTGGGAAGTGTGTTACATAAGCCATCCAGGAATGTAGTCTCCTTTGTAAGGTGAGTTCTAGGGAACCCGGGACCATATGGTCTCACTGTTGATGATGTTCGTTTTTAATATTAATAAGCCAGGGATTCAAGGCCCTGGGGAGAGTGTCATCTTCGTGAGGACAGCCACTCACACCGCAACTGCCCATGAATGCTTTCCTCCGTTGGATACAGCTAGACGATGCAGACGCTCATGCACACCAGTGCCACAGGGCAGAGGGGGAAGAGCAGAGATGGTAGGAAAGGCAGATCTAGGTCCAAAGGCTGGCTTGGCCACAGGCTGACTCTGTGACATTTAAACTCCCTGAGACTTAGGTTTCTCACCTGGAAAATAAGGCAATACTGGATGCCCTCCAGGACTATTCCTAGAGCTAAAGCTGAGCGCTCAGAAGTGAGGTGCCTGACCCAGGGTAAACAAATAAAGGGGAGTTGTTACTGATGGGAACATTTCAGGGTTTGTAATAATCAAACTGGGTAACTTACACAAACTGAGAAATCAGTAAGTCTTAAAGAGTCTTTGTTCTCAAACTGACCCAAATCCCACCTTTTCTTCTTTACTTCCATGACCAAAGTTTTAGTCCTAATATTCTTTTCCCAGGACTATGCGATGGATTCTCCTCTCTGCCCGGACCCCAAAGCCTTTTTCCATTCCAGCAAGCTTAGTCTCAGAAGCATATCATTTGATGAGATAACACATAATAGCAAACACCTAGTGTTTACACTACACCGGGTGCTCTTCTTCTCTTGGCATTATCTCATTACCTCCTTTATCCTCACAACAGCCCTCTGAATTAAATCCAATTTTTTTGCTTTTATTAAAAAAAAAAAAAACCTGTCATGTTGAGAAGTAAGGTAATTGTCTAAGGGGTGGAGCCATGATTTGAACCTCGAGAGCCTGGCTCTAGAATCCTGCTCTTGGCAGCTACTCCATGTTGGCCTTGAGATACTGTTCTGGTTTTGTGCCACATGGGTTAATATTCAGGGCTTCCTATCCAGTGGACACCAGAGTTTGGGACTTTTATCTGTGACATCTACAGCCAGCCCACCCTAGAAAGTATTTCAGGCTTCTTCCATTCCCAGTCTCAAGGAATGTCCCTGGAGGGTCTTTTGTTGGGGGACAGGGCAATTTAATGTCCTTAATGACACACATTAGCATTGTTCCACACTGTGTATGCCTAGTGCCTACAATAGCACCTGGTGCTTAATAGTAAGTAAGGATTTGATTGACAGATGGATGATTGACGAGATGGACCAAACCATTGTAGGCACCTGTTGATTCATGGGGTGAGGGATCGATGGATGGTGTCCTTACAAGAGAGGTGTCTACTGTTGACAATAAGGAACTGATACAAAATATTTCACTGATTTTCATGTCTCTTTTCATTATAGTTTTTTCTTACATTTATGTTTATCTTACTGGGTATGTATGCCATTCCAAATGGATGGATTAAAATCCAAAGTTGTTCATTTACAATATGTAAAATCTTGAAAGCAGGTAGGTTAAGACATCAGACTATCAATTTTCTACAAGAACAGAAGCAAGGAAAAAAAATTTCATTCATTCATTCAGTAAATACTATTGAGTATTAAACACCTGTCAGTTATTCTTATAGGAACTTACAACATAGCCATTAACAAAAAAGAAAAACTGCCCTCCTGGTTGAGGGCATTCTAATCATGGAGAAGGACAAAAACAGTCCCACCTGCAGCGAGTTAAGTAACATGGAGAAAACTTAAGCAAGGTGAGGAATATAGGGAATGAATGGGTGGAGGGGGAAAGGTTGATATTTAATATCAGATAGTCAGGGTTATTTTGAAATTATGTAGAAGCTCTCTGTTGTATATTATATTCTTCATTTAAGAAAATGAAGGTAGTGAGTAAAGAGAAAGAAGTGCAAACTAGGAGACAAAGATTAATATTTGAGATTTTTTGCATAATAACTTAAGAAGAAAATATTTTTGACTTGTGTGAGATATACTTTTTTTCTTACAGGATTAGCAGCTCTGGACTTTTAAAGTGATGGATTTCCCAGCCTTACACTGAGAAGCTGAACAACAACAACAACAAAAAAGGCATCCTTTCTGGAATCAGCATAGCAAAATGAGAGGTGCAGAAACAACGCTGGGGAGAAGCAAGGTCGTCTGTTGAACTGTCTTGCCTTTGGCCCAGAACTTAGCTCAGACTCAACTCTGGCCCTGAATTTACCTTCCACACTTTGGTTCAAGGCCTGGAGTGATGTGTCCCCTCTCCAGAGCATCTTTCGTTCTGTGAGGCCCAAACCATGACCACCAGTAGCCACGCATGTCCCGTCCCAGCAGTGAATGGACACATGACTCACTATCCAGCTGCACCCTACCCATTGCTCTTCCCACCGGTCATCGGAGGACTTTCCCTGCCTCCCCTCCATGGCCTGCACGGCCACCCTCCTCCGAGTGGATGCAGCACACCGTCGCCTGCGAGTAAGTACCCCTGGAATTTGATCTCTTTTCTCTTGCTTGATTGGCTTAATGGACCTGCGAACACAGGACAGTTCCTACCCAGGGTGAGTTTTCATTTTGTCAAACATTGGTTTCTCTTGGTCTAGAATTGTACCTTTAGTTCTCTCAGCAGAAATATAATTTGAGATCTGCTACATGGTGAATTTGGGAATTTAGTTCATTCAAAACCACATCGGTATTTTGTTCTATTTCATAAAATATAAGCCCGGAAAGCGGTCAACAGATGTAACCAATATACCTGAACAAATTGGCTACTTGGTAAGTAATGTGAACAGTGCCTTAGGCAATGACACTATAAAAATCATTAAGGTAATCCTGGATTTAACATCACTTTTGGTGGTGCTTTCTCCTTTGGACCTCTTCCCCATTTCCTGGGTGCAGATGGTATCTGTAATTATTCCAACTTCACAGGGACCTTTGCTACCCATTCAAACAACATAACTTTTTCCATGTCCTTGGCCACTTTTGATTCTGTGCTGTTTCTTACCTCTGATCATCTCTTAAATGTTCTGTATCAAGTGTTATAAAGTAGTAAGAATTCCTCAAGACGAATAATGACTTACTCATAGAAAGCATGCCTATTATGTGATTTTTTTCTTTTCTTTTAATTCTGCCTGTTTCAGAACAAATTTTGGTAGCCAGTGAGCTCTTCCACCTTTCAAAAACAGGTCACCTGGTCTGGCCCCTGGAGGTGGAATGGCGCATGGTCCACCCATGCCGCACGGGGCTGCCCACCAGTTCTCCGTGTTCTTTCAGTTCCCCTGACATCTTCAGAGCCCCTCCTCATGATGATTGCATGTTCTGCTGCTCTTTAAGGAATCCCTCCAAGTCCTGGCTCGGTACTTAGAAGCTTTTCTTTTTAAAGACTGCTTTAATTTTTCTGTAGTGTGGCCTTTATGCCTTAACTTCTCCCTCCTACTGCAGCCTGAGCTCACTGGAAGCAAGGAACTTGCTCCACCTAACTGGGACCCTTCAGCAAATGGTACAGTGCCTTCAAAAATAGTAGGCTGTTTGGATAGATGGATGGGTAGATGACCAGACGGATGGACAGACTTTCAGTGCAGGGTTGTTGATTACAATTGCAGCATTATCACACTGGTTATATACTGACTTGTTTTCCTCCCTGGTATGATTATAATTTCTCCCTTCCGTGTTTTGGATTTCTGGCCAGAGCATGTGACCAATAAAGTCTTTTCAGTTGCTTGATAACATTTCCCCATGCTTCTCAAGTTCAAATTGAAAGTAGATGAAGCCAAACTAGCTTCTTGGGTATCAGAGGATATAGAAAGAGTACTAGTATTCAGAATGTCTTGCTGACCCAGGTGCCAATTAAAACCCTATCCACCCAACATGCAAATGATATAATGAAGTGACTTTCAGCTAACACAGGAAGGAGTCTGACTAAATGATTGTTAAAACTATTAAAATTTCACCCAAAAGCCTTGGTATATAATTCCATTGCTCAGCTTGATGGGCAGCACATTCTAATACAATTCTTTCTGCAGATCGGAAGTATATTGTGTAGATGTAGGCAAGGAGTTAAACCATGAGTATAATTCCCATCTTGAGTGATCTAATCTTGCAGATGGTGAACTCAAAAGAGGCTGCAGCCCCTAGGTGCCCACCAGCAAATTCCAGTAACTTTGGGCTTCTTTGACTGCTGATTTTAAGGAAAATAGCATAGTAAATGGAGGGGTGAGGGACATCCCCAAACCCTTGAACAGGCTCTCAATATACAAACCTCTCACCCAACTGCTTGCACATATTTGTAGGTCTAACAATTCTGTAGAGCAGTGCTTGGCAAACTAGAGCCTGTAGGCCAAATCCGACCTGTCACCTGTTTTTGTAAATAAAGTTTTATTGGAACACAGACACACTCATTCATATGTTTGTATATTTTCTATGGCTGCTTCTGTGCTACAGTGTTAGAGACCATATAGCCCACAAATCCTAAAACATGTGCTATCTTGCCCTTCACAGAAAAAGTTTTCTGACCCGTGATATGGAGATAAGCAGGGCTAGGAATCAAATCATCCTGATTGTAACCAGACTCTTATGGAACTGGTGATGTCAGCTTTCCTAATTCCTTCCCTCCATCTGCATCTCAGTGGCTCAGCCTTGTACCCTGAGTGGGCTGGGCTACATCATACCTGAGACTCCTTTCACCTCAAAATGCAAGGCTATTCTTTTCATTTCACAATTGCTAATACAGCCAAGATGCCATCACTATTACATTAAATTAGTAAGGCAACTGCCATTTTTCTAGATTAAAATTGGCCAAATATTGGCAATTTCATATAGCTCAACTTTTAGAAGGAGAGGGCTTACACTTTTAAAAAGGGGATAAATAATTGATTACAGTTTATCCTGAGGGCCTTGGGAAGAGAGTACTGCAGAGCAGGACCTTTGAAGGTGGCTGAAAACTCTCTAGGGGGCAGAAAAAGGATGAGGCCCAGAAAGTCCAGGCTGGAAACCTCAAACTGACTTTATTCACCCCCTGGATAATACCTTGCCTGATTACTTTTTGCTACAAAGCCCATGGAAGCCACTCAGATGATGGTCACTGAAAAAAGCCACTGTGAACATGCGGCCTGTTAGTTGGCCCTTGAGTAGGGAGTTGTCTTGGTACAGCCTCTGGTGTAGAAAGACCAGGAACATGGGTAAGGCCTTAAAGTTCCACACAGACTTCCTCTTGACTAAGATTAAACTTAAAGTTTTATTCATGTACTGAAGATAGTTAGGTTGGTAGCTGAATTCTATAAAGTCTCCATCACCAGCAAACCCATGCTTGGGTGGAAAAGCTGGCTGATTTGGAATGCAAAGAGAACATGTGGGGGAATGACTCCACAAAGAGGGTCATGTCATTGAACGAGGGGATTTGCTGATGTTTATTTCATAATCTCTGCACGTCTAGATTCTGAAGTTCACCCAGAAAGAATAAATTCTCCTGCCCCCGTAATAAGGTTCTTTCAGCACCATGTAATTATAAAGGCTCAAGAAACTTCTACCTCAAAAGAAAGAACGATTTCCATAGCAGCTACTGATGTTACACCCACTCTTTCCTCTTTCTCTATTCCTTTCTGATTCTCTATTCCTTTCTGATTCTCTGGTTAGCCTGTTCTCCTAAGACCAGAATCTGAACTCTGCGATGAACCTGTCTTCCTATCATACACATGTCCCCATTCCTATATCTAAAGATGTACTTGACCCAGCTTCTCCTTTACAATCATTTCACCTCTCTGGATTTCTTTTCTATCAACTGTAAAAGATTTTTATTTAACAAATAGTCTTTTATACTAATCATATTCAAATATTTTAAGGATAAACATGGGGTATAAATCAGAAAGAAAAGTTGTATAAAGGGATAAAATCAGATCATCCCCAAAGCCTTTTATAATCCCAGCAGTTAATGATTCTATATATGATAGCTCAGGTTTTCTCTGGGTCTCCATGCCATTTTCAGGCCAACACCCCATCTTTCCCTTGTTTGTGCTGGGGTAGACCTGTTTTTCTGCAGCATGGAGTACTTAACTATCAGCATGACCATTTGTGACCTCTCACAATTCAAGGGAAAAGAGAAATTCTGCTCTCTAGAACTTTCTAACTTAGAGGAAAGTAAATGTTTGCAGTGAAGAAGTGAGCTTTAAGCATCTTCTATGTGTGCATATCCTTCTCTTTGCATTCTGACTTAACTTTTACATCATGTAGATTCTCTAAGCTTAGAAATTAGGAAACATCTAAGAAAAGGAAATAAAAATAATAAAAAAAAATATGTATTGAGAACCTTGTGTATAAGCCACTGAACATTCAATGTATGTTATTCTTAGGTTTTCAATAGCCTTCTATTCTAATATTATTGCCAATCCATTAGCACAGTCCCATTTCACAGATGCAGACCATGAGGCTTAGAGAAAGTAAACAGCTCGCACAGCTAGTTAATATTGAAGCCAAAATCCAAGCCCAAGTCTTGGGTCCCCTAAGTGCATGTCTTTTCCAATGTGTTGGGTCACAAACCAACTTAACCCCTTAGATAATCCCAGGGCTTCACCACGGGCATCTCTCTCCCATAATGCTTCAGGGAGTCATTGGAGATGAAAGACATTTAAAGGACCTCACAACCTCTCACCAACTACTGTGGAAGTAGCTATTGTTTTTCATTGGAATGGGGAGACAAGGGTAGAGTCAATTGTTAGGGGGTCACTGCAGATGCCTCTGCTCAGCTCTGACCTGTGGGCAGAGAGCTTGTCACCTCCAGGCAAGCATGACTTCCAACAGGAGGAAAGCCTGATATGCTATGCCAGGAAACACTCAAAATTTAATGTTCCAGAGCTGTCTGTGAAAGTTGGACAACTGTCTGTCTGTCTCTCTTTATGATCCTTTCATGGATGCGTGTTCTGTTTTATTGCCACACGTGTGTTTTTATAGGTTGTTGTAAGCTGGAAAATATTAAGAGTTTTGGCTTCAGAGCCTCTCTCAGAATGATCTCAGTTTAACTCCAGCATCTTAAAATGAGAGCTCTTTTCCCCTACTTCTTTAATGACCAGAAAATACCGTCTTGTCAAAATCACAAAATAGGGTATTTGCTTAAAAAAATCCCAACCTTCTGGAGAGACAGACTGAGAGTCTCACAATTACCAATGGCAGGACATAAAATGAGTCTTATTCCTATATCTTGTCTTAAACTAAGAAAAGCCTTGTCTACCCAGCTTGTCTAAAGCAGGGTGTGTGGCCAGATTGAAATCCCTTATTGCATGTTCAGGACAACTGGACCAGAGGCATTGATGCTGTTTTCAATACATGCAGATTGATGGCAGCTCAAACCAACTTAATAATTCCTATCATCCATCACCCTTGGGTCTGCAGTCTTGTCTTTCTGCTGTGAGTTATATTTGTCCTTCATACACAATGATCCCACTGATCAGGGATCACATCTAATCTTAAGATGTTTGGGGCTTAGTACATTGTTGGTAGTTAATGAATGTCAAACAGAAAATAGTATAGTTCATAGAGGTGAGATGTAGTCTTCACATTTCTAAAGCCAAATAAACATACGATAAAATACAGTCGAAGAAACTTAGGAATTTGAGTAAACTTAGTTACAAAAATTTTGCCTGTTTCATCTGCCTTTTATCATTCAGTCTCTCTGAATTTCTGAGACAAGAGACATCAAAGGTTTTTCCCCTGAATGTTTTAGAAGTAGAGTTTGTGCCTGTGGCCTGATGGGGCATTTCAGTGGTTGTAGATAGGCCTAGAGCCACATGTACACCATGTAAGAGTCCATTCCTTTAAGGCGAAAAGCTACCGATTACTTGAACATCTCTCTTCCAATGATAAGGGAACCTCTCTGCCTTCATCTTGATACCTTCACAATCTCCCCAGACTCTGGTTGAGTACAACATGTAACCCTTTGAATAGTTCCAATGAGGAGCTGGGTTCATTCTGTCTGTCGAACTTTATCCCCAAAGGATCAAGAGTATGTGAGCATGAATTAGAAACAAAAAGATTATTGTTTAATTTCATCAAATTAACCACAGGCCCAAAGGAGAATCTCAACTCTGGAAGTGTGTTCTTGAATAGAAATAGGCTTGCAGTCCACAGAAGCAGTCATAAAAACAGGAATGGAACTACCTCTAAGTTACTCCTGCCAACGATGTGTCTTAGGGAGAGCATGTTTGGAAAAATATATACCAAAAAAAGACCAAGAAGAGAGTAAAGAGAAGTTTAGACTTGATGTTAGATTCCTTAAGATATTCTGCCTATTAGATAGTTAAGCAGACATTTAAAAAGAGCATTTTTGACCTTATGAAAATTGAATCTTCTGAATATTGGAATCACTACAATAGCTCTGAGTTGGCTCTCAGATACAAGACCTTCCATGTGTTCCAGATTTCTGTCTGGATGAGTTCATCAGTCTACATTTCCTGTACATTTCAGATAGGTTATTTTGGTCCTAATGATGACAAACCCATTCAGATGGCCTTGAGTGATAGGAGGTTAAACTCCATACAAGTAGACGGACATGAGGACAGGTAGAATTGCCACCAGGTGGCTGCCCTCTGGCCTGTCTTCAGGATGTATCTCAAAGCAACCCCATAGAAGCTGGTGATTTATGCTGTCACTAAACTGATGTAGCTCCTTATTCTGTCTTTGCTTCTCTGTCTTTCTATTTGGGCTCCTTCTGACGTTTGAATGATTCTTGGTAATTTAAACAGGAGCAAGAGAAGGGGAAGGAGATGGGGGAGAGAGGGATACAAGGAAGGAAGAAAGGAGAGAGAGAGGCAAAGACAGGAGACAGAGAGAGACTCTAACTTGTTATTTGAACTCCAACCTACCTCTAAGGACTTGAGGCCACCAGACTGGCCAATGGCCAGATGGTACCATCAGGTCTCTTGCTTTTTTAACTATGCCATGAGAATTATATGAAAAGTAGCTGCCATTTACTTAGCATCCTTCATTCATTACCTCTGTCAACTGGAAAAGAAAAATAAAGAAACAAAGACTGAGACGACCAACTTTCCCAAGGTCGCTCAGACAAAAACAGTGGGACTAGATTTGAATTTTTGCTGCTCTGACCAAAGTCAGTCTTCTTGTCACCTAACTCTGTGTTAGCAGTGGATATCAAGGCACTGCAAAGAGTTTTAAGACACTGTTTTTGGCTTCCAGGATTTTGCATTCCTTTTGGGAAATCATAATCACCTACAATCATTTAGATCTAAAACGCTGATTGCTCTTTGCCTTCTAAGGCCTTAATTTTGTAAAGTTTGTAACATCCCCTCCCACCCGCATACTCACTGTGAATACTTTGATTTACTATGTATGTCCTCTTCAGCTGTCTTCAGTTGTTCTCACAGCTTTTCCTCTTCTGCTCATCTGTTGCCTGATGCCTGGCACACAGCAGAAACTCATTAGAGGTTTGTGAAATGACTGAATCAATGGTTCTTGCTGGTGGGGGATTTGGGAAATTTGTGGATGTGCTTTTGGATATAACAGTGACTGGCAATACTACAGGCATTTAGTGGGCAGGAACTGTGTGCAGTAGTTTCAAATAATAAAGAAGTGGCTCACATCTCCATGACTTCCCAATGTCCCAGCAGACATTCATGTTAAGAACTCTCCCAAAATAATTATTAATTTAACCTAAAACCATAACTTCATTTTACATATAAATGCAAAATATTGTACGCTTTTATTATACCCTGGATTATTTAGGACTGTAATTGCCATGCAAATCAAGAGCAGGCTGACCTTTGTTTTGTTTGGAATGTTTCTAAGAGTTTCAGAAAATCATGTCATTGACAAAAGTACTATTTTTGATATTTAAGTCATCAAAACCACATGTATTTATCAATCTGCATTGGTAGGTAAAATATTCACTGTAATTCTGCATAAAGGGGCAAGCATCTTACCACTTCTTTTTGCCTGAGCATTTACACATTGAAGTACTATTTTATTATAAATTGCTTACTTGGACTTCATCCTTGATATTGCAATCAGGGCCTTATATTAACTTCTTCAAGAGTTTATGTGTATGTGGCAATGTTAGCTATGCCTTTCACTTTGAAATAGTAAAACAGCCTTTATAAAATATGTTACTAAAAGAAATGTTGCATCCAAAATGTTGAAGTTTACTGGAATGGATAGGTGGATGAATGAATACACGAGTCAGTGACACTGCTAGTGTCAAATACACTGCTTAGAACGTGAATGTCCTAGCTACAGGGAGGAGAGGAAGGATGTTTGTAAGCGGAATGGACAGGGAAAGGTTTGGGAAATCAAATTCAATGATTATGCCTGGCATGGGGCAGTGGGTGTGGCACTGGGAAAAGCCACATGCAAATGATCTTGGCATGGCAGGTGGAGTCTGCAGGGACCACCCAGCCCTTGCCTCCATTTACTGATGTGTAACCAGTGCCCCCAGGTTGTGCAAAAGGGAATCAAATGTATGGTTTTGCATGAGTGCACTCTTCCTATGTATTAAACCTAATCGTGTTAGGTGTTGCGGTAGGCACTCCGAGTCCCTGATAGTTTCCTGGACAAATCCATCAGAATTATCAGTGTTCACTTGGTACCATGTCAGATTCTACCTCCCATGGGATGCCATCTTAGGATTTATCCAGAAAAACTTACAGGACTGTTAGGGGTTGAATTGTGTCTCCCAAAACAGTGTTGAAGTCCTAACCCTGCATATCTGTGAATGTGACTTTTCTCAGAAATAAAGTCTTCTCAGGTGATCAAGTTACGATGAAGTCATTAGGATGGGCCCTAATCCAACAGGATTGCATCCTTATGAAAAGCAGAAATTTGGACACCAAGGTAGAGATCCAGGGAGATTGCCATGTGGTGACTGGAGTCATGCGGCCTCAAGACAAGGAACACCAGAGATGGCCAGCAGAGCACCAGGACCTGGGGGAGGGGTGTGGGCCAGATCTTCCCACACAGCCTTCAGAAGGAAACAGCCCTGATAGCACCTTGAATTTGGGCTTCTGACCTCCAGAACTATTTGGGGCACTTTGTTATAGCAGCCCTAGGAAATTAATTGGGTCTCAACCTTCTCACACTAAAGAAGGGAAATATATGCTTTCGATCTCTTCCTCTCTAGATGTATCTAGTAACTCAGCTGTTTTCTCATCATTTTATCCTCCCAAGGACTTCCTTTTCCTGTATTATGTCAGTCCCTTAGCTTGAATGAATGAATAACATTGCAGGAGCTCTTCTTCTTTCCTTCAGAGCCAGTGTCCCTTGGTTCTGGCAACCGCAGGTCCATGGTCATGCGACCACACGAGTGTACAATATTTTAAAATAAATCTCTGCCTCTTCCTCTCACTTTCTTTTTGTCCTACCCTTGGATGCTAAACACCCACCCACATCTTGACCTCCACATGTCTTCTTTACTAGCTATTTATGCTCTTAATTTTAAAGTCTTTACCTCAAAACTCTGTAGGCTTACCCATCACTGCCTGCGAAATTCTCCAGAAGCAGCATTCCTGTTACCTGTCCATAGTTCAAGCTCCAGTCACTGAAGGATTATTGGTAGCGGTGATCTTGTCCTTACAAGTACTGGTTACTTATTACTTAAACATCACCTTATTGGCTTATCTGGCAGCCCCTGGCACCTTCCTTCATTACCCCACAACTTCTTTTTTATACGTAAAGCTGGTTTTGTCATACAGTTAGTGCTCTACTCTTTGAGTCCTGGTCTTCCCATCTTCTCCCATCAGTTGTCCACATCTAGGATGTTTTAGCTCCTCATGGCCTAAAAGCTTTTCAAAAATGTGTGAGGCCGCCTAAGCTGGCAGCATGTGTCAGCCTTACATAAGGATTCTGAGCCTCACAGAACCCTTCCCTGTCCAACTTTGCCTTCCGTGAACTGGGTGCCTGGACCACTGTCTTACAGAGTAAGATGTCAAATTTAATAATATGAAAATATTCAAATACAGAGTTCTTTTGTTTTCATCTGTTGCCAAAAATCTCAAAAAAAAAAAAAAAAACCATTGTGCTGACAAAAAGGATCACTTTCCAGTGATGAAAACATGTACGGTTAATTTAGTGCTGAGATATTTTGCCAAATGCCCATAGGCTTTGCAAATGTTTAGACAAAATAAAATGTTGGGGGAGTTTGGGGAACGAGGACCATGGTTATCTGCAGCCCCGTGGGCACTAATGACGCCAGTAAGTTATTCAGCCATTATTTGGTGGTGGACCGCGAAATGTGGTGCTGTGGGAAGTACCCTGCAGAGACGGCCCCTAATTTGGGGGCTGACAGCCTAAGTTAAAAGTACTGATTAGGAAGGGCTCACTTTAATGAACCAAAAACTATGTTAATGCAGATAATGTGGGGGGATGGTGCATGAAGGCAGGAGCTTAGAAATGAAGCTAGAGAAGTAGCTATTTCTAGATCCTGATCTGTGTCCGTGAACAAGTTTTTTGTACCTTGGTGTTCTTCAGCTTCCTTGCCTGTAAAATAAGGATAGTAATGGTCCCTTAAAAGGGTTATGATGAGATTGTCACCAGCGGATACATGTAAACCACTTCTAAAGTGCTATAACGGTAAAGACTCAACAAATATTAGTGCTCCTTGTTATTCTTATCTCTGCTGCCCAGTCAGAATCTGTCCAGTCCTGAGCAAAACTGCTTGCTGTCATAGGACTGGCATTGCATCAGCTGTTCATTCTAACAATTGCTTCCAAAATGTAAAGGTTGTTCTACAGGCACATGTACTTTTCCATGTTGCTTAAAATCTCAATTAAGCATGTGGAATTCTTCACTGTATAGAGTTTCTGCTCTGCCAAGATTTTCCTTTAAACTTCACAATTCTCCAAGAGATGATCTTGAAGCTGTGTATTAGAAAGGACTCTTTTTCACGAGTAACCCTGATGTGCTGAATAATTTTGTATTTATTGCAGAGTTTGTATCCAAGAAATACATGTGTATTCAAGGTTACTGTTCACTGGTGAGCTCTTTCAGAATCAGGGAGCCTTGGCAACGCCTGAAACTTCCTTTTCTCCTGGGGACTTCAGGCTCTTTGTCTCTATAAACTAACTCTAATAATACTTGATTTAATTTCAGTGATGCCTATAATAATGTACATTTCTCAAACATTATGTTTTTGCTTCTATTAATACCAAGCTACTCTAATGTCAATGGCTTGATGGTTATGAAGTTGTCCAATCCAGCAAAAGATGCCTAGAGAAAAAAATTAATCTTGATATTTCACACAAGTAAATAGAATTTAATGATGACCACATGGTTAAAAGGAAAGTTGCTCTTCAACATGCTTGGTAAGCCTCTTTTATCAGAATGGCTTGATGGAACATTTGACAAAACAAGGATTCCTGTGAGTTCTGATGGAGATCTCTAAGGCGTAACGTGACATTCTCTCCATCTTTGATTCCTGCTCTGACCTCCTATGGGAAATGTCAGGATTTCTTTCTTCTTCCATAAAACATCTTATTCCAGAACCAAAGCCAAAAATGACAAATCAAAGGATGCATGTGCCACTATCGATAATACTGTTTTGTTCACTTCTGAATTCCTTAATAGGTTTAAGTAGGCACATATTGCTGCCAAGTTTAACATCTTCAGTAGTATTTGACACAAGTTTTTGATTCCCACTTGAAGAACAGAAAACAGAGATATGCATCCAGTATTGGGCAAATAGAGACATGATAGAAAGTCATGGAAAAAGACGAGGCTGGAGGCTGAGAATCCAACACTCCCATTGCAAGCAGTGGATAAGACAGATGGTATAGAATATATAAAGAATACATAAAGAAGTTTTACAAATCATAAGAAAAACATAATTCAAAACAAAAGTTGACCTCATTTTACTAAAAAAAATTCAAATGTCCCATGTCAACCTCATATCTCTCATATCCCTAATTAAGGAAATGCAAATTAGATGCCTCCCGCAACCGTGCCATTTCAAATCTATTAAAGTTACAAAAGTTATGACATGTGATAATATTGCCAAGTCTTCAGAGAATATCAATGAACAGATACTCTGGGATATATTGCCATTGAGAGTCTAAATTACTCACTATAACCATCTTGAAAATAACTTAGCACGATCCTACAAAGTTGACTATTTAGATTTCCTATGACCAAGCAATTTGTCTTCTAGGTACTGTCCCAGAGAAATTCTTTAATATGAATATCAGGATTCACATTTAAAAATTTTCATGATAGTGTTTTTCATAAATCATAAAGAGCTAGACACCACCCAAATATCAATGAGCATACAAATGTAAAAATAGTGACATATTCACTAAATTCGGTAGTATTCATCAGTGAAAATGAAGTTATAGGCAACAACATGGATAGATCATAGAAACAATGTTGAGTTAAATTCTTTGAGACTATATTTAGGATGCTAACATTTTTGTAAGTCTAAAAAAACAATGGGCAAATATTTATTTGTAACAGAACTACACATTAAAAAATCAAGGGAATAAGAAAGACCAAATTTGAGATAATAGATATCTCCTAGGGGTTAAGTGGGATAGGGAGTGGATTGTATAGGGAAGGAGCACATGGCAGATACACTGGAAGTGACAGAGCTCTAATTCTTAAATACTCATTTTGCTGTTATGCCTTATATACCATATGCATATATATATGAGATAAGAAAACTATAACTATATCCTTCATGTGTGAGAAATAGGAGAAAGGAAAATTAGAGCAAAATGGCAATATCCTTGAATAGAAAATTCATGTTTAAAAAAAGGCAAATGACTGATAAAATTTTTAGTTTGAGTTTCAGTCTTAAAGTCATTGTACAAATACATATTTTAAGTGAAATGTTAATTAAGATTTTATTTCTTGCTTATGAGAAGGCAAAGATTTAAAAGAAAGTTCCCATTGTTATTCAGGCTACAGAGAAATAAACACTCACATGCAGCCTTGATGGTAAGAATAAAAATTGATATATCTTTTCTGTGGAATAATTTTGTAGTAAATGACAAGGGCCTTAAAATATTCATATTGATGGCTTTGCATTTTTGCTTCTGTGAACTTATTTGTAAAAAATAAATGCTTTAGTGTACTTGGGAGTACACAGATATTAGCACAGACTTGTTTATAATTAAACAAAAAAACAGAAACTGGAAGCCAGCTTCCTGGCTAATGAAAGGTAAGTGATTAAAATACAGAGAATGAAAATCAGTAGTCTTAAAATTTTGATGGCAAAATGAATATATTGATGTGAAAATGTTCAGTGGAAAAAACAAGTTAAAGAATTAATAGAATCAAGTTTTAAATATTAAGTATTAATACTATTATTATTAATAATAAAATACTTAGTATTATTAATAATAAAATACTTATTATTCCCTTTTTAGCAGCCATATAATGTTTATGCTTGGGAGTGTTTATATAGATCAAGGACAAAGTCTGGGGAGCATATTAATAGTATTTATTTCTGAGTCATGAGATCCTCTGTAATATTTTACCTTTATTCAGGGTTCCAAAGTGTCTTGTTCACCATGGTGTCCTCACTTCTTAGTGCTGGGTACATAGTAGGTGCTCAGTAAATGTTTGTTGTGTGAATGAATGCATTAAATAATAACTTACATAATTCATTAAAATAAAAGAAGAGAGACATTGTCTTGAGCTAATTCAGTAACTGAAACAAATATCCTAACCTAAATCAGAATCCTTGTCTTCTAAGAGCTAAGTGCCACATTAAAAGTGTTCATTAAAATTCCATTTCCAAGGGATTAAGCCTTCAGAGGGACACTTGCATTTTGAAATAGTAACTTTTAAGCTAAGGTCCTGACCCTGCAGTGGCAGAATTTCTGAGGTATTTTGGAGTAGAAAAGTTATTCTATCAGCTTCTTCTAGGATTGTAGCACACGGTACACATGCACTCCACTCATGCCCAAGGCTTCTTCTGTTTTACTAGACCTCAGAAAGATTATAAACGTTATTAGCATTTCTGTCTATAAAAACCATAATTACCACCGACACGACAAACCAAATACATTATCTAGTTTTTTTCCACAACAAATACCTGAGATGACTATTTTTTTTAGTTAACTTGTTTACATATGTGCTATTTTATTTGGGAAAATATTTATAACAACTTAAAAAATTATATGCACTACTTTTTAAAAATTGTAAAAGAGTAAGAGAAGATAAATATAGGGAAAATGGGTTGAAAATATAGAGAAAATAAATATACGGAATATCTGAGGCCAACGCATCAAAATGCCTCCTGTATCAAAGCTGCTTAGATAAGCTAAAGCCTGTGCCAAGAAGAGGGTCCACACAGTTTCACATAGTTGAAGGCATTCAAAAACAAAGTTACCCAACCATCCAGAGAAGCACAGATGACTGTATCATGAAGCATATCCCAATGATACAATAAATCCAACTTTGTGTTTGTTGTATTTAATAACATCCCTCAATGTAGGCCAAATTAAGCATTCCAAATCTCGGTTGGTGACAGCAGGTCCCTGTGGGGTCCCAAACAATATCTCCAGGTACATAACTCTTAGAATCTGATCTTAACCCAAAAATAAATATTAGAGTGTCAAGATAAATAAATGGTCTTCATAGCCTTCAGGCGATTCTCTATAAAAGCTGTTTTCCTCAGCCAAGTATTTTTGTAAGCATTGAGAAGCCATGAATCTGAGGCTATAGTCCCTTGACAAGGACCTGAGGGGGACGGGGGGATTCAAAGGCCCACTCCCTCCTAGGAACAGGGTTTTCCTCCCAGAAAAATTTTGAATCAGCTCCACCAGGCACCAGGTCATGGAAATGGTACAGCAGCATGTTTGAAAGCGTAAACCTTGGAGTTGGAGAACCTTCCACCATGACCCGGCTTGTGCGGCCCTTTGATGAATCATCTCACCTTGCACGGTCCTCTTGGCCCTGCTGTGCCCAGATTTTATTCGCCTGGAAGTAGGACCAGCCTTAGGACTGACAGCAAGAATGCTGAGGAGGTACTTTGCAATTAAGCCAGATTTATCTTCCATGGGTCTGTTTGTTGATAAGGAGATGGGGGAAGAAAAGGAATATGAAGGACTTGAAGATAGAGTGCAAATGGAAAATAATAATGTCTAGAACTAAGACTCTCATGGAAGGAAAACCACCTCAGCAGAAGCAAACGGGTTTAAGGGTATATTTTCCTCTATGAGTTTTAATTTTCCTTGGACACCGGAGAGAAGAATCCACAAACGTGCTCCCACGCTCCTGTCCCTGCCCCCGCCCCCAGACACATCACGTATTCAGCAGAAACCACCATAAGCAGATGGTTATGTTTCCAAATGATGATGCCTTCTTTTGGGTGGTCGACAAGTACTGACAAGTTCAACAATGTGTTGTTTTGTTGTTTGTCTCTGAGGGGAAATATGGAGCATTTCATAATCTGATCGTGGATCTTGCATTACAGAGCACAGCAGGCGATGCTTAACCGGATGGTGCCCTGTGAGGTCTCAGGGTGCCACATTTTTTTCATGGAGAGCTTCAATGGCTCAATTAAAGAATGCATTTCTTTAACAGGCAAATGAAAAAGAGACTGCTGGGTGATTCCACGAGGTATGCTTAATTAATTCCAATCTATTAATGACGGCAGTTTCCTAGTTTCAGATGATAAATGGCAGCCCTTTCTAAAAGGCATCTCGAAGAGAAAAGATCTTCTCCCAACATCCAGATTTTTTTTCTTTGTCCTTGGCTACTTCTGTGGCTTGCCCCTCAGAATGAGCTCACATAAGTAATAGTCATAAATGATTTACAAAAGTAATTCCTGCCTAATCACTTGGGACTTGGAGTTTTTATGATATTGCCAGATGTGCCATCAAAAAAAAAATCGTCTGGTTCAGCAACTTGTGATAAATTGAGTCAGTTGAGTCACTCCCTGAAGGCAACTGAGCTGTTTGGATTCCATGGATTTGTGTTGGGGGCCTCGCCCATCTTTCTCCTCCTTCTCATGTCCAGGGTGTAGAAGACAAAAAGGATTCTGAAAATACAAAGTTACAGGAGGATTGTCAGCTTGTATTAGAGACCCTAGCACAACTTCCGCATTTCTCT
The DNA here is from genome assembly GCF_030020395.1 of Manis pentadactyla. Classification (NCBI taxonomy): domain Eukaryota; kingdom Metazoa; phylum Chordata; class Mammalia; order Pholidota; family Manidae; genus Manis; species Manis pentadactyla. Next base: position 43,008,134 of record NC_080032.1, on the reverse strand, counting down.
CGTGTGTTAACAGGACATTTTAGTCCAATGAAAGGGGGAGGAGGGGAAAGTTTGAAAAGCCCCAGACGGTCACATTTCTCAGTCTATCTCTCAGAACACTGGTGCCAATATACTCTCCCGTTTTCAATCAACGTTCCCCTTGGAATTCATCTTTACCTCCTCTGGACCCTCACCACATAAGCGTTATATCTCTAATAAAGAATTTTGGTTACCCCACCTTATAATGTGGTCAGTGGGCTCATTCATCCCTCACATGAAATTGTTACCTCGTTGAGGGTAATTCCTGCATCATCTCAAACTTCAATTCGGATAATGCCTTTCAACAGGGAGAATCTCACTAACTGCACTGAATGAAGGAAGGAATCCAAAAAAACAGATGACTACAAATTTTCATTCCAAAACACACAGGGGAATAAATGACAAGATCAATCCTGAGCTTTTAAACCACTTTACTGGGTTGCCTTACAGTAACTAGGCTGGACAGTAACGAAGAAACTTGCTTTGCAGGAAGACTTTAACGCGGTTTATACCGTCTTTGCAAGAACGGAAATGGTAACTCCCAAACCAGGAATTCTATGTTCCTAAATTACAGTCTCTCAGTGGAGATGAAAATATCTCTAATTCAGGGTAGCAAGGCCCAGTAGTGTGCTTTGATGACAAATCAAATATTTGGGAAAGAAGTTCCCCATGTTGTCTCTGACATTACATAGTCAAGAAGCCCTGTGAACTTGCTGCTGTGTAACTTTTCCTTTAATGTTATGCAGACAAGGAAGCAGGGAGGGCATGGAGACGAGGAACTGGGCAGGGGGATGTGGAGCCTCTTAGGGGAAGGCCTGAGTGTTGACATAATGCAGGGTCACAGCAGAGTTATCCTGAAAGCGCTTGTTTAAACAGCTTTGCAGAAGCCCACAGTGACAGAGCTTTCCATGTTCAAACTCTAGTACTTATCTATTCCTCATCTTTGAATCTTATAGGACATAAGGAAGTTCTTTGCCCAGTGACTCTAAATATCAGAAGCCTTTTTAGTATGGTTATTTAAGTAAAACTAAATGACATCTCACAGTTAAATAATTTCTCAAAAGGAAGCACTTTAGCCTCTCGTGGCCCCTCATAAGCTAATTAGTCTCAAGATTTCCTGCTAGAGAGATTTGGAAAGGTTTTGATCAGAAATCAATGTAATTGTTTTAAAACCATTGGTCAATCATTTAGTGAAGTTAACTGTTTTTAGGGACTAAATTTACAATAAAGATAGTCACTACAATTTAGATTATTTTCTTATATTTGTCTGTAGGTATTATAGTCTTCAATTTATTTTAATGCATGTGTTTATTGAATAGAAATAGCTACTGAATGTCCCAGTGCTGAAGCATCAGAATGAATCAGAGTGTAATTTATCTAAAATACATCTCTAGAAACTTAACTCTTATTTTCCTCACTTTTATTTTGACCTTAGTCCTTATGCTACAGCATTTTATATTATTGTAGTCATAAAGCAGTAACAATTTTTAATTACGGTTTCTGTCTTTCTATTACAAACATATGCTTTTGCTTGTTGCCCTGTTGGACATTGGATTTCTATCTTTCTATTACAAACATATGCTGTTGCTTGTGGCTCTGGCAGACATTGTTGAGGATATTGCTTGCTATATTACACAGTATATTTCTCTTTATGAGCCATTACAGGAGAAAAGTCTTCTCTGATTTCTATAGTACAAATGATCACGTTTCTAGTGAGCAAAAAACAACACCTTTATCTGTGGCCACAAAGACTCATTTGATGACCCATAGCCCTCTTTTGCTTTGCTTCCTAGAAGGTTTAGCACACTTCGGTTGTCTGCTTTAAGTATGGGATTTATGGTGAACTTTTTCCAGATTTGCCTTCCTTTGTGAATCATATTTCTTTCCCACATCGAATTCTACTTTCTTGAACCAATTTTCCATTTTCTTTCAGTTCACTTTATGTATTTACATAAGGTACTCAAAATCCTTTTATAAGAATTGTTTTTCTTTTATTATTATGATATGTGTTTCATAACTACTACTTTAATTTCTGTAAGATACTCTATGGGGTAGAGGTAAACCACTCGATGCATTTTCAGCATTTAAGTGATTTCTACTTTTTTTTATTTTGGTATCATTAATATACACTTACATGAGCAACATTGTGGTTACTAGATTCTCCCCATTATCAAGTCCCCACCACATACCCCATTATAGCCACTGTCAGTGATTTCTATTTTTAATACTGGTACAGAAAATAATAACCTCACATCCAAGCTTTTGCTTTCCTCCCATTTTAAAAAATTATTTTCTTTGGATAAATTTTCAAGAATGAAATAACTTGTTCAAGTTTTACACTAACAACCAATCTCAATCCAATTTTGCCCTTTTTTTGAAGATAGGATAAACAATCCATGGTAAATCTGTAAATAGGTAGACTAAAGGATGTAATTATTTCTGATAATTTATTTTTCATAGGAAATAATTGGAACTTCATTATCCAGTCTGCTCAGTGAATCTATCGCTTCTCTGCAGAGTTAAGCCAAAGTGAAGGTGGTCTTCAAAGGTCTAAATACAATGTAAATACCCTCCTTGACTGAGAAATTATTGAAAATAAGATATACCTACTCAAAATACTGCATAGACACTAAAAGTGAACTTTTAATATGCCAATAATGAGAATTAAAGAGCTTTTTTTTTATAAAGAACCTATCACTCTCTTTAGTAATACAGCATTTAGTAATTCTCTACCCATCTAAGTTCTCCATCAGGGATTTGCAAATTGGGGTGGAACTGTCCTCCAGAAAGCCTTTGGAAATATGTAGAAGCTTTTTTTGTTTGTTGTTTACAACTGAGGGCTGCCATGGGTTTTTTCTTTTATTATTATGATATGTGTTTTATAACTACCACTTTAATTTCTGTAAGATACTCTTGGTCTTACAGAAGTAAGTTTATTAGAATAATAACTTCTATTCTAATATTCTATGGAAAAAATGTTATCTACAGATATAAGAGATTTTGAAATTTGAAATTCTATTAATGGTATAACCTATTACCTACTCTACAGGTAGAGGCACACCATGATGAAGAGTTTTTAAACAAATGGGCACCAGCCAAGGCTATTCATCATCTATAACATCATAGTGTTTTGCACTAGAAAATCCTATATCCACTTCCGATACACACACATACACACACACACACACACACACACACAAATTGTTCTACTCAAAATGCCAATGACCCCCATTGAGAAACAAATCTCTATGGTCCTGGTCTTACTGAAATCTGGGAGAAAGTGATTGGCTTCATACATGGTCCTTTGTACATAAAGACTTACTGAGCACCTACTGTGTGTCAGGCACTCTTTTAGGCACTTAGAATATGTAGCTATGAAGGGAACAAAGAGTCAGTCTCTTGTAAAACTTGCATTCTAGAAAGATAATCTTAGTTCACATTGCTTCAGGCCATATAAATGGAAAAGCAGTATGTAAAACATCATTCACCATATATCCAAATAAATATGTAAAAGGAAACTTTGAGTTACAAGAAACTTTGAGACTCAAGTGGTAGCTAACATTCCAAGCAAGGGAAAAGCATTGCATCACTTGTTCCATCGACAACCCCCTTCACCCCAACCCTTTAATCTTGACCGATTGGCTTAGTTGTGTCTCCCTTTTCCATTGATCCCAAATCCTTGTTACATTCTCCCAAATCCTTGTTACAGTCTACCTAATCCACAGAAAATTAGTTTCTCATGGAATGGAAGCCAACCTCCATTGGCTGTTTGTCTACCTCAAAGATTGTTCCAAAGGAAAAAGAAGTCTTTAAAAAATTAACTCTAAAGCAAAAAATAAATCTGTTCATATTGGAATAAAAAGATAAGAACATTAAGACCCTAAAAAGTTCAGAAATCACTGCTCTGTTCCATCAGACTGCGATCTGATTATGCTTTTTATTGTTTTATATGTTTCAGTTAACTCAATTGTAATTGCTTGTCAGCATTTTATTCTAAGCAATAAATTTGTCATAAAAAAGAGTAGAAATAATCTAATTTCATTGTTTATCATTTTAGTGTTTGTTCTCCTTATCTGTTCCTGCTACTTTGGAATATATTCTTTTGCTAGCAGCTGTTGTGATATGCTTTATAGGGAAATATTTTAACAATTTCCTTTCTAATTTTCTTTCTGTTATATATGTAGATTATTGCTGTTCAGAGTAAGAAAGAAAATGATCAGATGGGAAAGGAAAAAGGGAAATACAGAAGACTATATAAACATGTGTGATGTGTACATTTTATATATTTATACGACATATTTACATATATACTTGTACTCAGTTTTGATGTATATATCAATAAATATTTTAAATTATTTATTAGATTAACTAATTAGTAAAGTGACTAGTTAGCTTGCTATTTAGATGCAAACATTTTTATATTAAAACTAGACTGTAGGATATTGTGGATGTCAGTGAGCCCCAATATCAAATTGTTATAATGGTTGCTTCAGTCTGGACCTCTCTGAATGCTCAGTGGTACTCTTCTCCTGATGATTCTCCTGAATTCTCCTTTTTTAAGGCATATGCAGAGGAGTGTGGTGGGAAAAGATACTCATTTATACTAAAGGGCAAAAAACTAATATGGTTTACTATCTTACATTTCCCATTTCCCATGGATATTTCAACATAAATACAAGTTTTAACCAAATACCAAATATATTAAAACATTACAGGCCAGGGTTGGGGAGAATTTTTCATTCCAGATTTGTCCATTTTTTACTTTGGGTTCCCATGGAAACAGACTCTGAGACAAAGATTTGAGTGCAAGAAGTTACATAAGGAGGTGTAATAATACTAAATGCTCATGTTTGGCATCATCAGTCTTTGGAAGACAAAGGAAGTTTCTTGGTATAGAAGATCCTTATGGTGCCACTGAAATCACATCACAGGGGCCGTTGCCTGTGCAAATGTCTCTCCCAAACAGTTTCACTTGCACAGACTTATTTTTTGGGAGCCTACTAATTCTTCATCAACACAGGTCTTATTCTTGAAATCAGATCACTTAAAATGTGTGTATCTTATATACTCAGTTTTGTTGGTAGAAAGCTTTCTTATAGTTATTCATGGGCTAAGGAAGTCAATTTTTAATGTTATTTGATTTGGTTCATAAGTTTCGGTAGTAACATGCCAAAGTAATATTTTTAATATGATTCAAACTTTCGAAAAAAGTACTTGTGCTGTTAGCTCAGTTATTCCTAATATATTCTTCTGAATTTATTCCAGAATTTATTCAAATTTCATTCTTATTACTACTTTCTCCACCTTTACTTAATTCCCAAGCATTTTCTTAGCACCTTATAAAGTTCAGTAGGTTTAAGATGCTTTTTGTGGAATGAAGGTTCATTAAAACTTCAACTTGATAGTGAATTTCAGTTCAGTGGATTGTATTTTGCCATTGACTTCTTATGAAATTATAGATTCATTCCCTGGATGAAAAAAAGGGGTATTAAATTTAATTTAAAATTACTTGTAGAAAATTAGTGAATCTGATCACATATGTAAAGAAGAAAAACACAATGTTTTGACAAAACATGGTAGTGATACGATATCAAAATGTTAACAACTTTCCTAAAATACCCAGAGCTATATCTACCTGAAGTATATATATGCTTTCTGTTAATTTCCTGGAATCTGTACTTGATTATCAATTATTTGGTTAGTGAACTAAAGCAAGCAAGCTTGTTAGGAGTTTTGTAGTTATATTTACTTTGTTCTGCTGTTTGCTTTAAGTTGTTTAAAAACTCTTCATCATGGTGTGCCTCTACCTGTAGAGTAGGTAATAGGTTATACCATTAATAGAATTTCAAATTTCAAAATCTCTTATATCTGTAGATAACATTTTTTCCATAGTACCTGCCTTTTAAGTGGGACATTCTTAAGCCTCACTATTATTGTAGCACTCAAGGGGAGCTATTACAGGCCAGGGAGGAAAAATTCATCCCAGAGCCATCTGTCCATTCCTTACTTTGGGTTCCCTTAGAAGCAGACTCTGAGGCAAAGATTTGAGTGCAAGTAGTTACATTAGGAGGTGCACAAAATTAAGAAAGTGGGGTATAAGACAAGGAAACCAATAAAGTATATAATCATTCAAATTACCGTGTGGGCAAGCACTTAATTCCCCAGGAGGACTCTGAGAGGCAGTGTAGGACCTGCGTCTCTGAATTACCCTACCCAAGGGATCAGCAGCTTGGTTATTTACCCACCAGCCCACTGACTGGGGCTCTCAGGGAGGGATGCTAATTGCCCACACTTCCTGCTACTGCACAGTGGGAGGGGACTAGAGTGGCCAGAGAAAGCCCTCCCGCAGAGATGCAGTTCCTGGCCATTGGAATGTGCTGCAAGAATCAGTGGCCAGGGGATATGGGCCAGTCTCCCCAAGTGATGGCATGTGCTACAACAGCTACTCATTTGTGGCCACCTAGCCTTTTGATCATCAGAGAAATGATCACACCATTTCCCTGGAAGATGCATGATCAACTCACCACAGATTTTTTTAAAACACCCTCAGGTATCTTTTCTAGCATGTCTAATTGTTCACATATCTAAAAAGCTAAATGTTTGCCCATCTTCACTTTACCAGAATTGGAAATGTTCCATCTTGGTTGACCCTGGCCCTTGGTTCTGTTTGCCTGTGTGGTATAACACCTCCTTCTAGAATTTAGAGTTAGTGTCCCTTCTTTATTAAGGGATATTTTAAGCCTTCTCCAAGTGAAATTTCTAATTCTAATGAGGAAATCTCTATTGCTTACTCAAGTTTTTACTCCTAAATCATTCAGGTCACATTTGAACATTCAGGTAAAAATATATAAATTGCTGATGCTTTATGTTGGGTATTTAGCTAGTCGGTTAGAGAATAATGAGGTCATTTGCCTGGGGATATAACTATAGCTCCAGCCTACTAAGTGTATTTTTATTTTGAGCCTAGCTGAAGAAATCACTAGGGGTCCTCCCCCATGTCCATCTCCCCACTACAGATAACTTTTCTTTCTAAGCTTCACGTGTGCTTGAGAAACCATTTAAAAAGAACTAGATTATCATTAAAGAGAAGTTAAGTAGAGTTTGGAGCAGCACAATAGCTTAATGAGACACACAAATTATTTGGGGATTCAGTGTACATTGGAGGTACCCTAGAACTACCTCAATTATCTTCCTGAAAAACTGTTAGGGTTTTGCTCTGGATGCCTAGTCATGCTTGATAGCCTCCAGGAGTTTCCCCAAACCTAGGCTCTACCTTTCCTCACCCACATTTACAACATCCCTTTAGACTGATGGCCACCCTGAGTGCTGGGATCAGCTTTTAGTGACTGTGCCAGAGTCAAGCCCAGGCATCTTGCACTCATAGCTCTCAACCACACGGAAGTGAATCACAAGGAATTTCATGAAAGGAAGGAGTATTGTCCATGGCACCTGTCTTTTCACATTGGTTTACTTCTCTCTGAATAAGGAAATGTATTACTCTTAGAATTACAGACTCACTGAAGGAACCTTCAAAATAAATGGTCAATTTCAAAATGCCTGTATCCCAACAATGAGAAACTTGAGATAGAGAGAGGCCACATGCTTTGCCCAAGGAAACACAGCAGATCTAGGACATGTGCTCACATTTCACCTTTCCTCTTTCTGGTTTAGTATTCTTACATGTTCTGCATAATACTAGGCAAAGCACATTCAAACGTACAGAAAAAGCAACTATTCATTTTTGACAAGTGCTCATAAGTAGTAATACTGTAAAACAAAAATAAATAAAAATGCCAAAATTCCTCTCTCCTCTTGCTTCATTGTTCCCTTAAATCTTTCAACATACCAGATCAGTTACTTTTTATTTTGTCTCTCTTCCTCTACTAGAATGAAGGAATATTTTTTTGCCTTTTTATTCCCCAAGGTACACCAAGCACCTAGAACAGCCTCTAGGCACTCAGTAAATATTTGTTGAATAAGTGAATGAATGCAATCCAGACTCTTCACAGGGATAGTGTGTTTTATTGTTTTGAATTAGACCCTAAAGATCCAGAGATCCATGTTTCTATCAGAGGAAGCTAACTTTAGAATATGAGGCAGCTCCTCCTCTTAATATTCTGAAAATTTGAATTATCAGAATATCAGAATAAATTGCCTTTGGAGTTTATTCATCAAAAGGCTCATCCACGTATTGACAGTTAAATACTGATTACTCGGCTTTATACCAGTGTTTCAGCTGGATTTCTACGTGACTTTACAGGCCAGATTTTTGCTCTCATTTTACATTTCTTTTCTACATTCAAATATACAAACATGGCCCTCCTTTGGACTTCCTCTACCCAGTCTAGGATTTAGTCTCACCCTAAATATCAGCACCATTTAGTCTTTGCTGTTTTTTTAAAGTTATATTCACCATGCTGTATTTATCTTCATTTATCTCATAACTAGAAATTAGTACCTTTTGATCCCCTTCACCTGTTTCACCTACTCTCTACTCCTGCCTCTAGAAACCACTAAGCTCTTCTCTAGATCTCTGAACTTGGTTTTGTTATGTTTTTGATTCCACATATAAGTGAGATCATACAGTGTTAGTCTTTCTCTTTCTGATTTATTTCACTTAGCATAATGCCCTCAAGGTCCATTCATGTTGTCTTAAATGCCAGGATTAACTTCTTTTTATGGCTGAGTAATATTCCAGTGTGAAATAACACCCCACATCTTTTTTATCCACTCATTCATTAATGGACACTTAGGTTATTCCTTTTACAATAGCCAAGAATTTGCAATTATTGTTAATAATGCTATACTGAACAGGAAGGTGCAGATATCTTTGAGATGGTGATTTTGTTTCCTTTGGAAATAAACGTGGAATTGTTAGATCAGATGGTAGAGTTTTAATTTTTGAAGAACCTCACATGGTTTTCCCCAGTGGCTATACCAATTCACTTTCCCATCAAAGTGCTCAAGGGTTCCCTTTTCTCTACATCCTCTCCTATACTTGTCATCTCTTATCTTTTTTTGATAATAGCCATTCTAATGGAGGTAAGGAGATATCTCTGTGGTTTTGACTTGGATTTCCTGGTAATTAGTGCTGTTGAGCATATTTTACTGTGTCTGTTGACCATCTGTGTGTCTTCTATGGGGAGATGTTTCCTTTGACATCTTTGGAATGATCCTCTGTTCAGTTTGTAATTGTTTATTTTTAAATGCATGAGTTCTTTGTATGTTTTGGATATTAATGCCTTATCAGATGTATGATTTACAAATATTTTCTCCCATTCCATAGGTTTCCTTTTCCCTTTGTTGATGGCTTCCTTTGGTGTCTGTACAGCAGCATTCTGTCTTAAAATACATCATTCCCTCCCCTTCTTTTTATTTATCTTGCTCTTCTTTTTTCTTAGAAAAAGACAAAGTGTCCCATTGCACCACGCATTTCATCTAGTCCTCTGACCTGACATTTTTATCTTCTTTCACTCATATGTTTTATAGAGGAAATACATTTCCTTTCTTAAAGCAATGGGATCACACTGATCCCCTCAGATCTGGCTGCCTGTTCCCCAGCCTGCTGAATGTGTATCTTCTCTTAATCAGTAAGGGAAGGTGACCTGGACCGAAGGCCAGTCATCCTCCTGGGAAGCACCCAACTACTTCATTATCCTTGGGGTTCATGAAAAGGCCTTTCTCTTATCAAGGAATTCTTCACTTACTGATGTGCCCCCACAGAATACAAAAGGAGCAAAGTATCCTGGATTCAGTCTAATGTTTGAATCATGGCGCCCTGTGTTGGGATGAAAGCTTTGAGTTAAAAGAGAAACAGACAGCTGAAGTTGTGTCACTTATTCACTGTCACTGGGACATGTGGCCACAAATACATGTGAGTCCAGAGACCAGTCTACACAAGGATTTGCATTTCTGTGTGTCCCAACCACTTGACCCCTTCATCCCTCAGCCGGAGCTCCATGTGCAGGCAGCAGAGTCAGGCGAGTTCAGCAGACCACTGAGATCGAAGAGAGTGACTGACTCCTCCTTTGGCTGCTTCTGGCTTACTTACTGTTACTCCTCTAACTCTGTTCAGAAGCGTGAGGGCCTTCCCAGGTGCAGTCATCTGTGGGTGAGTGTTGAAGACACTTTGAAGTTTATTCCTAACAGACACGTCTGTGGATAGGATGAGGGCCTGTAATCCTGTAGGCTAGGATGAAGTCATTCCTCACATCCAGGTAGTCATGATTAACCCACAGGTCTGCCAAAGTAGGTAGATAGAGCATAGAGTGCCCTTGTGAGAAGGGAAACACCCTGGGGGAGACAGCTCCATGGATGTGTGGTGAATGCATTTCAGCCCCTCTGCACCCCCTTGGCTGGACACCCCACCCTCTTCCAGGAGCAACACACATAAGCATATGGGATTTTACCCCTCCATCCCTAGCTCTCTTTTCCCTACCACCTCACTTGACAAAATAACTGAGTTTTCAGACTTATAGTACAGTCTTATTTAGGACAAACTAAACAGTCACTGAAAACAAGTCTCTCCCTTATGCTGGAAAAAGGTTAGTTTGTTTTATGATTGCATTTTGGATCTTATGTACCTCCCACCCCTTGATGTGGCCAAAAGCAACTGCCAGGAAGCCCTCCTCTGCTGTCTTCCTATAGTCAACTTTGATTTCAACATTAAAAGAAAGAAACACTGTGATAAATAAGGTAAAGTTAAGTAATTCCATTTATGACATATTAGTACAGTCAATGTCCTACTGAAACATCCTATCCCACAAGGTACTCTTAAGTATTTACTGGCATTTTCCTCAAGGGCCAGTCTACTTTCAAGAGAGAAGTTTTCAGGATAGGCTCCATAACTTCTCAGGTCATCAATTGGGGCCAGATAATAACAAAATTAGATATTAGTTAGCAGATAAGATTTGCTAAGAAGGCTGATGATGGATTCTCAGTTACAATCTGCACTGTTAGTTGATTCTAGAGAGAATTATTCCCACATCTTTCCTCCACCCCATCCCATACACCCCACATAGTACTAGGCTCATAGAATAATAAGAAATGTAGGTCAGTGGGCTTATCTAGAACAAGGGTTGGCAAGTTACACTTGTGGGCCAAATCTAGTCTGCAGCCTGCTTTTGTAAACAAGGTATTTTTGCAACATAGCCATGCCCACTGGCTTTGGTATTATCTACAAAGGCTTTCTCACTACAAGGTCAGAAGTTGCAAAGAGACATCATCTGACTTCCAAAGCCTAAAAGATTTACTATCTGGCCCTTTACAGAAAAATGTTTGCAGACTCTTGCACTCAATCTACCACATAAAAGTCCACTTAATAAATACAATTTTTTAACATCAATGTGACTTCAGTTTCTGGCCCAAACACTAATTAACTGTGTAACTTTGGGTAGCTTACCTTTCTGCACTACTTCCCTCCTCTTGATGGAGATAACCATACCTAGGTGATAACAGTCACAAGGATGTGACTGCCACATAGTAGGTACTCAGCTTACTGTTGAGCTAATAACATTAGCTGTTATTCATTCTGGATTTTATTGATATTGAGGATATAGCCCTATTATCAAGGACCAAGACATATTCAAGACACTTGATTATATTACTTTATTTCAGCATGGCAAAAATGTGAAACAGGACAAGATCCTAAATGCTGCCTGACAGCAGAGTGAGTGCTGAGCAGAGGGGAGGAATTTTTATAAGCCTTCTTCTTGATTAGCATAGATTGAGCCATTTCTACAAAAACATGACAAAGAAGATTTTCAGAACATATGTCATCACAGTGTTTTGCATTCATGTTGTTGTAAATGGCAGAATTTTCTTCTTTTTTAAGGCTGAATAATATTCCATTGCATATATACCCACCACTATTTTTTATTCATTCATCTGTCTACAGACATTTATGTGTTTTCATATCTTGGCTGTTGTGAATAATGCTGCAGTGAACATGGGAGTATAGATATCTCTGAGAACTGCTTTCATTTCTAAAAGAACAAGCATCTTGTTAAATATGAGTCATTGTGCTATCTAGAATATTATGCTACTATCATGTCATCTATCAAATTATATCATAGTTAGGTACTATTTCCATGGATGTGCCAATTAGTGTTATTTCCCACTCTTCTTATGAGTGTGAAAGAAAAATATATTTAAAAACCTCTGATTATTTGCCTGAAGCCTATATTTACTTCAACTGAAAGACCAAAGCAATTTAACTAAGGAAACTCCAGGTAAAGCTATGTATAGCAAAATCTTAATTACCACAGTTGATTTACTTGGGAACCCAAACTGGGGCACAGAAAGGAAGTAATGGATGTTCCTCAGCCTCATGACAACTAATGCTTCTGTTCTTGGCTCATAAGCAAACCTCTGAGGCTTTCCTCAGAGTTCATATAGTCTTAATTAAAACAGAGTTCTCTGCTTTTTTTTCCCATTGCTCACCATAGCATTTGATTTTTAACTTTTTATGGAGGCATGATACATATACAAACTGTATATACATATATGTATGTGTATATGTATAGTAACCAGCTCAATGAATCGCAGTACCCAGGTAAAAAGCAAGCTAACCAGCTCTCCAGAGCCTCTGTCTCCCCTCCTATCCCTGCCCCACAAAGAGTCACAAGTTCCTATTCCAGCAGTGTAGATCTGTGTGACCTGTCATGTCCTCAGCATACTAAAGTCACACAGTCTGGGCTCTTTTATGTCTGGCTTCTCTGACTCAGTATAATGTTTGTGAGGTCACCCAGATTGCCCCATGTAGCTACTGCTTGTTCTTTTTCATTCCTGTATGGTCTTTCATTGCAGGAGTGCCCCACGTTCCATGTATCCATTCCATTGTTGATGTACCTTCCGGAAGTTTCCAATTTTGGGCAATTGCAAATTAGCGCATGTCTTTTGGTGACCGTATATACACGTTACCACTGCATACACATCTACCAGTGAAACAGCTGAGTCATGGGGTAGGAATACCCTCGACTTTTAATAGTTTCTTCCAGTTTCCTAAAGTTCCCTACAGTTTTTAAACAATAAATTAGAAGTCAGTCCCGCCAAAGTCAGGCATGGGGATGGCAACAGTGATGAGAGCTGGAATAACCTTTAAGAGCACTCAGAACAGAGGCTATTTAGCATAGGATCATTACTGTACGTGGCAGAGCAGTGGTAATTGACTTCAACTGTGTTGACCTTGACTCACCAAGAATGTCAAACCATGGTCAACCACTTGTGTTTAAAATGGCCAAGGAGGACACCATCACTAGTGTAACCATCCTTTTTAGTTTCCACCCATCCTGATAAACTTCTTATTTCTTCAAACCCTCATTCCCAGTATGATCCACTCTGTCTTTGGTGAGTAAATTAATGAAATCTGTGATATATTTCTAGGCTGTTGGCTTAGCAAAGAAATACTAGTAAAAATTGTGCTTGTTAAGTAATCCAGAGGCACAAACTCACCAAAACCATGCATATAAAGCATTTTGTATTTCTGTGAAGTTGCAATATTTCAACTATAATTTCACAGGGCAGAGGAAACCTCGATATGCAGAGGTTTTGAGGTCAGGAGTCAGGTGTGAGCTCTCCCAGCACAGCAGGAATTCAGAAGCGTGGAACTCAGGCCAGAAGGCATACGCCATGACCCAGAGGAGGAAGCTCTTTGCTGGGGCCCTATCCTTGGCTTCTTTGCTTGCCCACTCTTTGTACTGGCAGAGCTCTTGTTGACTTCCAAGGGAGACCCTGGAGCCAGGTACAAGGGCTCCTGGGGGAGCAGAGTGAGATGCGCAAGTGGCCGTGTGGGAGCATTTCCCACCAGTTTGGACCTTGCTGACCCTGAAGACTACTGGTGCATATAATATGTAGTGCAACCACATACAGGGAGACTGCATCTGAGGTAATCTGAGCAGTTCAGTGGCTTTTTTTTCCATTTAAAGTAATGTATGAGTAGATATAAATTTAAATGTAGACATATAAGTATTAGGATTTGTGTGTATGTGTATTTTTCACACTGAACTCATGTGACTGCAGAAGAAATTTCCTTACTACAAGAGTCCTAAGCATTTTGACAGGGTGTCATAAAATGCCCCTGAAAGGACTTCAGAGAGTGAGTGGGTCTGCCACAAGTTACATGGTTCCCAAGGGAATTATAAAGAAATTCAAAGTTCCACTGTTTTGTGCTCTGACCATGGGCCAGATTCTTTCTGAATATCATTTTTTATCTTCACAGTAAGGCTAGCATTGCCGTTCCCATTTTATATATGAAAAAACAGAGGCTAATAGAGGTAAAGCCACTTTGTTTATGCTACATAGTTAGCAAATAGTAGACCTGTGACCTTCCCCGATTCCCTTTCTATTATCCCACTCTTAACTCAGGAAGGGTTTGCAGAGACTGTTCTGAGAGTACATGTAAACCACCAGGACTTTAATAGGAATGACAGAACATATGTGCGGTGGATTCCAAATGGTAATCTGCAGAGAGAGAGATAACCATCAATTGGGGCTGACTGATTGCACCCACGCTTGTAAAGATCCCAGCCCGTGGCTGTCAGTCCCAGCCACACAGAGAATCACCTGGGGCCCAGACTGCAGTACCCACATTTGTCTTGCGTTTGGTTTAGGATGAAGCTCTGGCAGCCGTGTTTTTTGAAATGCTTCCCAGGTGATTCTCTGCAGCTAGGGTTGTGAACTGCAGATTGAGATTAAATGCCTTTGCAGACTAAGCAATTAAATCTGAATCATGAATGTAATTTTTTAAAGAAAGCATATATGCAAAAGGGTTTGACAAACTGCAAACTGCTCCATGTATGGCACTTTCATGAAGAGATAAATGGAGAACATAATTTATGAAAGTAATTGGACACCTGGTCCGTGGGGGGGAGGCAGCAAGGCATGTGTAGGCTACTGAGGAGAGAGTTTTCTTTACGCAATGGTTTGAAGCCAGCCTTTCCTGGTAAGTGGCCCATCCCAGTCCCTGGGGCTTTCAGGCTGTGGAAAGGAAACTTGGAGTGGGAGAGGCCAATGGTATGGAAAGTGGAAAAATCAGGGGCCGCCTGGGCCTCAGAGTTGGTAGATCCAGGACTGTTCCCTGGACTGTTCTATAAATGGAGCAGCTCTGTGATTTAAGAACGTAATTCCTCAGTATTTGGGCTTGAGTCTCTAGTATTTGTTAAATCAAGCTGGAACTGACAAAGTATAAAGAGGGCAGAGTCTTAGAATTTTCATTCTAAGTAAGCCAGGTTTTAACAAGAATTCTCCCCAGAAGTGCACTGCAC
Organism: Manis pentadactyla; assembly: GCF_030020395.1. Lineage (NCBI taxonomy): Eukaryota > Metazoa > Chordata > Mammalia > Pholidota > Manidae > Manis > Manis pentadactyla. The sequence goes on along the minus strand of NC_080032.1, from coordinate 42,992,853 downwards.
ACTCGACAGCCCTTTCAGAGCCCAGCACCCTCAACTACCACTTGAAAACACTTGAAGTAAGTCAGAGAAGAGCAGTCTCTCTCTTTCTCTGTCTCTCCCTGATACACACACACATATATGTAGTTCTATATAAAAACCTATTATGCTTAGTTATTAAAGGTGGACACCCTGATAGCCACCCCCTGGGAAGGAGCAGGACCCTGCTGAGGACCCCAGGGGCTCCCCACCTGCCTCCTCCCAAACACAGGCCCTCTGTGCCACTTCCTCCCCGCCTAACAATCCACTGTCCTTTCATAGTAATCACTCTTTATTTTGCTCATAGTGGTATCACCCGAATGTACGTCCACAAGTACTAAAGCTAGCACTGCCAGTTTTCATTTTTTAAATATCAGTTAGATCTCTTTTCACCTGTAGTTTTGCCCCTTCATTTCTTTCTTACTCCATTGCACTTTACGTGTTGAAGAAACCGGGTCATCTCTTCTGTATAGTTCACCCCAGGCTGGCTTTGCAGGTTGCGTTCCCACGGGGTGGTTTCATATCTGTTTTTGGCCTCTGTATGTTCTGGGAATTGGTATTTGAATCTAGAGGCTTAAGCACATTCAGATTTGAGTCTTAGGTGGTAATGTGTCTCATGAAGAGGTGCATATTTTCTCATTTTCTTCTATTTGCCTTAGAAATAGCCACTGATTCTTGGTGCTTATGTCCTTAATTTATTACCAGTAAATGGCGCTATTCCAATTCTATCATTGTTCATTTACCTGTTGAAGTATTCCTATACAGAGAAACTTCCCCTCCTCTACTATTCGGTTATGTGGTGTACAGTTTTAGAAAAAAAGCAGGATATGGTTTTCGTTTTATTTACCCATGCTCAAAATAAAGTCGGATTCCTAGCATCCTCCCAAAAAGTGGCCAATTAATCTTTTGTATCATTAGGAACTCATGAATATAAGCATATTCTATTTGTTTCAGTCATTGTAGTTGTGATTGATAATCTCTAGTGGGAGAACATTTTCCTGCCTACATAGTGGTTAAAACTAGACTGGGGTACAGCTGTTACCCCAGAAATAGTGATGAGAAGAGAGAAGAGCCTGAAAATTTCTACCCCTCCTTTCTGACCCTTGAAAGTCTTATAACCAGAGGAAGGAAGGTGGCAGAGTGGAGGGAGTCCAGGTTTCAGTCACAGACAGTCCTGAGCTCTGTCACTTCCTCGCTGTGTGATGCTCTGTCTCTCCCTAAACCTCTCTGAGACTTTGTAAGCATGAGAGTAACAATGTTTGCCTTCACTCTGCTATCAATTGAGAATATGCACGGGAGTATCCTGCCCAGTGCCTGATGCACAGTAGGGATTTAACTCAAGTTCCTCCCCTTTCCTGACCCACCCCACAAAGTCCCAGGGATACACTTGAGTCCAAGAAGCTGAGAGTTCTCAGCCCAGCCAGGGGCAAACTTACGAAAAATAGCAACACTCTTAGAATAAATATGTTGTTCAAAGATTTAAGCTCATCCCTACCTGTAATTGTCTTTTTTCTTCCCTCTCTTCTTTGCTGTTTTCATCTAAAGGAAATTTTCACTCTCACCATTCAACAGAATTCATTTTCATTCCTTTAGTTCTCTGCGTAAAGTTAACTGGTGGTTCCTAGAGTCCTTTCGTTGTAACACAAACTAGCTTCTCCCACGTTTGAAAAGATGGTCTTAGCCATAGCGCCATGGGCTTCCAGGCCCAAGGTGGGAATCCCCACACATACTTGGTTGGAAGGACTTCAGTTTCTAGGGAGGGCGGTTTTCTCTGGCCCCATTTCAGTTGTGCTGTGACAGTTGTCAGCCTTGCATCCCCACCCCCACCCCCACACACCCCTCTTACGTTGCTTTTTGTTACCCTTGACGGCCCCTATAGATGTCCAATGTACTGCTCTACATTTTCCCAAGTTGTTGGTCACTTGTGAGAACATAGCATCATAAAATACAAACATGCTTAGAAATTGCCATTTAATTTCAAAGAAAGAGAAATTCTTTCTCCAGAAGCTATAGCTGAACCAGGAGCTGCCAGGTACATCACAGTCAGTGGTTTACCCAGCCTGGGCGACCTCTACCTGGCCAGCAGCAAAGGCGGATTCCAGCGCATTTTGCCACATTAACTTACACTTCATTGACAGGTAGGTCTTTTTTCACGAAAGAAGCAAGTCATTTGCTAATGGCTTTATGTTGCTATAAGGTTTGACTGTATCTATGCAAAAACATTCAAGTGATCCTTTGATCCTTGGAATAATCCTGAGAAAGGCTAAGGAGACACTTCTATTCCTATTTATAAAATAGAAAAACAGAGCTCAGAGAGGTGACTCAGGGTCACAAATCTGTTGGACCCAGGACTAACACTCAGTTATCCTTCCTCCCCATCCAGCGGTCTCTGTGCTACCCCACCCTGATTATCTCTGGACGGTATAAGGTCCCACTTTTGCACGCCTATCTTCCCTGGTGAGACAGCACCTGGCCTCTGCTCTTGAACTTCCAGCCGATGCTCCTGCTGTATCTTATCACCTTCCCTTTCAGTCACCCATCACGTAGGGGGGTCCTTCATTCGCCTGTAAGTATTTATTCCCTCCCCAATCTGCGCCCCTGATAGTAGGAAACCAGATACCCTCTGGTGCTTATGGTCAAGTGGAAGAGCAATTTTATATATGATAATATAATTAATATATAATTATGTCAGAAGTTTTCTATTTAATCAACTTTTAATGATTGTCTCTCTTGAAAGTAAATTGGTAAAAGAATTGCCAATAGGTTAAAAAGAAAATCAGTGTGTATCCATACATCAGCCTGTAGTAAAGAGTAAGGAAATCTCAAGCTACCTTCTCATTTTCTGGCTGCTCTGCTTAGGAAAAGGGAGTGTGTGAATAAGCACAAAGTTGGGAAATAAGCATTTAAGAGTTCTGAGCTTCCTGGCCATTTTTCTTTACAAGCTGAAGTAACACCAATGTGTTGTTTGGGGTCTACAATGAGCAGTTTGCTTTACAGAACCAAATACATCTCTTAATACCAAGACAGGGACCCACAGGGGGTCTGTCCCTTTGTTGTTATGGCACACTTGCCAGCAGGCTGTGGACTACCTTCCCCCGCTCACTGTGCCCAAACCCTATGTTATCGGAGTCTTCAGAAAAAGCCTGTGCTCACTGGTTTTGTTTTCAGAAATGGTATTTTCCTTGTGTTGGATCAGGAACCACAACTTTAAGCTTTTAGGAAGTCCATGAGGTCTGTCAAAGAACTGTACTCTGGTTTCCAAACACACACTTCTACACACACACAGACACACACACGTGCTGCCAACTCCAAAAAGTCTTTAGGTTCATACAAAGAGAGTCAAGTGTGACCTTTGAGATGGAAAAAAAATAATCAGCAGGGATCAAAAATAGAAGTAACTCTATGTAATGTGGAACACATACCTCATTTTAAAACTTTTATTACTATGCTCAGAGTAAGATATTTGAGGAAAATGTGGTGATTTGAATTCATTCTTTCTTTATAGACAACTATTGAATACGGATGTATGATTATATTAAAGAGTAAATCTGTATCATCTTACATAACAAAAATATTCACTATTTAACATGTATAAAACCCACATATGCAACAGTCAATTAAATATTGTAATTGAACTGCCTTTGGAGTCCTTCACCATAACTCTAGCTCAACCAGTCAGTCTGACAACTGAATTTCTCTGTCTGCATGGTTCAGTTGACACCAACTGATCAACAATTTTCTTCTGTTTAGAAAAACAAAACAATTTTTCCATATGTGAGAATTCATCTTGCAATAGCTTGGGTGTTATGTTTTTCACCAATATTTAACAACTATCAAAATTTTTTAATTAGTATTGTGATTCTTTTGGAGAAAGCACTGTAGAAGAAAAAGAGAACTAATCTTGAGGTTATAAGACCCAGATTCAAAAGCTAACTTAACCGTAGATTCCTTCTGTGATATTGTACAGTCATCTATTAAGTAGAGACGGTCACTCATGGACTTGGCTATCTAATAGGGTCATTGAAGCAGGTTAAGTGAGATAATAAATAGCACTCACAAAAGTATAAAGTAATGGATAATATAAGACATTATTATTCTTTAGTTTTTGTTTTCATACTTCATACACACTCAAATACTCTCAACAGCTGTGCAAATCTCTTTTTTATTTGTAATTTATGCTTCACTTTCAAAAAAATTTTTGAAATGTCTTATGATACAAGCCACAGGTACAATAGAATCAATCAAACAAGGATGTAGGAACAGCAGCCAGATAATAATGGCAAGAGAAAGGAGAAGGAACTACTAACACTGAGCCTAAAAGTGACTAAGATTCCTCACAATTGGAACTAAATGGAGAACACACTGTTTGCCTGGTCTTTCTCCGACTGAGAAAACTCTTCTTGTCCTTACACTTGTGTGTGTGTGACTTAAAATAGGCTTTATAGTTCATTACCAAATACACTATTTAGGAAACCAGGACTTTTGTTATTAAAGTGCTTCATTTGGCAAAATGTCATTGCTGCACATAAAAATGATTTCTTTGTGACTCAGACGTGCTCAAACTGATTTTAGAATATGTTAAATAAAAGCCACCTTTCTAGTGCTGTCCACACTTTGAATGAATGAGGAACATCCTTAAAAGAATTTAAGTCATGTGTTTTCATAACATCTTTATTTCACGTGAGGGGCACACATGTGCCTGCCGTATTCATGTTCATATGCTCCAGGAATGACCCTAGCTGTGAGTTATATTAATAGCTCTTTAATTATTTTCCTGGATTCCCTTAGTGATTCCTGGACCTTGGAGATGATATTAGGGAATGGAAAAATGAGTTCAATTTTTACCAAATTCAAATACACACTTGGGTTGAGGAAAAAAGCTCACCCCATAGACCCATGAAGTCTGGGAGGCTGCATCTCTCATTGGACAGATGCTTGTTTTGTAACCACATAGACAGGAGTTTATTTCCAAGCTTTGGCATTTACTGGAAGGCTATGGAAAGGTCAGTTGGTATACCTGATCCTTAGTTTCTCGATCTGCAAAATGGGACTACCAACTCCAACTTGCAGGGTTGCTCTATTAGAGGTACAGTACCTGCCATCGAGATGGCAGCCAACACCTAAGTTGCTATAATTCCACTATCGCTGATCCACAATGGCAAAACCCCCAAATTCCCAGAATCCGAAAGTATTTTTCATAACTCATTTGACAACAAAGTCTCACCTACAACTCAAACATAATCTAACTTGAATTGATGTGAGGCTATTCTTTTGACTCTTATGTGGAATTGTAAAACAAAACCAGAAATATTTATGCATTTGGTTATGGCGGTCTGCTCCAGACCCTGTTGGGGATCATGCCTAACAAATGACCCATCCACTAAATTACCTTTCTAAACTCTGAAAAATTCTGAATTTCCAAACACATCTATCCCCAGTGGTTTCAAATAAGGAACTGGTGACACCTATTCTGTCACTCAGGCTGCAAATGTCCTGAATGTCTAGCATGTCAGAACACGTGCTGAAAATGGAAATGCCATCTACTGCATCCCTGATTCACAGGATCCTTCCCAGACCTCCCCCCCACCCACCCCATTTGTCCTGAGCTCTTCTGATTTGGTGTTTGTGTTGGGGGTCAGGGGGGCAGTTAATACTTTGGCAGCAGCGTGGTTCCCAGATCTGATCATTAAAAAGGTATTCCTTCTGCTGAACTGAAATCTGCCTCCCTGTAAATTCTACTTGTCCCTCTTTGCAGAGCTGAGAAAACAAAGGATAAGCCATCTCTATCTTCCTAGCAACTGGCCCTCAAATATTTGAAAAGAGTACAACTCTTTTTTAAGTCTTCTTTTATACAGGCAAACAATCTCATTTCTTATCTCCAGTTGTCTTCTGACCCATTTCCAGGCCTCTTCTAGTTGTTCTGTATTTTGTCGGTTTTCCACTTAACATGTGCTATCTAGAACAGAAAATATGGTCTTTGTCTTAAAAACTCTGTTTCCAACCATTGATAATCAATATTGTCTTCTCAGACCCCAGAGAGCATCTTCATCATGACTGAAGTTATACATAGTGAGTAATTCAGACCCAGTTTAAGTTCTGAGCCATCATTTATATAAGGCCTTAGGCAAGTTATATAAACTTTCAAACCCTTAGTCTCCCTCTCTGTACAATGGGGAGAATAACGTGAGCTTCATGTGCCTTGCTGTAAGGATCGAATATAGCACATGAAAAGTGTCTAGAACCTTGCTACATAAAGGAGTGAAGTAGTAACTGGTAATGATTATTAAAAGTTTAATAAATAATCCTCCTCTTCCTTTTCGTCATCATCACTTTTATTGCTGATACTGGTGCTTTCAAAATTCTGCATAAGCCTAAGATATTGGTGAGTATATTTTTAGGTCTGATCTATATGAAAATAATCTGTCATTGTGAAGATACAGTTTGTATAATAAACAGTGTCTGCCAGTCTTAAAGGGAAGCCACTGTATTTCTCCCCCTACCCCCCCCCCCCCACTGAATCAAATGCAGCTTCCAGGACAACTTGATTGACACAAGCACTCAAACTTGTATCTTTCAGGCACTTATTTAGAAAACTACAGTAGAAATTTGTTTTTCCAGATTGGAGACCAAATGGATTCCAGGGTGTCTCATTTCTCATCTGAAGACTGTACATCCTGTATGAATGTTTCTAAGTGTACAGAGTTGACCCATAAATTATATTTCGAGCAGTGCCAAAAACTTGGTGCCAAAGAACATCTTAACATTACTGTTAACATATGTTGTATCCTGTAATTAAGCAGAATCGGCCTGTAGATGAGTTGCTCTGAAGACAGAGCCCTCCTTTCATGGGAGGGTAATCGGAATGAGCTATTGCTCTCATTAAGTTACTTGGCAATACATCACCAGTGTGACCTGTCATTCTAATGATGCATTAGTGTAATTCATCAACAGGGTGAATCCCACTAATAAGGTGTTACTCCAGAGGCAGGGCTATAGGATGACTGTAGCCTAAGGCCCAGGAGGCTCCATATCATGGATCACTTCTCACCTTCTTCATACTCTATGAAGTTCAGCTCTTTTTAAGCTATCCAAATCAATGCCCATTTGTCCCCAGACCCTTCTAATTTTTCCTTTCTGACTAATCCCAGAATTCTTTACTAGTCCAGGATATCTAATGCTCATGCCTTAAGGTATATAATTGAGCCACGTGGTTCTTCCTGGAGAGATACATGTAGAGAAAAGTCAGTTTCATGCTGGCTTTGACAAAATTTTGTCAAATTTTTGTCTGGATTTCTATATGACTCATATTCTACATGATTATAAAGTGGATACATTTTTTTTTCAAAAAAGATTCATATGATGCCACTCCAATAAAAAGGTAATGGATAATGATACTAAAAATAAAGGCTTTGCAACTAGTAGATAAATAAATCCCGGAATCTAATACATAGTACAGTAATTACAGACAACAAAATTGTATGATCAACATTAAACTTGCTAAGAGACAAGATCTTAATTGTTCCCATCACTGGAGGAAATGATAACTATGTGATATGTAAAGGTGTTAGCTAACACTACAATTACAGTCATATTGCAATCATATCAAATCAATATGTTATATATCTTAAACTTACACAATGTTATATGTAAATATAACTCCAAAAAATAAAAGTTACTCTACTAAGTAAAAGAAATCAAGACTATTATAGCTGATGTAGTTGAATATTTATCTCTGAGCTTCCTGGCAGCAAAGTCAAAAAAGTGAAGACGGATTGAAAGAATGCCACATGTGTTGTTTGGAAACTTATCTTCTAATGTTAAATTCTAAGAATATTTTATTTGGATCCATATCCAAGGAATATTAGAGAACTTAGTGGACTTTTCTTTCAATGGTAATACCACTGAAAATGCAGTGGTACTTTTCATAGAGATTTCTTATTCTTATTCTTTGATAAAATCAAGGATGTATGATAATTAGAATGTATCCATTTAAGGCATTTTCTGTGAAAAGCACAGCTAATGTGGCTCAGGCATATAACTAACTTTGGGAATAGAGTTAGAAAATGTATAGGAATGAATAGGACTGTTTCTTTGTACTATTTTTCTCTAGTACCACCTCTGTCTTCTAAAGTTTTTTTTAGGAGATAAAAATTTATGATTTGTTTTAGCTTTACTGAGGCATAATTTACAACCAATAAAATTTATACTTTGTAACTATACGTTTTGATGAACTTTGATAACTGTGTATAATCATGTAACCAGCACCACATGGAGATACTGAACATCATCCTAAAACCCTCTTGTTGCTATGCAGGAGATGCCTACCCCCCACACCCAGCTCTAGGCAACCACTGGTCTCCTCCCTGAGACTATGATCTTGCCTTTTCTAGAATTCCAAACAAATGGAATACATGTACGGTCTTTTGTGTTTAACTTCTTTTATTTTGCCTCTGTGCTATTGTATGCATTCATGTTTTGTTCATTTTTATTGCTGAGTAGTAGTCTATTAGGATTTATTTTATAAGAAAAAAGCTTACAGGATGTTGAGTTGTTGCCAGAAAAAAATATCCATATGAATTCAATAATGAGCATAAAGGGGGCAATATTATTCTTGCTTTAAATAGAAAATGAATGCCTTCTATTCCAATATGTATTTTTAGTGCTTTACAATAGCCAGTGGGAAAGCTAAGTGATGGCAGGAACATGTTCTCTAGCTTGCCATTATATTTGCAGGATCTAGCCCAGTACCTGATTTTACTAGGTGTTTAATAAATCATTGTTAAATGAGTGAATGAAGATGTTAATCGATGCTCATCGTTCCACATACAACAGTCGCATGAAGAGAACCATCCCTCAAGATAAGGAACAGTAAAATACAAAGAGAAAAATTACATTTGTTACCACTTATGGCGCACTTATCACAGAAGAGCTTGTAAAGTGACTTAGTACTCCACCCATATTTCAGGTTCCTTACAAAGTTATTTTTAGCTATGTCACCTCTGTATCTTCAAAACTTTTTTGATGTTATATAGTTTATCCTGAACTCCCAGCTTTGGGAAATCAACCCAGTACATACACTATGCTCTGTCCTTTTAGTTCCCCTAAAAGTACTTCTAAACATTTAATAATTTTCTGGTTATGCACTCTCCTGAGTTCCAAGAGTTTTTCTAAACATATGAAAATATAACCCAGGAACGGTATACTTGGAACCAGAACCCCCTAGAGTTGTTAGTCTAATGTACTCACTGGAAAAGAGGAGGAAATTAAGCTCTCAAAAAATGAGTTGCCCCAATGCACACATTTGGTGGCAAGTTGGCAAGTATGCAATTAAAGAAATGTGTTAATAGCCTGTTAATCCCCAAAAGTAAGATATTAGTTTGCAGAATTGAACTAAAAACCAAAGTGAGATCTTTGAGTTTGTTTTCTTGATCATATTCAGACTTTTCACAGAAGAATTGGGAGTGTGCAGTGTCTATTACATTGAGGGATGTCTTTGAGCATGTCAAGGAAAAAAATGGCTTTCACAAGGAGAAACTATGTAACTTGAGTGAGAATCCATGCCAAGGAAAGAAAAAGAGAAAAGGCCAAATTCTATAAGGAAGCAGATTGAACCTCAATTCAACTGGACATCTCAGAAGATGGAAAAATCTATTAATTATATGCTTTAAACTAAACCTTTTTTGGCTTTGAGAACTTATTCTGCCCACTATATCACTAAATATTCTAGAAATTAGACTTCCTAGTAGAATGTTCATCTGAAATCTCAATAAATTAATGTCAGCTGTTGACATATACCCTATCTATACAACAGAACACTCATAAGGATTTTAATTCAGCAGATGAAAACCTTCAGATGCAGGCTTCTGGAATAGTATGCATTTCATAGATCTGATGCACCATTAACATACAACTGATTTGTGTTGGTTTTATAAATCCAGCATGATAATGCCCAAACCCATAATTTAGATGTCCCCTTGCCACTAGATAAAACTCTGCCTTGCTCCATCCATCCATCCATCCATCCATTAATGCAAGAATGATTTATCAAATGCTGGCTAAGTGCTTAAGTGCAGTAACACAGGAATGAGTCTTGTGATAGCATGAGGGCAAGAACAGCAGATTTCCACTTGGGAAGGAAATTAAGGAAGATTTCAGGAGAAGGGACTCATGAGTTGTGTCTTGAATGAGGAAAAGCATTTCAGTAGGTTAACATGATGAAGGTGGCCAGGGCCTGCAGGGAACATCTGAGAAGGACAATAAGCAGATATCTTCTCACTGGATCCATTTTGGAAGGACATAAATGCTTTCAAAGGGAGATACAAATAGTAAGCCAAAATGATTTTGGTCCTATTTCAACACCAGATAGATGGAATTCAACATCATTGAAGACCCTATACTATCTGGAATCCTTACATTTCCAGCAATCAAAATAACATTAATCTAAATAGTGAAGTCTCTCAAACTGCGATATTGATAGAACAGAATATCATGATTTGACTGAAAAAAAAAAGCATTACCTGGAACTTTATAATATAGTCTTCAATTAAAAATAAGAATTTTACATGAACATGACAACAAGATATAGACAATAGAAATAAGGGTACATTCACATCCACACACACATACTCATGGGTAGAGATAACTACACCAATATTGACTATAGTCATTTCTGATCAAGATGTCATTTTAATTTGCTCCAATACTGTAATGAGATCTTTGATTTAGATTTGAACATCGAGTACCCATTACAAATTTTTCTGTTGCAAAGTTCTTTGGTCATCTTCCAAATAAGGATGCATTTATTGCCCCTAAAACCAGGAAACAGATACATAATAAAAGTCGTTTTTTAAGTCCTGGTGGCTTAAATGTTTGTGGAATAACTATAATTGATCAAGACAACCTTTTTTGGCAAATAGCCCATATGTAATTTGATTTTATATGATGCAAAAGGGAAAAAAGATGACTTTTCTAAGATTGTCCATCATATTTTTTAAATGTGTTTTACTTGTTCATTTAGATGATCCATAGAGTTATAAATATCTTCAATTAAACTTCATGCTTACTCTATAAATTGAGGCACTACTTTGCTTTCTCAAAGTTTATTTTAGTAGGTAGTAGAAGAACCTCTATTAAGCAAACAGTAGAACTAAATTACTTGAAAATAGAAGTGAACTTGCTCTGACTTTGCCCCCAAGTACCCCACTGCAGTATTTCTCTTAAGAAAAAAAAAAGACTGTGGTCAATCTCTTTTTGAAAAGGAACTTAAAACCAGCTTTATGATGAATTTCTCAAGAATTTTATGCAGATCTCTATACAAGTTTTCTTGTTTTCTCAGAATAAAACTGGCAAACCTGCCAATCCTTATGTCTCAGTATGATCTAAACTACACATATGACAGGTGAACAAGTACAACATCTGTTGAGGGGCGTGAATTTGATTTTACATTCAACTTGTCTTTGAGCAGGTTGGCTGCTGTCTGAATAGCTTGCGGGTACTCACTCAAAACAGTCTCTCCTTTCCCCTTTCTGGCAGGTTCTACCAAGCTCCACGTCCCTCCTTATCAGACTACTCTGCGAGTCAGACACAAGGAGACACACTAGAATTTGTGTGACAGGATGTGACAGGCTCAGGAAGGTTGAATGTAGGGACTTTGGAAAGCCCTACAGTTATCCATAATGGCACTTCAGGGAGGTTTAACTGTGATCCTTCTCATGATTCAGAATATGTCATTCCGGAAGAGACCGATTGTATGGTAACCCACATTTAATCTTAGTGTGACTGTTATTGATTGATTTGATTAGGTGTTTTGCTTTCCTTGAGGAGCCCAATTAGACTACTTACCATTTCAAGCTTTAGTTTTTTATTCTAGGAGCTGATGGCTGGACACTCTAAAGATAATACTTAAAGAGATTTATAGTATTGAGAGGGCATGTGTGCAGTTTAGAAGATGGTCATCTGATAGTCTCATGAGCTCACCAATCAGGTAAATATGTCTGCTAGAATTATATTTAAAAATTAAAGAAGAGAGAGAAATCAAGATAAGCCTGAGTATTTCACCTTGAATTAGAACAAAGGAAATGTTTTCAGAAAAATAAGTTAGGGAATAAAATTACTCAAATTATCAGGTTGACATTTCATCTAAGCCTGAAAGATACATTTATCCATTCAAAAGAGGTATTTATTTGATATTAATTATAGAAGCACTACAGAAATTTCATACTGTTCATAAGTGTTAATTAAGATTCTTTTCCTTGATAATCTCATTGCAAATTAGGATCATTCCACAGATAAACTTTATTTGTGCAGTTTTTTTTCACTGTTTTTCTTTTAATACACATACTATCTGTGCTGATACATAGATATACATTTAGAAATTAATCTTTGACATCTTGCTATGGAAGACGAAGAAAGTGGCTTACTTATCTTTCCTTCCATTACGATCACAACCACATTCTGTTTGTTCTATTATTAGATTTGCATTGTGAACATTTATAACACTTATTCCTTTATAATCATAATTCTCATAGTGGATGGCCATTGAGTATCCTCCAAATTTACATAGGATCAGGGTTCAAAGACCATCCCTTCATTTTACAGTTTCCTTTCTCAGGATTATATATCTTCTTCATTCATTTTGTGATGGGCTGTACTCCATTATCAACTAGATTTTTCCAATTATTCACTTTTTTTGAATAACTTTCTTTGTCCTTAAAAGCAACTGGGACCCAGCTCGGTATGTTTTGTTTTTCTTTTAACAATTGGTAGACATTGTTTCTATGCCATCTGGGAGTGAGTATTGCTATTGGGAAGTCTGAGGCCAGCCTGATTTTCATATCTTGTAGCTGACTTAATACTTTTTTGTCTCAATTCCCACAAATTTCTTTCTCTATCCTTGCAGTTCAAATACCTCCCAAAATATATCATGTTACTGGTTCTGTAATTATTTTTTATGAAAAACTGCTGTGCCGTTTGGATCTGCAGATATAGAACTTCTGTTTTCATAGGAAATTTTTCTTCTACTATGTCTTTGAGAGTTTTGTTGTTTTGGCTGCTCATTTGTCCAGTTCTCTATTGTAAAGGTTCTCTATTCTTTGTCTGACATACTTAATGCAACTTTTATAGATTTTACTTTTCCTCTGCATTTATGTTATTTTCTCATGCTTGTCCTCCATGTCATTGCCTCTATTTTTTGCAGTATCCATGCTACTTCTAGCTGTTTCTGATGTGGTTTCCCTTCTTTAATAATGGTTTAATTGCATTCTTCATTTGTTAAGCATAGCCAGACTGCTTTTCCTCTCTTTAATTAGCTCATCTCTTCTTCCTTCTCCTGCATATGCAGACCTCAGAGATACTGCAGTTTTGGTTCCAGACCACTGAAGTAAAACAAATATCGCAATAAAGCAAGCCAAATGAATTTTTTGTTTTCCCAGTATATATAAAAGTCATGTATACAGTATACTATATCCTCATAAGTAGGCATAGTATTGTGTCTAAAACAACAATGTACATACCTTGAATTAAAAACACTTTATTGCTTAAAAATGTAAATCTCCATCTGAGCTTTCAATGAGTTGTAATATTTTTGCTGGTGGAGGATCTTGCCTCATTGTTGGTGGCTGCTAACTGATCAGGGTGGTGGTTGCCGAAGATAGGGATGGTATGATAATTACTTAAAGTGCGATGACAATGAAGTTTGCCTCATCAATTGACTCTTCTTTTCATAAATGATTTCTCTATAGCATGGGATGTGGTCTGATAGCATTTTACCCACAGTAGAACTTCTTTCAAAATTGGAGACAGTCCTCTCAAGTCCTGCTGCTGCTTTATCAACTAAGTTGATGCAATATTCTAAATCCTTTGTTGTCATTTTGACAATCTTCACATCTTCACCAGGAGAAGATTTCATCTCAAAAAACCACTTTCTTTGCTTATCCCTATGAAACAACTCCTCATCCACTCAAGATTGCATAGCAACTAAGTCAGATGTTCAGGCTCCACTCCTAATTCTACTTCTCCTGCTGTTTCCACCACATCTGCAGTTACTTCCTCCACGGACGTCTTGAACCCTGCAAAGTCATCCATGGGTGTTGGAATCAACTTCTGACAAACTCCTGTTCAGGTTGATATATTCACCTTTTCCTGTGAATCGCCAATATTCCTAATGGCATCTAGAATGGTGAATCCTTTCCAGGAGGTTTTCAGTTTACTTTGCCCAAATTCATTTGAGGAATCACTGTCTATAGAAGCTACAGCCTTAGGAAATGTATTTCTTAAATAGTAAGACTTGGAAACTGAAATTATTACTTGATCCATGGTCAGCAGAATGATGTTGTTGGCAGGCATGAATACAATATTAAACTCATTGCACTTCTCCCTCAGAGCTCTTGGATAACCAGGCACACTGTCAATGAGCAGTCATATTTTGAAAAGAATCCTTTTTTCTGAGCAACAGATCTCAACAGTGGGCTGAATATATTCAGCAAATCATGTTGTAAATGGGTATGTCATCATCCAGGCTTTGTTTTTTCCATTTATTGAGCACAGGCAGAGTAATTTAGCCTAATTATAAGGGCCCTAGGATTTTCAGAAATGGGCACTGGCTTCAACTGAAAATCACCAACTAATTCGCCTCTATCAAGAGAGTTAGCCTGTCCTTTGACTCTTTGAAGCCAGGCATTGACTTCTTCTCTCTAGTTACGAGAAGTCCTTCACCCAACAGGAGGCTATTCCATCTACATCGAAAGTCTGTGCTTTAGGGTAGCCACCTTCAATAATGATCCCAGCTAGATCTCCTGGACACATCAACACTTGCTGCTTCACCTTACACTTTGTGTTATGGAGAATGCTTCCTTGCTTAAATATCATGATTCAACCTCTGCTTGCTTCCAAGTTTTCTTCTGCAGATTCCCTACCTCTCTCAACTTTCATAGAAATGAAGTGAGTTGGGGCCTTGCTCTGGATTAGGCTTTGGCTTACGATAATGTGCCTGGTTTGATTTTCTATCCAGACCACTAAAACTTTCTCCTTATCAGTGAAGTTGTTTTGCCTTCCTATCATTCATGTGTTCACTGGAGTAGCACTATCAATTAAATTCCTTCAAGAATTTTCCCTTTACAGTCACAACTTGGCTGTTTGGCAACATAGACCCAGCTTTTGGCCTATCTCAGGATTCATATGCCTTCCTCACTATGCTTAATCATTCCTAGCTTTTGATTTAAAGTGAGAGACGTGGGGTTCTTCCTTTCACCTGAACAGTTAGAGGCCATTGTAGGGTTATTAATTGGCTTAATTTCAATATTGTTGTGTCTCAAGGCATATGGAAACCCCAGAGAGGGACTAGCCAGTCAGTGGAGCAATGACAACATGCACAATGCTTATCAATTAAGTTTGCTATCTTATGTGCAGGCAATCCATGGTGCCCCAAAACAACTACCATGGTAACATAAAAGATTCCTGATCACAGATCACCATAACAAAGAGAGTAATCATGGAAATGTTTGAACTATTGTTAGAATAACAGATATGACACAGTGACACAAACTGAGAAAATGCTCTTAGAATAATGATCCTGATAGACTTGCTCAGTGTAGGGTTGCCAGAAACCTACAGTTTGTAAAGCAAATAAGTAAATAAATACATACATACCATAGTAGCTGTGAAGTGTAATAAAGCAAAACACAACACAATGAGGTGTGCCTGTGCTGATTCTTTGATTTTCTTCCCACCTATCAAAGACTGCAGTTTCCTTTCCATTTTTTTAAGAGGCTAGAAGAGTATTTGTTTGCAGTCTTCTTCTCTTCCAGTGCCCTGGGTGCATTGCTTTTTATGCACCTTTTGATTGTCTTTTATGGGAGACTCGGTAGTGCAGTGTGACCCTGTGCAGGCACCCTTTGGGATCCTTGCTGATACCAGTCACCTATGTGTGACTCTCTGTTTGTTCACCGCTAGGAGGAGAAAAAGCGTGGATGCGGGGAGTAAGTTCAGACTAACAAGGACACTCTCTCATTGATGTACCTGGTGCTCTAGAAGAATATTTCTTTTCTGGGAGAGGAAGTCACTGAGGGAGAGGTTACAGTGACTCATAGTGAAATTTCCTCACCAAGTTACAATCTGTTTCTCTTTATTTTCCCTCATTTTTTCTCTGTTCATCTCATCTCCAGTAAGTTATCTTGCAATTACAAGGAACCAGAATGCTGCAAGAATGTTTCGTTGTGCTTGATGTCCTGTCCACAGACTTGGTCCTCAGTTTTCTAAAAGAGGAACTATTACCTGGTTGTGTCAGAACCCACAAACTCACCTTTAGAAAAATTTGCACCCTCCTAGAGGAGTTTGCAAGGATTTATTGGCACTTTTTAAATGTCACTTTGACACGAATGTCACTGCTTGGGCAAATATAGTCTGTGATTTGTGGTTGTGTTCTAATTAATTATGAATTCTGTTTCTTACCTTGTTTTTTAGTCCTTATGTTCATTTCCATGAATTTCAGAAAAGAGGTTATACATATCTTTACCACATCCTCTTTTCTGTTTAAGTTTCATGTGACTTCTTGAGAATATACTTAATACAAAGATTCCTAAATTGAATTTGATAAATATAAAAAATGTTTTAAAGTCCTTTTGCAAATTGCTGGTAGAAAAACTCTAATTCTTCATAAATTACCATCATTCTCAAAGACTGTTTACAAATTAGTATGTTTTACAGATACTTGTCCCCTTAATATGTAAGTAAACATTGTTCCCCAGTAATCACTGGCTGTATTGGGTAATGGTAGAGAAATATCTGGACCTTTTGCTACTATTTCACTATCAAAGATAAAGTGATAGATATATATTTCAGTGAAATTAATTTCTATGTTTTGAATGAATGTCTTTTTTTTTTAATGCAACAGATTTTTTTCCCCCCAGCAGTCATTGTTAGAAAGCACTAAATTGAGCATTCAAGATTAATTCCCTGGCAGGTCAAGAGGAGAACAGCATGTAGCCAATCCTACCTTAGTGTTCCTTCTTAATGGCTCCAGCACAGTGTGAAAAAGTAAACAGTTGTGACAAGAGATGTAATGGATGAGCTGGGTGTGACAGGTCATCCCAACTGAAGCTCATCCTCTCTAAGTATACTCTGTAATGAAGTGTACTATAGGTTTTCAGATCATCAAAGACTTGTATTGTCAACCATATTTCTGGAGAGTGGGGAAAGATCTTGCATAAATATATTAAGAATGATGGTGCCCAGTGACACCAAAGGAATCAAAACAAATAATGAATAAAATATGCTTATCCTGAAGTTTTAGCCTAGGAATCCCTGGGATTAATAAAATCTCCCCTTCTCAAGTCTACATTCCTGTTGCCATGCTCTCTTATGTACAAATTCACTCTACTCCATGTGGTTTAGTTTCTTTAAAAATTATTTGGAGGAGAGTGATTTTATAATTGTTGAGGACAGTAAGCTTATAGTGTTCCCCCCCACACACAAAATCACCCAATTTCATGCCCTTTCACAATGGGATTACAGAGATACATAGAAAATAAAGTGAAATAGTAGTCAAGTTATCCTTCCGTATTGCATGAAATTACAAGTAAAAATGAGACACTTCTATTCTAATCCCCAAATCTCAATGAGATGGACAGGAAGAAACCAGAATAATGTCCTATTCACCAGCATAAATTGTTACACAAAACCAGAGTAGACTATCTGAAAGAGAAGTTAAATTCCTCAGTTAAATTATATTTGCCTAGTGGCTGGTATCTAACAATCATTATTATTACAGTTAACATTTGTTTAGTACTTACCATGTGCCAGGCACACTGATGGACATTTTATACACATCATCTGGTTTAATCTTCCCAGCTTGAAAGCATTCTTTCTTCAGTTTACAGAAAGCTGAGGTTTCCCAAGATCATAGAATGGGAACTGCCTATTCCATCTGGAATTTTCCAGATCCCAGGGCCCATTGTCTATTTCTAAACTCTACTGTTTCAAGCTATCCAGTGTGGTAACCACTAGCCACAAGTAGCTATTAGCACTTGAAATATGACTGATGTGATAAGAAACTATTTTTAATTTTATATAATTTTAAACATAAATAGCCACATAGGGCTACCATAGTAGATAACAGATCTAGTTGGTCTTCTGTTAGATTCATTGTTTTATAGCAGTAATAGATAATCAAGACACTGAACAAGAGCTATGATCCCTTTAAAATCCCTCTATCTAAAATCGTATGAAATAAGAAAATCTTATCAAAATACAGAAGTTGACTTATATGTCTGTTTTATTGGCTCTCAGCTCCTGGGAATATATCCTCTTTAAAACAAATAAAAATAGTGTATACCTAGTACCTAAGTACAAATTTACCCTTTTCTGTTAACATTTTAAGGGTTATTCCAAAGGGATATTTGAAAGTAAGAACTCAGGACTTCTGGCAATTTTAACTAAAAGACTGTTGGGCAAGGCAATACCTAATTTTCTCAACAAGTAGAAGAGTTTGTATCTTCTTTAAAGTTAGCCTGTTGGACTTATAATTGCATTGGTACTTTTTGTTTAGAAGCACCACAGGCAAGTTTCCTTTGATTATTGGGTCTCCCCCAGCTCACTTGAAATCCTTGTGGACCTCGAATTTTTCTTCCTCTCAGTTAGGCAACACTTAATAGGAGGCAGTCAGTGACCTAAGACCTGTTAAGTTATTCCTTTGAGAAGTTAAAGCTGTAACAATGTCTATCAATGTGTGAGTGTTCTAGTTGCTCCACATCTTGTCAACACTTGGTAATGTCTGTCATTTTTAATATTAGCCATTCTGTTATGAAACAGAATCTAGTTGTGGTCAAAATTTGCATTTCCTGAATGACTGATGAAGTTGAGCATCCATTGTGTGTTTATTTGTCATCCATGTTATCTTTTTCAAAGGATCTGTTCAAATCTTTTGTGCATTTTTTAATTGGATTGTTTGCTTTCTATTGTTGAATTCTAAGAATTCTTTAAGTACTCTGCTTACAAAGCCTTTGTTGGAGATGTGATTTGAAAATATTTTCTTCCCTTCAGGCTGATCTTTTTATTCTGTTGACACTAACTTTCACAGAGTAAAAATTCTCAGTTTTGGTGAAGTCAAATTTATCCATTTTTTTTCTTTTGGTATCATATTTAAGATCTCATTGTCCTCCTAAGGTCACACAAATTTCTGTTCTTTCTTTTGTTCTAAAAGTTATGAAGCCCTATATTTAACATTTATATCTATGAGGTATTGTTTGAGCATATTTTTCTTTTGCATATAAATGTTACATTTTATAAGGATCCTTTGTCATAAGGACTAGCAATTTTTCATTTAACTGCCTTTGTACTTTGTAAAAAAATTTGTCATATTATGTGGATATATTTCTGGATTCTCTATTCTCTTCCATTGATCAATGTATTTATCCTTTTACCAATAACATACTGTTTATTTCTGTAGTTTTGTTACCAGTTGAGTTTGTTCTCCTTGATTCTTATCCTGCCACAACAAGGAATTGAAAGGCAGGGACACAATAGTGAAGCAAAGCTCATGTTTTATTTGCATACACTCCAAGTGAGTCAAGGTAGACAAAGGCCCTGAACTTTCAGGGGAGGGTCAGTTTATTGTAACCTAGCCAGGAGGCACTTCCTTTGACTGACAGGGTGAGATCATTTGATTAACAGCACTGGTTATACACCTATTCCTCTTGGTGCGTATGTCTTTTCCCAAAATGCAGACAGAAAAACTTAGGCCATGGGAGCAAAGCTACTATTTTATTTTAATGAGATTATGAGGAGGTGGGGTTTGGGCAGTTCTTAGTTTTGTTCAGTGTGCCCGCCTTGGGACCTGGGTGGGAGCTAAGAGTAGTACACTGAGGGAAACTTAGCAAGGCCTGTTCACTTGGCATCCTCTCTGCACCCTTCCATTTTCTGGCAATTTTAACCAAAAGACTGTTGGGCAAGGCAATATCTAATTTTCTCAACAAATACAAGAGCTTGTATCTTCTTTAGAGTTAACCTGTTGGACTTATAACTGCATTGGTACTTTTTGTTTAGAAGCACTGAAGAAAGAATGCTTCTGAACTAGGAAGATTAAACCAGACGATGTGCATAAAATGTCCAGGAACCTCCTTTTCTCCAGGTATAGGGAGGGAACATCTCACAAAATGGCCCTATGACCTGCTTCAGAGGGGAAAGAGAAGCCAGAATCCTTCCAGCACTTTCTCTCTCTATGTCCTGCTTCAGAGAAGGAAGTACAGAGAGTTCTTCCTGTATCTGCCATTTCTTAAATTCTTCAGCTTAAAACATTCAGTATGCAAAGAGCCATATGTTGGGTAGCATATTCTGAACCCCATTGTTTGCATTTTTTCTATGCATGCATCGCTTGAGTGTGAGCCTGGAACTTGCATCAGAGTATAATAAATATTTAGGGGACCCTCTTCTCCAGTCATCTTTTACCTGGGATTTTCCTACACTATCTGTTTCCATAAGGACCCCTTCTCCTGGTTCCTCTGGCCAGAAAGATGGGTTTCTCCCTCTTAACTCCTGCACATTTCTAAGTGACTATGTCCATCCTTAGGGTAAAGCAACAAGAGAAAAGAGGGAGGAAAAAATTGGCAGGGATTCTCCCCACACACTTTGGATCTCAGGGACCATTTTTTCTGGTTCCTCTGGCCAAGGAGGCAGATTTTCCTCTTGGAGTTTTATATACCCATGCCACCGTTGGCACCGTCACTTCCCTCCCACATCATAACAGGGACTGGGCTTGGCTGAGTGAATAGAAAACAAACAGGTGTTCCCTCTGTAACTTCCAGCTTACAGGAGCCTCTTTTCCTGGTCATTGGCCAGATAGAGGGGTTTCTCTCAATATTTGCTGCCTATACACATTGCATAATTATATAGCTTGGGCCATGGGAAAAATCCAGTAGTACTGATCATTCATATTTTGACTTTCCTCTCTATCAACCTACAATTGATTGTTTACTTTTCAGTCTTCAGATAGTTGCTTTTTTTATTGTGTCTGAATTCTTTAATAGTAATATGTCAAGACAGAGAGAATCTCTAGCAGACTTACTCGATCTTGGCAACTACTGTACATTCTTGACATCCAATATGATAAGTAAAATTTTACTCAGAAGACCATAGATAGTTCTGGAAGTTGGGCTTAGAATAACAGTAGATTAAAAACTTTAGAGACAGTTGAAGTGAGTTGGGATACTGAACTATAAAAGAAGCACATTTCTTCTCACCAAGAAGATATTGTATATGTTTTCAGAGTCTCAGCCGAGGTGAAGGGGCTTCACTCTTCATTACTGTCTTTTCTTCTGTGTCTGTAATAACCATTATGCTTTTTACTCATGTAAATTACAGACAAAAATTCCATAGATGTAATAAGCAAATCTGCTTTTTCATGTGGTTAACCACTTTTCTATGTCTTATTAAAGCCCTTTGTGAGATTACAAGGCAATAGGGCAGAGTGAAGAAATACACACAGATATACACATGGGTGGGAATGTTTTATTGAACTCCTGCTTCGACTATTATCATTCACTTTTTTATTTACATTAAAATGGAAATAGAAATCTCAAGAATTTCTCCATAGTACTTGCATCTGTGAATAAACAATACCGAAAAGTATTCAGATACTGAAGACTTTCACCTCCTGTTTTTTACATTACAGTCAGCTCCGGTGGTATATAAATCAAATATCTCTAGATACCTTATAAGATCATCAATGCCAAGTCTACATAGCCTGAGAAAAGAGTACATGTGAATGGCTTCAGGGGACCTTAGTTGTAACTCTATATTCTCTGGCCTTTCTAGATACTCTCTTCATGTATTCCTAAGAGAGATCCATACTTCTGAAGTATTTATTATGAAGTTATCTCATTGCATCAATAAATGAGCTTATAAATACAGCTATATGCACTGCTACATTCATTCAACCAGTATTAATTATGCCGAGAACTATGCTAAGTGTTAGAATTAAGCAGTAAATAAAAACAATAGATGAGGGTGGTGGGTAGGTGGGCAACCCACCTAATTTTACTCAACATCTTTAAGCTTCAGATACTTCCAAGACAATTATATCCTGTTTATTCTTACCCCAAAATAATAGATGGGTAATTTCTTGCTTTACATTTCTAAAGTGATACTCATACTTTTGACCCTCTGAAGCCAAAATGGTCTCTTCTAAAATGTCTACAGCCCTTGAAACAAAAACCGTAAATAATATATAAACAGTCATTGTGTTACTAATAAAGGAGAACAGAAGGAAGGAAGTGAAGGAGGGAGGGAAGAAATGAGGAAGAAAAAAGGAAGAAAGGAGTATTCCTTTTTCCTCTCACTGTGCACTTAAATAAATATGGAAGAGCTCGTGCTTCAAACTATTAATATTAATACATGTGGGTAATAGAGAAAATGAATTTTACATCACTACTTTTCTGTGGTTTCAATGACCTAGCATTTCATACTGAATTTGGTATTTTGTAGCAGGCATAAAAAAAATAGAGCAGAATGCTTCCTCGTGCAATATTTTTTATAAGGAGTGCTAGGAACATTTTTGAACTCAGATGATATTATGTATCAGGAAGATCAATTTTTATGGTTAATATATTTTTAATAGTATAATTTTCATTTAAAACCTCAGTGAATATAAGAATAACTTTATTCTGATAATTGTCTGCTGTCTTATCCTCCTGTTTCTCTACCTAAGTCTAAACACAGGTATAACTTATCCAGGATTCAGCTTATTAGACTCTGCATTTTCCACATGTGATATTTTTCTGTACTTTTGGTATTGCTTAAAAGAGAATATATTATGTAATTATCATAATTGCCATCTTTCCATTTAATAAAGTTCTCTTTTTATCTGAAAAGATTTCCTTTAACAGTTAAAAGCTTTTCTCCATTAATACCACACAACAGAAAGATGCTATATAGAAAAATACTCAGTATAGTTTGGGCAATCCATTTAGAGAAATTGGTTGCTAAAGAACTAAAATTATCTCATAGTAAATTGATGCCATTATTAGATAATCTCTCAGGATGACTTCCCAAACAGCATTAGAAAATGATCTCAAAGTAACCAGAATATTATTTTAATAAATATTCTGTTTCTTTTACCTTTTGTCTTTTATTTTCCTCTTTTCACTTCAACACTCCAAATACTATATGATATTTTATTACATCAAACAGAGGGAAGAAATGCAAACTCTAAACAGTTGTTTCACATAGGCTGGTAATCTTCATTCTGAAATCATACTCCAAAAATATAATGATGTTTAAGCTCTTGGTCAGTAACTTAGATACTGTTTAATAAATAACAGCTTTATTTAGATATAATTCACATATCATAAAGCTTACTATTTTAAAGTGTACAATTCAGTGTGTTTTAGTATATTCAGTTGTACAACCATCACCACTATCCAATTCCAGAACATTTTTATCATGTCAAAAAGAAACCCCATGCCCATTAGCAGTATTTTCCTATTCTGGGCATTTCATATAAATGGACTCATAAAATCTGTGGTCTTTTGTAACTGTCTTCTTTAACTTATAATAGTGCATTCAATATTCATCCATGTTGTAGAAGGTATCAGTACTCCATTCTTTTTATGGCCAAATAATATTCCATTGTATAGACATACCATATTTTGTTTATCCATTCCTTACCTGATGGACTTCTGGGTTGTGTATCCACTTATTAGTTATTATGAATAGTGCTGCTGTAAATATTTATTTACAAGTTTTATGTGGATATATATTTTCACTTCTTTTGGGTATATACCTAGAAGTGGAATTGCTGGATCATATGGTAGCTCTCTGTTTAACTTGTTGAGGAACAGACTTTTCCAAGAAGGCAGCACAATTTTACATTCCCATTAGCAGTGTGTGAGGGTTCCAATTTTTCCACATTCTCCCCAGTAGTTACTCATCTTTGTGATTATAGCTGTCCTATCAGGTGTCAAGTGGCATCTCATTGTGGTTTTGATTTGCATTTCCCTAATGACTAGTGAGTTTTTCATATGCTTATTGACCATTGCTCCATATCTTTGAAGGAGTGTCTATTCAAACACTTTGATTTTTTTTTTAACTGGGCTGTCTTTCATTGTTGATTTGTAAGAGGTCTTTACATATTTTGAATAAAAGTCACTTTCAGAATATATAACTTGCAAATTCTTCCACCCATTCTTTCAGTTTTCCTTTTTTTATGGTGTACTTTGAAGCACAAAAGTTTACAATTTTGATGAAGTCCAATTTATTTATTTTCTTTTGATTTCGGTGTCATTGCTTAATCCAAGATCACAAAAATTTGTGATCTATCTTTTCTTCTGATAATATGCTACACTTAGTTCTTACATTTGGGTTTCTGATGCATTTTGAGTTAATTTTTGTATATGGTATGAGGTAGGTCAAAATGAAATCCAACCTCACTTTTTTGCATATGGGTATCCAATTGTCACATCATCTATTTCATAATGGATGACTGTTACCAATCCAGTTTAAGAGAAGAATTGCAAACATGTTGCTAAAATATTTATTCTAAGGAGTATGTGGTGAAAGGATATGAAATAAACCATAAACCCATTTAGTTGTTTGGAATGATATCATGAGATATGTAATGACTCACAGAAAAAGGAGTATACCTTTAAAATTTGTGTTTACTGAGAATTATTCAAAGAAAAAGAGATGTGTATAGTTCGTATACATTATCAAAAATACACATTTATTGTGGAATGGAGATAGTTCATCAGGACTTTCCATAACCTGGATGATAGAATTCAAAAGAATATTTCCTCTCTTTAATTTCTCTGGTACCCTGTACTGAGAAACAGTTCTATGGAGAACAAGCTTTACATCTCTGGACATAGGTAACTTGTCCACTTGATTTAACAAGTGAGCATCTGTGTTAGTAATCAGTTTATTGCAAGTTTGGTGAACATTAATCACCTACAGCTTGATTAGCTCTGAATGATCTAATGACATCTCACTTCTCTCACAGCTGAGACTGATTGAGGGTAGCGAAACTCACACTAACACAGTGCCATGATTGAGGACCTACTTTAGTGGCCAGCTGATTTTTCCTTCTCAGACAGCTTTTCTTAAATGCATCACCTAAAGCGGGGGTCATTGAAAATGTGCTTAAAATGTTTAATATCAAGACCAGGCCTTGGGGGTGTTTGTGTGGGAGGGAGAGTGTACCAGGTGACCTGGATAGTCAGACAGCCACACCCAAAGTGCTTGGCATCTAATCTGGGTGAGATTGAAGGAAAGTGAGGTAGGTTGAAATAGAAGACAGTGCAATGCTTTTTGGAGAGATTCTAGGCTCTGCCACTAACAGATTTGTAACATCAGGCCACTCGCATGTTTCTATCATGCTTGGTGATCTCATCTGTAAATTGGACATATTAATTTTTACTTGAATAGGCTGATAAGGAACTTTGAAGGAACATCCAGCACCATGCCTGATAACTGCTACATTCCCAGCACATATAATCATCCTTCTAGTTCTCTCTCAGCCTAACCTAGGTGCTGCCTTCAACATAGGCCAAGAAGTCGTTTGCTGACCTGTTTAAATTTGGATTTAGCTTTGGGGCAACACCCAGCCATTTCCATCCCCAGGCATGAGTCAAGAAGAGTCTGGTGAGTTCTCTCAGATAACCTTGCCCCCTCCTTCACAGACATTGTGGGTCAAGATAAACTGGGTTTTCTCTGGAGATCAGGACCTAGATCTCTTGGTGGGTCTCAGATCAGTACTTTAACCTGTTGGTGGTTCCTCAGATCTACACCCATCTTAGTGGTTACTAGTGGTGGTTGATCAGAGATTGTTCTTTGTGATGAAAACAGTTTTTTCCTTCACACCTTGAACATCATTATGAATTCTTCATGGAACTCTGTTATTATGTGCTTTGTGTCACTTTTTTGAATTTCCTCCTCTGCCTTCCCCATCCCTCAGAAAGGGTGCAATTACAGATTCACAAAACAATTGAACTTCGAGTTTGAAGCAGGATTTCACCCTTGGCAACCAGAATTCTTAATCATTATGCACCTTGTAAGTAAAAGAAGTAAAAGCTAATGTTTTATCTTGATGAGTAAGTCAGTACTTTCCATTTAGAGTTTTCACAGAGCTGATAATATGGGTGAAAAACTATAATTTTAGAATCTAGTTGCAGAGAGATTTTTATACCATATTACAATGCATTATACCTATAGATTTATATATTTCTTCATTGAGCTGCTGAAGTACAAATAACCAGAACTTGCTCTTTTATTTATTTTTTGTTTTATTTTGTTTACTTTTTTAATAACACAAGATCCATATGCATATACCTATTTTAAGTACAATTACAGGAAAATACACATGGAAACAAACTTTTCTTGATGACCTAATAGAGAAATTGAGGCTATAGAGCATATACATGCATAGAGTCAGGTTTTTTTTCAATTGAGATATAATCAGCATAAAATTACTTTATTTTCAGGTGTACAATATCATGATTTGCATTTGTAGGCATTGTGAAATGATCACCACAATAAGTGTAGTTACCTTTTGTCACAATATAAAATTATGACTTTTTTCCTCAGGATGACAGCTTTTAAACCTTACCTTATTGGCAATGTTCAACTATGCACTAAAACATTACTGACTGTAGTCAGCATGCTGTGTGTTATATCCCCATGGCTTATTTATTTTATAACTGAAAGTTTGTACTTCTTGACTGCTTTCACCTACCCCCCCAACCAGCCCACCACCCACCACAACCACTATTCTGTTTTCTGTATCTGAGTTTTGTTCTGTTTTGTTTATGCATTTCTTTTCTTTAAACTCCACATGTAAGTGAGATCATGTGATATTTGTCTTTCTCTGACTTATTTCACTTAAAATAATACCCTCGAGGTCCTTCCATTTATTTATAATGGCAAGATTTCATTCCTTTTTTATATCTGAGTAGTATTCCTCTGTGTGTGTGTGTGTGTGTGTGCGCGTAGTATTTTGTTTCTGTATTCCATTGTGTGTGTATATATGTATATATGTGGCAATAATATTCCATTTGTGTGTATACACATGCACAGACATATATATAGTATATATGCGGTATATAGCTATACTACATTTTCTTATCCATTGATACATCAATGGAATCTTATGTTGTTGTACAGAAAACCCTAAAGATGCCACCAAAAAAACTGTTACAACTAATAAACAGTTTCAGTAAAGTTGCAGGGTACAAAATCAGCATACAAAAAATTTGTGTATTTTTATACACTAATAATGAACTATCACAAAGGAAAATTAAGAATCCCATTCACAATTGCACCAAGAAGAATAAAATACCTAGAAATAAATTTAACCAAGAAGGTAAAAGATGAAAAAAATTGAAGACACATATTTGCATAGAAAGATATTCTGTGTTCATGTATTTAATTAATATTGTTAAAATGTCCATAATACCCAAAGCAATCTACAGATTCAATGAAATACCTATCAAAATACCAATGGCATTTTTCACAGAACTGGAGCAACAATCCTAAAATGTGTATAGAATTATGAAAGACTCCTAAAAGCGAAAGCAATCTTGAGAAAAAACAAAGCTGAAGGCATAACACTTTCTGATTTCTAACTATATTATAAAAATATAGTAATGAAAAAAGTATGGTATTGGCATAAAAACAGACACATAGATCAGTGGAACAGAACGGAAAGCCCAGAAATAAACTCATACATATATGGTCAGTTAATTTACAACAAATGAGCAAAGAATATATAATGGAGAAAGGACAGTCTCTTCAATAAATGGTGCTGGGAAAACTGGACAGTCACATGCAAAATAATGAAACTAGATTACTATCTTATACCATACACAAAATTAATTCAAAATGGATTAAAAATTTGAATGTAAGACCTGAAACTATAAAAATCCTAGAAGAAAACAGGTGATAAACTCCTTGACATTGATCTTGGCAATGAATTTTGGATCTGACTTCAAAGGCGAAGACAGCAAAAACAATAATCAACAAGCGGGATTATATTCAATTAAAATGTCTCTGCATAGCTAAGGAAACCATTAACAAAATGAAAAGGCAATCTACTGAATGGATGAAAATATTTGTAAATCATATACCTAATTAGGGGCTAATATCCAGAATATATGAAGAACTCATACAACTCAATGGCAAAAAAAAAAAAAAAAAAACCAATCACAATCTGAGTAAAAAACAGGTAGGCATCCTTGTCTCATTCCTGATCTTGAACAACTTGAAGCTTTTTACCATTGACTATGATGTTAGCTACGGGCTTGTTATATATTGCTTTTATCATTTTGAGGTATATTCCCTCTATACCCAAGCTGTTGAGTGTTTTAATCATAAATGGATATTGAATTTTGTTAAGAGCATCTATTGAGGTAATTGTATGATTTTTATGCTTCATTTTGCAAATATGGTGTATAAGGTTGATTAACTTGTGGATGTTGACCCATCCTTGCATGCCTGGAATCAATCCCACTTGATTTTGGTGCATGATCCTTTTAATGTATTGCTGAATTCAATTTTTAATATTTTGTTTTGGGTTTTTGTATCTGTGTTCATCAGAGATATTGACCTTTTTTTCTGGTATCCTTGTCTAGTTTTGGCATCAGGGTAATGATTGCCTCATAAAATGAATTTGGTTGTCTTCCCTACTCTCAGATTTTTAGAAGAGTTTGAGAAGGATTGGTATAAAATATTATTTGAATGTTTGGTAGAATTCACTAGTGTAGCCATCTAGTATGGACTTTTGTTTGTTGAAAGTTTTCATTACTGATTCAGTTTTCTTATTAGTAATCTGACTATTCAGGTGTTCTATTTCTTCATGATTCAGTCTTGGAAGATGATATGTTTCTAGGTATTTATCAATTTATTCTAGTTTTTCCAATTTGATATATAATTGTCTATGGTAGTCTGTTACGATCTTTGTATTTCTTTGGTATCAGTTGTAACTCCTCTTTCATTTCTGATTTTATTTGTTTTAGCCCTTCTCTTTTGCTAGTGAGTCTAGCTTCAAATTTTCCCTTGATTTCTTCATTGACCCATTGGAGGCTTAGTAGCATGCTGCTTAATATCCACTTATTTGTGATAGTTCCAGTTTTATTATATTTAATTTCTATGTTCATACCCTGAGGTTGGAAAAGATGCTTCATATGATTTCAATTTTAAGTTTGTTGAGATTTTTTTTATGGCCTTAAATGTGATCTATCCTAGAGAATGTTCCATGCGCACTTAAGGGGAATGTGCATTCTGCTTCTTTTGGATGAAATATTCTTTATGTACCTATTAAGTCTTTCTTATAAAATATGTCATTCAAGGCCAATGTTTGCTTACTAATTTTCTCTCTGGATTATCTATCCATTGATGTGAGTAGGTTATTAAAGTCCTCTGCTATTACTGTATTGCTGTTAATTTCTCCCTTTCAGTCTGTTAACATTTACTTTATAGATGTGAGTGCTTCCATATTACTCATATATGTCATTCCCTTCTTTGTCTTTTATTACAGTCTTTGTTTTAAAGTCTATTTTGTCTAATCTGAGTATAGCTATAGCATCTTTCTTTTCATTTCCATTTGCATAGAATATCTTTTCTCCATACTTTCACTTTCAATTTGTGTGTTGTATCCTTACTTCTGAAGTGAGTCTTTTTGGCAGCATGTAAGTGGATCTTAATTTTTGTTTGTTCGTTTGTTTTATCCATTTGACCACTCTATATTTTTTTATTGGAGAATTTAATCCATTTACATTTAAGGTATTATTCATAGGAATGTACTTGTTGCCATTTTGCTGATTGTTTTCTGGCTGTTTTGCAGTTTCTCTCTTTTCCTTTCTTCTTTTCTTGCTTCTTCCCTTGTGGTTTGATGACTTTCTTTAGTGCTGCACTTAGATTCCTTTCTTACTTTCTTTTGTGTATCTACTATAAGCTTTCGCTTTGTGGTTACTATGAGGCTCACATATAACAGCCTATATAGTAAAAAGTCTGTTTTAAGTTGATAGCAACTTAAGTTTGAACACATTCTAAAATTCTATACTTTTGCTCCCTACCCCACATTTTGTTTTTGATGTTATATTTTACATTTTTTAAATTTCTGCATACCTTATCAGATTCTTGTAGTTGTAGTTTTCTTTTACTATTTTTGTTTTTTTTACCTTCACTAGCTTTATAAGCAATTGATCTACTACCTTTAATATATATTTATCTTCACCAGTGACTTTTATATCCTCATACGTTTCCATGTTATAAATTAGTCCTTCCTTTCTTTTCAGCTTAATAAAGTCCCTTTAACATTTCTTGTAAGGTTGGTGTAGTGGTCATGAGCTCCTCTAGCTTTTCCTTGTCTGGAAAACTATTTCTCTCTCCTTCAATTCTGAGTGAAAACTTTGCTAGGTATGGTATTCTTGATTGGAAGATTTTTTTTCCCCAGCATTTTGAATATATTCTGCCAGTCCCCTCTAGCCTGAAAAGTTACTGCTGAAAAATCTGCTTCTAGTCTTATGGGTGTTCCCCTGTATATATTACAAATTGTTTTAATCTCTCTGCTTTTAAGTTTCTCTTAGTTATACTGTGTCTTGCTATGGGTCTTTTTGGGTTCATCTAATTTGGAACTCTCTGGGATTCCTGTCTCTGGATATCGTTTTCCTTCCCCAGGTTTGGGAAGCTTTTGGCCATTATTTCTTTAAATCAGTTTTTTGCCCCTTTCTCAGTTTCCTCTCCTTCTGGGACCCTAAATGTGAATGTTATTCTGCTTGATGTTGTTCCATAGGTCCTTTAAGCTTCCTTCACTTTTTTCTCTTTGCTGCTCAGTTAGGGTGATTTCCATTGCTCTGACTTCTAGATCACTGATCTTCTGCTTCATCTCATCTGTGGAAATTCTCTGATTTATTTTTCAATTCAGTTATTGTATTCCTCAGCTCTGTGACTTATATTTGGTACTTTCTTTTATTTTCTATATCTTTGATGACATTCTTGCTGTCTTCATCCATTCTTCTTCCAAGTTTGGTGAGCATCTTTATGACCATTTCTTTGAACTCTTTATCAGAGAAATTACTTATCTCTGTTTCATTAAGGTTTTTTTCCTTACTAAGGTTTTATTTTTATCTTTCATTTGGGACATATGCCTCTGTTTCCTCATTTTTCTTGACTCTGTGTTTATTTAATATGTTAGTCAAAAGAGCTACTTCTCTAAGTCTTGAAGGAACAGGCTTGTGTAGATAATCCTTATCTTTCAACCTTACCCTAGCTCTTGGTTGTATCTTGAAACTCTGTGATTATCTAAGCAGCCTAATTTACTCTTGATAGGGCCCAGTTGTTGAGGGTGGGTCAAGACCTTCAGTGTTCCAAAGAGCGTGATTCAGTCAGAATCTGGTTTCAGGCTGTTTGGAAGCCAGAGGGTCAGACAGTGGCTTTTAAATAATGCAAATATGTACAGTCCTATAAGACTGCAATTGGAAACCTCACTGACCTGCAAACCAGGCAGTCTGCAGGTGACAGTTGTAAAAATCATGGCTTCAAACAAATGTATAAACTCCTTTCTAGGATATACCACTAAGTATAGCAAGGCTGGGAAGAATGAAAAGATGACCTCCTGCAGACTGTGTTCCCAAGAGTACCTCTGTAGCCTCTAGATGTGCTCAAACCAGAATGTGCCACTCAGGCTGAAGCTACAGGACAAATAAATAGAGATATTTTCACCTTAAGGGCTGTTTCAGTCTGTTGTATATACAGTGCTCTGGGGACACTAGCCTGCCAAGAACTGTCTGATTGTTACAGTCTATAGGACACAGGGATGTAAGCTCCCCTTGGCCATCAGAGCTAGGGGATCCAGGCATAACAACTGCATGGACTACAAGCATCTACTGGCACTAGCAAGGCAGTGGGAGAGTGTAGGGCTGGAGAGCAACCACCAACTTCTACAGGGCCACAGGAGAATGGAGGGCCAGGGTGCACCTGCCAGTACTATCAAGGGAAAGGGAAAGTACAAAAATGGCACCAACTAATGCTTCCATCCCTGGAGAGAGTCCAAGCAGGCCTCTGCCCTTCTGGCAGATGCTTTAAGATTAGCAAATGAATCTCCTTCACCTATAGTCTAGATGCCTTCACACTGGTGCCTCTGGGCTGCTTCCAGGGTGAGTGAGTCTCTATATGAGCCTTTAAGGAAAGTATCTGCTTCCTGCCACCTCCTGCATCTCCTTGATGTGAGCCCTATTGGTTTCCTAAACCATCATTTTGGTGTTTTGTCCTTCCACGGCAAGTCCCAAGGGTTGGGATGCCTGATGAAAAACCCCTCACTCATTAGGAAGAAGCTCTGTATTGTGTAATCCCTCCCAATTGTGGGTTTCTATGCCAGGGTGGGGTTTTTGGCAAGACCGTGTCTCTGTGTCTCTTACCCACCTCAGTGTGGCCCTTTCCTGTTTGTTGTAAGGGAGCTCTTCAGCTGGTTGTCCGGTCTTTTTCAGAAGCATTATTTCGTATGTAG
Organism: Manis pentadactyla; assembly: GCF_030020395.1. Taxonomy (NCBI): domain Eukaryota; kingdom Metazoa; phylum Chordata; class Mammalia; order Pholidota; family Manidae; genus Manis; species Manis pentadactyla. Next base: position 42,960,353 of record NC_080032.1, on the reverse strand, counting down.
CTGTAGAGTTGCTGTGCCTGTGGGAGGAGGTAAGGATCTCCTTTAGCCACCACCTTGGACCCCTCCCATTACTGGTTTTTTAAATTACAATTTTTGGAGGGAAAATAGGTTTAAAAATGATTACTTTTATGTCTTTGGTATGGATAAGTTATGGTCACTATGTATGTATATATGTGTGTTTGTAAATTCCTTTATAACATTTATTTCATACAGAATTACTGACTTTTCAGTGAGATTTCTTAAAGGTGGGTTTTTCCTTCTGAACTTCATTGTATTTGTGATTATCTCCTTATCTATCATGTAAATGTGTGTTCATAAATAGTTCTTTGCGGAATGGTGTTACACATTGAACAAATCTCCAAGATCTTAATTGCTTCAATCAGTGGGTAAAAAAAAAGGGTACATTTAAACCTCAAACCATATTGTTGTTGTTAGTCATTAAAAATATTCATTGAGCCCCTAATTTGTACTTGCCATTCCACTGTGATAAAAGCAAAAGAACTGATGTTCTACAGAAAAGATGCGGTCCCTTATGCCATCAAGAAAATCCCAATCTACTTGAGAGATATGAACTAAACACACATACATGAAGAATCTGAAGAACATGCTGTTGTATTTACTTATATGGCATCTCTTGTGTTGTTCTTTCTAGAAACAGTCCAGAAAATCATTTTCTTTTGTTTTGCAACCCTTCTTGACAGAAGCTTTTAGAATGAAAGAGCAACAATGAAGGTAACTTGTTTAATTATTAAAGAGGAATTCAAGGAATGTAGAAGGAATTTATTAAAGAGGTAGATCCCTTAAAGGATGTCCATGTTGTCTTGAAGTTTATACAGAAAAATAAACTAAATACAGTACTGGGAAGTGGCTCATATTCAGACATATAATCAAGACTCCAGAGTTTTTAAATATTTGAGTAAACATTAGTAGAAATTTATGAACAACTTGAATGACTGTTCTCTCAAAAGAGACAGGAGGGTATGAGAAATGAAATTCTGACTATAATCCATGGAGCAGAGAAGATAAAGGGAACTCATATTAATCTGGCTCCTTACAGAGGTCTCTAATGAACCCAGATTATGAAAATAAAATATGTTAAGAATATGGGAAAAAGCAAGAATATCCAGGATGAAGATAAAGAGTGGTTACAAACAGCCTTTTTTTGAGAGGTCTTAGGTGGAAGTTTATGGAGTTCTGTCTCAGCCTTGTGTCATTACACATTATTATTAAGAACTTGGAAGAGGACATTGACTTCATGCTGATCGTGCTTGCCTGATACGTCATAAAACTAGATGGACTACTCCAAAAGCTATTGATAGACTCTAAGAAGGAACCAAATCCTACCCAGAGGAATGTAAATTGATCAATGTAAAGTTTCACACTCAACGTTCAAAAAACATCTGCCTCCAAATAGAATAGAGAATGAGCTTACCAGCAGCACTCACAGCAACTGACAGCATGACTCAGTCCTGTGGCCTGGAGCTTGGAAACTTCATTTGATACTCAAATGCTGATCAAAGATTGTGCTGGTGAGCCACACTTGGTGTGTTCCTTTTGCTTATCAGGTTTTAAGAGACATGTTGACCAACTGGAATATGGAGGACTATGATAAGAATGGAAAGGGATTAAGAACATCCTCACAGAAAAACACATATGAAGGGAACATTTAACTTACAGAAGAGGAGATAATTCGTGGAGATGTAACAACTGTCTTCAGATTAGGGAAAGGCTGATTCATGGAAAGGTGGTTATGCTCCATCTCTGTGTCTAAGAGTGTAACCAAGGCATGAGGCTAGGAACTAAGGGGAGGCAGGTTTGGGCTGAATGTTGAGAAAGCTGAAGTTGTCCTGATACGAAGTTTTTCTCACAGGAGGTCTGTGTCTTTAGAGATGCCTGAACTGGGGCTGTGTCTCCAAGTTCCTCGAAGTCCAGCCGTGTGCTTGCTGCCTCTACTCCTTCTCAGGCTCTGTGTCCCCTTCCTCTTCCATCCACCTCTTATTCATCCATCCTGTTCCCTTTCTGACTTTCCCAGGCCCCTGACTCCTTCCCAAACCTCCTAGGCCCCCCTCCATTCCCCAGTCCCTGTAATACCTGTAGTCTCCCAAGTCCATGCCTAATGAGACCCCGACTACCACCCTATCTTCTCAATCTGGAAAACTCAACCTTATCCATCAAAGCACAAATCAAAGTCCACTCTTGAAGCTAATTTAGTTCTTCCCTCATTTGTACTATATAAACTCCCTTCCTTCCTTAGCTGTGGCATTTACCTACTTATATTTAAATACCCATCTACATACCAATCTCCCTTGCTAAAGTATGAGGTTAGTACCTGTTAGTCCTCACTACATTGTCCTCAGCTTCAAGGCAGTGCCTCAGGACATATGCTGTTGACTGAATAAATGTTGAAGAACTTCTGGCAGAGGCATGACAGACAGGATTGAGCACCAGATCGAACATTGAACTAAGGAACCTCTGAGGTTCTCTCAATCTCAACAACTACATGTTTGTATGTAGCACTGTCTCTGAAGATAATTCCAAAAGGAGAGTTCCAAAAACCTTAAAGAAATGGTAACCTCACTACACTAAGTGGCTAGTCACCTAAAGATGACACCCTAAAGTGAATGGATAGCACACTTTTGTGATGTTTGCCATGGACTCAGGTACACTGTTTTATGGTCACATTTGATATGGTAAAGTAGGCAGAATTCATGAATTACTAGAGGAATGTTAATCAGAGAGGAAGCCATTGGGAGGTTTACTTAATGAGATGATTCTGATAACTTGATGGGGCAAGAGTTAAGAATTAGCCAGTACCTTGAAATTTTGACTATTTGGGGTTTTCAGTCATGGCAGTACCCTAACAATGGCATTTGGAAATGCATGGTATCTGCAGTGGTCATGATATCTGGGAGTACTCTGGCATTAGTGGGCAGGGGTCAGGGATGTGAACATACTACAGTATGAGAAACAGTCCAGCAACCATTTCACCCAAAATGACAATAGCCCTCCTATCAAGAAACACTATTGAAATAGAGCATAATGTGTTAATCTGTTGATCTTCCTCTCTTCCTTTATTTGTTTTTCAAGTAAGTACAATAAAAAGATGTGTAAAGAATGTCAAATTCACTGGGGAAGAAACCTCTTGCTTCCACCAATGATTAGTGCTCTCTTTCTATAACCTGCAGTTTTTGCTGGGAAGGAGTTGCCCAGCCAGAGACTACATCTCCCAACACTCCTCGTATTTGTGTGGCCATGTGACTGAGTTATTTCTGGCCAGTGATATGAAGGCAAAAATATCACATATCACTTGTTGACCTGGTGAATAAAAATCTGTACAATCCTCTCTCCCTTGTCTTCTAGCTAGATGTCAATATCCAGGGCAACCTAGAAAGCTACTTGTTAGACAAAGCAGGGCTATCTTTAATGTAGGTCCCTGAATGACTACATGGAGCAGAGCATTGCACCACCTCTTCCCATCCCATGGCTGAACTTTATATGAGCAGCAAAGAAACTTCCATTGTGTGAAACCACTGAAGTTTCAAGTTTATCTGTTACACAACTATCATTATCTTAACAAATCCATACATTTTCAAATAAATGCTTCAGTCAAGAGGACTTCTATATATAAATAATATAGAGGATGTTAAAGCATTTCTGATATTTTTTCTTTTTAAACAAAACATATTTTATACATGAATCAATCCCATATACTTTTTTCAGTAGCATCAGAGCTCTTCGTCTCTATCATTACTCTCCAAGCGAATCAAGAGATCAGAGCCCCTTTCCTAGGCAAGTCTAAGGAAGCTTTTCTCTTTCAGGCTCTGTCCCTCATGCATTCATGTGGGGTCCAGTCAGTGTGGAGCCAGCTTCTCAGCCTGCCTTTTTTTCTCCTCAGTTTGTTTTTGAAACTTTTTTCCCTTTCTCTTTCCCCCATGGTGTGAGTTCATGTGTGGCTGGTTTTCTTGGGCACAAGGCCCAGCTGAGTTTCAGCTTTGTTGTTTGTACTGACTCCGTTCTGAGATTAGCTTCTGATACCCAGTGGTCAGCATTCCCTGGAATAGGGGACCTCAACTACATTCCTTTAAGCTGGGTTAGAAGACAGCAAATGCAGGAATACCAGGACTTTATAAGGCTTTGTTCACAGAGAAGAAAGCTGCAGTACTTTAGGTAGAATAAGAAATACATAGATATGTGTTTGGGGAACTTCCATGTTCTGTTTTAAGCCAATAAAGAATTCCTAATCTACAGGAGAACTGTCCCAGATACTGGCCTGTCATTTATACAGAAACCAAATGACCATTTAGTTAGGATTTGTTCACACTCCCTTTTACTGAGAAAATTAACAAACCTCTGAAGGGCATAATGTAAACTCCCATAATCCCACAGGAGACCCACCAGACTCAAGAATCCCAAGAGGCCACACCCAAGGGATAAGAACAAACCAGAATTGAATCAAGTCTTAAAAGCTGCCACCCATCCCCAACCCAGCTCAGTCCTTGGCTGGATTGGATCAGCCCCTCACCTTACCTGTCAGATAAGAGGAAAGAGGGAACCTGGGTCTTAAACAGAGCAAAGAGGAACCCCTGTCTTGAGAGGGATGTCATCTGGAGCCTCCCCCTTCCAGTTACACTAGGACTGATAAGTTTTAATGTGCAGGCTGGTTCATTCTGTCTAATCTCACCTGTCCAGGCCTGCCACTGGAGCCGGCTGACCTTGAGCAATTAGGTTAACTTTGCTAATCCTTGGTTACTTTCTCTAATTAGGATGATGGTGGAACCTACTCATTGGCTTAAATATGGTGGAAATTAAATGACACAGGATGTGAGACAGCAAAGCTTAGTGGTTAAGAAAGTGGCCTCTAGAGAGTCCCTTTCCTTGTTCCCATAAAACTCTATGCTTATCTCTGTCATTCCATGTAATAAATATTACCATAATATTTTTGTTGTTTTTAAAATTGATGTGTAATTGACCTGTAAGTGTGTGAGTTTAAGGTATACCAAGTGTTGATTTGATACATTTATGTATTGTCTCAGCATATGTATATCTGCTAGTCTCCCAGACTCAACTTTGACTTTTTCTGGGTCTTACTCGTTTTTGAATCCCTATGTTAAGAACTAACAGTAGACCCTCAGTAAATGTTTTTGTAACAATGTAGGTAATTCAAAGACCTAGTGATAATTTAAAATTCCTTTAAGGACGAACTGAAGAGGGATTAGTCTGTGCTCAGTAATTACAGTTGTTCATGTTACTAATTCCATTTCTATGAAAATTGGTCAACCAAAATGTGACATGAATAATATAAGTTATATTACCCTTATTGCTACAGGTAACATTGATTACGTCTCCTGTGTGTCAGAGATTACCCTTAGTACTTCTCATGTGTTAATGCATTAATTCTTTACAACCATCTTCTGGTGTAAGTATACTTATTCTTGAAATTTTATAAATGTGGAAACTGAGGCCTGAGAAATTAAATAACTTGCATGGAGTCAGCCAGTTTAGTATACAGTGACTCTGAGTTAACCACTGTATTCTGCCAATCCAAACAATCCCTTCTGTGAACAGTCTACATAAATAGGAGGTCACTGTAGTTAATTTGAAATTTTGTTTATTTCTCATGAAACTCAATAGCCTTTAGCCTCATGGGTTTAAGGAAAGAACTGAGTGAATTAGCTGGCTCCATCTGAGATTTTTCAGCCAGCCAACATCTAAGACACATAGGCTATGGGCCTCAAGTGTAAAAATGAGCTGTGTATTATCTTTCAAAGCCACCTTGGTCTTTGTGAAAATCCTTGGGCCTAACCATGAGTCCACACATGATCATTTTGTCAGTTTGATGAGAGTCAGTCCCACGGGAAGGCCAACGTGCCAGGGAGGAAAGACAGAGGGAAGAAGTACATTAAATCTGTGGTTGCTTACAGCATCTGCCTTTGATGCTGTCTCTGGGGGACACACTGATCGCCTCCTCTCAGTCAACAAATTCTATGTCTTCTCAGCAGTTCTGAAGGGGGAGAGACCTTTAAGGCATTTTGTACTGACAAGCTTATTTCTCTTATAGCTCTAGAATGTAACAGAAGCCATCAAAGGCAAGCGATATTAGGAGGTTGTTTTGCATGGTGGCAGCAGAATTCATAAATTTTCAGGCGACTCCCTCACGAATATCAGCAGTTCAGTTAGTGGCAGGGTAAACTAATAAACACGTATTTGTTAGTTTAGGTACTACTTTTCTAGAGATTTATTCTGTTTTGTTGCAAACAACTTTGTTTAGCGAGCTGACGGTATTGTTCACTGAATTCAAAGTTCTGGCTAATCTGTAACCAGGTTGATTTGTAAGCTGAGCAAGTGGGGAAGAAACATAAAAAACTTTAAGGGGACACCATCCCACTTTGCCTTGGAGAACCTTGAGGTGAAAAGGGACACTGCTTGCCCTCCACTCCAGAGATATGGTGAGCAGGACCCACTGTTCTATTTTGTTATTTGGGAGAGAGGCGAAGATGACTTCTTACTGAAAGGTTGAGCAGTGCCATGTGAATTCAGTCTTTCTCTCGATATTCTGTTGCTGGCTTCTTCCAAAATTCTGAGAGAGCTAACTGAATAACTTAACTCGCAGTGGACTTACTCTTAATTATTTGGGGACCCAAATTACATACTCTGTTATTTTATTTTAGTGCAATCCAATGTAAATGTCATGTTTAAAATAGAAAACTCACATGTTTATTAATTTCCATCAAGGTTAAACATTATGAAAACATATCTCTACAGAAGAAACATTCTCCTGTAATGTCACCTCAGAATGGAGGATGGATTTACTCAGATCTTATTTATAGAGTACATAATGCTAATTTTGAGCAGCTATAATATATGAGGCACTGTAAGGAAGTGCCCAGTTAGGCATTGTGGGGGCAATGGTGGCAGCAGAGCCCTTTAACTGGCGAAGCAGTGAAAGCCTGTCTTTAGAGGCCCAGCTGCGGCCACCATGCCCACTCCGGCCTGCAGCCAGTCCTCTCCACCTCCTGCTACCGATTCTCTCTCCAGATGGTTTCATTGGTTTTACATTCAGTCTAAGTCAAACTGTTTCCCTCACTCTTCCACCTGTTTCTTTGATCAGTCTTCACGCTCTCACGCCTTGCTCAGTGTCCTCTTATTTTTTTTAAGAGTAAAATTCCATGTTTGACAGTGGTTTTGGAGGCTGAACCGTTTCTTTGTCACACATGATCGAGGTTATTTTTATTATGTAGCAGATATGACAGGCTCTTTTTGGAAAGAGATTTTTAATGTGTGGGTATTATTCTGAAATACAGTCACTTAAGTTTGAATTTGGGAGTTATTTGCATGGGAGTTCACTCTGTATGGGCTGAAGGGCTATAATTTGTGGTTACTCCAGCATTTGTTTAAATATATAGTCGCTATTATATGTAATAAGGGCATAGAATTAAGTACTCTTATTTTCCAGTGTTTATGGATCGAGATATTCAAAATTAACTACAGAAATCCAATATGGAATGTTGGCAAATACATACACATAATGCTGAAACTAATGTTTTCCTCTTTTTGATAATTCTCAAAGTTTTGTCAAATGCTTGAGGGGTTGTATCTTTCTTAAATTGTCAGTCCTAATGTCATGTTTCTTGGAACATACAGTTGGTAAATTTTTTTTAAAAACTTTACAACAAGAACAGAAATCTGTACTTCAACTCAGTGGTCAACCCTCACACATGAATCCTCCTCTTAAATTTTTAACAAATCTCAACTGTAGACTTCTTTGCTGCTTCCCCATTAGGGGGGAGGTGGCGACCATGAGTGGTTTTTGAAAGAGCAAATGTATCTAACTCTGAGGGCTCATCAGGTGGTGGAGAAGAAATGAACCCTAACTTCCTGTTGGGTGTGCACTTGTGCAGGTAAACGGTATCTTTAATCCAGTCTAAGAAGGTCTGGATTACCTTACCCCCTGGACAGTTCTTTTTTGTTTATAATACTCTCGATTCACAGCCCCCCAGAAAATAGAAAAATAATCCATGTGCCCTGTGCTTTACAAAAGTGAGTCTGTGTTTTCTGTATGTTTCCCCAGCTCACATCTTAGCTTTGGTTTAATAAATTCCACTGTTTAATAAATACCATGGAAATATCAAGGAACAGCAGAGTTAATGAATTTAAGCCCCCTTCACTCTCTCCCACTCACCCTTATTTCCTTGTACAAACATTCCTGGGAGGCTCTTGTCTCTGGGCCTTTGCACTGGTTGCTCCCTTTGTGTAAGATGCTCTTGACCCTTTGTCCATTTGCTCATTTCATTCTGGTCTCTCTCAAATGTCACCTCATCAAAGAAGCCCTCCCTGCCAGCCCTAAGGTAGAAGCCCCTCCCTATACCTCAGAGCCTCTATCTCCTCTAACCTCCTTCCTTCTTCTCCCTAGTCCCTGCTACCCGTTACTTGATGCAGAAATGTTTACACATGCTTGTTGGCTCCTGCTGTAACCCCTCACCACCCATCACAGCCAGGCTTTATCTGTTTGTATACCTGGAGTAGACGTGGCCTGGTAGCTAACACATGACAGGCACTCAATAAAGATTTGTGAAATAAATGGATGAGGTGCAAATATTCTTTTCTGGTAGTATATAAGAATGCTAAATACCAAAAGTAATCATGACTTACCTTTTCTCCTCTAGTAAACTGTCAAGCCAAGACAGTGTGGTGGTGCTCAGTATAATTTTTCAGGTCTGTCACAAAATATGTCTCATCTCTGGGCTATTAAATAATCGCAAATGATAGCCATATTGCTGCATCACTTCAGAAGAACATAGAATAGTCATAGAAATGAGTCCATGAATCTCTTTAAGTATTCTGAAATGAAAGATCATAAGCAATAACCTATTATTTATAGTCCCTGTAACATGCATGTCCTATAAGGTTCTTCATTGGCTCCTTGCACAGCACTCATAATTGAGAGGTAGTAACGTGTGGTGGCTGAGAACAAGGACTTTTGGGGTCTGACCATGTGGGTTCAAATCCAGTTTCTTTCACTTAAGAGCTGCATGGACCTTGAGCAAGTTACTTAGCTCATTTCAGCCTCAGTTTCCTCATCTGTATAATGGAATAGACATGAGACTTGCTTTGTAAAGTAGGCCTGAAGATCCAATAAGTTAATTCATGTGAACTACTTAGCACAGAACTTGAAACATGGTTAATATTCAATTGTTTTAAGTTAAATAGCAGTAAGAATGATAAATGATTAAAATAACAGTAATAGTAATACCAATATATAGTGTCATTTAACAGTTCTTTTGAAGGGCATTATGACTTTGCTGTTAGATCCTATGACTTTTTTTTTTAACAGAGTGCATACTCTCACCAAGATTAAGAATGTCATGTTTAAATGGGAAAAGGACTTAAATAAAATCTCTGAAGAAATATACAAATGGCACCAAGCACATGAAAATAGTTTCCACATCACTAATCATTAGGGAAATGCAGATCAAAACCAAAGTTAGATGCCACCTCATACCCAGTAGGAAGGGTATTATCAAAAAAAGAGAAAGAGAGAAAGAGAAAAATCAGTGTTTATGAAGATGTGAAGAAATTGGGATCTTTGTGCATTTCTGGTGAGAACAGAAAATAGTACAGCCACTGCAGAGAACAGTGTGGCAGTTTCTCAAAAAATTAAAAATGGAATTACTGTAAACTCCAGCAATTCCACTTCTGAGTATAACCCCAAGGGATTGAAAGCAGAGACTCAAATAGATATTGGTACACATGTGTTCTTAGCAGCGTTATTCACAAACAGCCAAAAGGTGGAAACAAGCCAAATATCCATTGGCAGAAGAATGGATAAACAAAATCTGGTACACACCTACAGTAGAATATTATTCAGCCTTAAAAAAGGAAGGAAATTCTGACACATGCATCAACATGGATAAAACTTGAGACCTCATACTAAGTGAAATAAGCCAAACACTGAAGGACAAATATTGTATGACTCTACTTATCATGTGGTGCCTAGAATAGTAGAATTCATGCAGACAGAAAGTAGAATGGTGGTTGCCAGAGGCTGGGATGGGATGAGGGAAGGTGGGTGTGAATGGAGTTCTTGCTTAGTGGGTGCAGTGTCAGTATGGAAAGATGGAACAGTTCTGCAGAGGGATGGTGGTGATGGCTGCACAGCACTGTGAATGTGATTAATGCCACTCAACTGTACACTTAAAAAAGGTTAAAGTGGTCAATCCTATTCTATGTATATTTTACCACAATAAATAAATATATATATACATATTTGTTTTTAAAGAATGTTATGTTTGAGACAAATGGAATGTACACCTATTGGCTCAACTCTGCCAGAAAGCTAAAAAAAGGAGGGATTACATGCAGGACTTACTGTAAAAGAATTGGCTATTCTCTCCTATCCTGATAATTCACACCTGGATAACGCTTTCAGTTTATGAAACACTACAACATGCATCACCTACTGATACTCCCACAGCCCCCCTTGAGGTGATACTGTTCTTATTCTGATTATGCAAATAAAGAAAATGGGTTTCAGAAAAATTGTGACATATACCCAAGGTTACATTACTGGTAAGTTTGTGTCAGGACTTAAACCCCCCACTCTTGTGTGCTCCCACTAAGTCATACCACCCCTTGACCAGATCTTCTTTTCCCCCAATAATGAATCACCTATTCCACCTCGCAGTGAAATACAAATAATGCTCATACCCTAGCTGGCCAGCTCAGGGGTCTCACATTACCTCTGATTTTACAATAATAAAGTAAGGTTGGTCAGAGTTATTAAGCCCACCAAATATGATAGTTTAATATGGTTTATTTACTTGGTTTAAATTTACGATCCCTCAGTTTTTATTAGGGTAAATCAAGAAACACTGTCACATATTTAAGAATGAGATAAACTATCAAGATAGAGATGGCAGCAGGCTTACAGTTCCACGGGCATGGTATGGTTTTTCCTATGAAAAACAAAGTGCTAACCAAAAATAACTAACTGTTGGAGTGTCCCTTAGGATAAGCATACCAGCATCCCAAGAATCTCATCTCAGATTCAGGGTCTAAGAGACTGTTTCTTGAATTGAAAGAGGTGATCAGGAAAGTTTAGTCTTGTTCTTTGCTTTAGGAGAATTTGGTGATTTTTGTGTTTCTGGGAGAATGAGTTGATATTGGCATGCAGATAACTTGGTTATGGAGGAGTTTGCACAGAAAGATTGCCATTAGATGAAACATGACCCTCGAGCATCAGACAGCAAGGCAGCTGCTGTAGGATACTTAATATCCTGCAATTCATTCTCGTCATATATGTTAATATTCCAAGGCAAGAATTTTCTCCTTCAAATCAGTAATCTTGTTTATAAAGGAAAATCAAATACACAAAAGCACGTTAAAAACATTAGTGTTACTGGTGCCTTGTCCCAAACCACTGTCTGCTAAGGTTTTTTTTTTAATATCCAATCTTGCTGAGCAAGCTAATGACATGTACAGAACAAACAGGCAATAGCACAGTTTGAAATAAAAATATTTATCTTATTTATAAATTCTATGTCTACAAACCCTCTGCCTACCTGGTTGAGGCAGTTCTGGGACCTTCTTTTCATTGTCCAATATAGTGGTCACTAACCATGTGTGGCTATTTACATCTAAGACTGAAATAATTAAAATGAAATAAGAGTAAAACTTCAGTATCTTCGTTACATTTGCCACATTTTGAGTGCTCAGTAGCCTTCTGTGGCTGGTGGCAATTGTATTAGTGCAGCTATAGGGTGTTTCTATCTTTGCAGAAAGTTTTGTGAACAGTTCTGTGCTTGCTTTAAAAACATGTTCATTTAGGTTGTGTAGCATCCTGGTCACATGGGGTTGGGTGGGAGGGTCCACTGTTGTGCCATCTGAGAACAAGCTGGCCTCAGCTGGTCGGGGCTGGCTGATGTGTCTTGACCTCTTTCTGGGTACCAACAAAGTGACTTTGCGATTGCATCAGCCTGGCTAACAAAAACATTTTGAAGTCCAGATAATATTGTTAGTTTGTTCTCCACCTACTCTATAACAGGAGCCTCTGAGTGGACCTGGACACGGCAGTCGTCTCAGACAGATGTCTCCCTACTTTTGAAATCTGGGTCTTCTCCAAGATCACTCAGTTATCTCCTTAGGCAGTAACTCTCAACTGCAGATTAGAATCCCCTGAAGAGCTTTTTAAAATCCGAATGCAGAGATTCTGAATCAATTGCTCTGATCTGTGTACAGGATTTTTCAAAAATTCCTCCAGATATTCTAGTAGGCAGCCAAGGTTGAGAACCATTGCCTAAGACCTGTTCCTAACATGTCATGTACTTTTATTCCCAGGCATCTCAGCCCCTGTGTCAGCCACAGGTAGCAAGTTGTGTAAGAGGACTGAACAGGGATGCAGGAGACTCAGGTTTGATTCCCAGACTTCCTGTGGACTACCTGTGGGCCCTGGACCAGTCCCTGTCCTGCCAGGGCCTCAGTGCCTCTTCCTGTTCAATGACAGGATTGATCTTTGCTCATACCCAAATTCTAGTCTGCCTGTTCCTACTTAATCTGATCTAATAGAACTCTTCATATTAAATGATAGGAAGAAATCTTTTATCTTTTGACATTCCAGCTAACTCATACGCATTTTATATTCCCTACACGCTGATGCTAAATGAGTCTCAAATAGCCCCCAGCTGTCTCAGTGTGCCCAATATGAAGCCTTCATCCACTAAGCTTAGAATCCCACTGAATGTTAAGTGGCTTCTATGTGGATCCATGTGTTGTATTAAGTGTGGAATCATCACTGATGTTTGCGTATCTACCAGAGGGCTCTAACTGGCCTCAGTTATTGTGCATGATAAGTTAATGTTTCCTTTTATGTGCCAAGTCTTTCCAGCTGCTCACTTGTGCAATCATTTCATTTCCTCTCCAGAAGTCTTTACAACTAGCCTTTACAATCATTGCCTAATGGGCACTGAGGTGAAATTTATATTTACATGACATTCTCCTCTGGTTATGACTTGAGTTTTCTCCCTCTTGCCTTTAGCCAAAGCAGGCCAGCTTTCTTAGAGGCAGCCTGATATGTCTTCAAATGGGCCCATACTTCATGGTGCTGTTAGAAGTGACATCTCCCTGCTCATCCCATCAGGGACAGTGATGTGATAGCACCTTTCAAGGTGACAGTGTGTATGTGACAGCAGGCAGAGTGGAAAGTGTGCTCACTGGCAAAGATAAGGAATGGGATATCATTTTGTCTATATGTTTCATCGCCGTAACTACTTATGGTTTCAAATTGGCCATAAATCAACCTGTAAGCACCTTAGAATAGGAAAGCAGTTGCTAGCCGGCACTTAACTCCACAATTACAAATATCTCACTTCCTCAGCATCTGCCAGTCTCCTTTTATAATCCACCACCAAATGTCTGTGCAGTGACCGGACATTTGGCTGTTAGAAAGATTCTTTTCAGGCACGTCCAGCATACGGCTGCAGCCATAAGCCTGGTGTTCAGGCCTCAGTAGCTTGCCCTGCGTGGATCCTCCTGATCTGCCACCTGCCTGCCTGCCCCAAGCAGGCCGCATGGGGTTACCCACCCCGCAACCCTGGGATGTTCCTCACTCTGGGCTTTGTTCACATAATTTCATTGGCCCGGAAAACCCTGTAGCCCAGGGCTGCCCAGTAGACATGGACTCTGAGCACCTCTGCATTTTTAAACTTTCTCATTGCCACGTTAAAAAAAAGCAAGCAAGTAGCATTAATTTCAACAATATATTGCTTTTAACACAGCATATTTAAAATACTGTTTCAACATCTAGCCAACAAAAAAAGTATTCATGAAATAGTTTACATTCCCTTTTTCCTACTAAGTCTTCAGAGTCCAGTGTGTATTTTAAACTTATAACACATCTCAATTTGGACTAGGCACATTTCAAGTGCTGACACGTAGCAAGTGGCTCTGGGCTACCCAGCTGGACAGGGCAGTTCTAGCCCCTCCCCACCGCATTCACCAGGCTTATCCCAACTCATCCTGGAAGAGCAGATCAGCCATTGCCTTTAGGAAGCCTGCTCCGACCTCAGCCCCTTCCAGTCCCCCTGCCCAGTCGTTCTCAGCCTTTGGTGCACATTAGAATCACCTGGGGAGTTTTTTAAAAGTCTGAAGACCAGGCCTCAGTAAAGATAAGTTTGGTCAGAATCTTCCTGGGCCCCAGGCTTTGGTTTGGTTTGGTTTGGTTTTCTGGTGGGAGTGTTGACTCCCCAAGTAATTCTGGTGAGCAGCCATGGTCAGGACCACCCTAGAATAAATCACTCAGTTACTCAAAGTACATATTCACTGAGCACGTTCTGGGTGGGTGGAGGGCTGAGGAGGAGGCAGGAATAAATACATTATATGCGTGTATTTATGATGGCTGTCTAGACCATAATGAAAAAGCAGGGAAGGAGCGGAATGGTGGGGGCAGGGCACTGCCCCTGTGTGGCGGTGATCAGGGAAGGCTTCTTCCCAAGGGCTGCTGACTCGATAGGGAAATGAGGACACTTTTCTGGAGACTAGCTATCTGCAAACGGGACCTGAGGCCCACCCTGTGTGCATTTGCTGTTATAATGCTGTGAAACAAACAACCCCCAAATCTCAGTGATTCTAACAGCAGACCTTCTGTGCAGGTCGGCTGGGCTCTGCAGCACCTTGCAGGGCTTGGAGGGTATCAGGGTTCAGCTCAGGCTGCAGGGCACTCAGTCTGCTCTTCCTGTCTCCTTGCTCTGGCCCAGCAGCCACCTCTTTACATATCCTTCCCGTGATGATGGCAGAAGGACAAGGCGGGCAGGGAAAGGAAATACTTAAGGCATCTGAAAGCTCAGGCTTGGAACTAACGCAGTCACCTCTCACGTTCCATGGACCACGGTGAGGCAGTGAAGGAGCCCCACAGCAGTGGGCAGGGGAGTGTCTGCACCCACTGCGTCCATGGCAGGGGCGGGAAGGCGGGCAAGCTGTGGGCCCATCAGCAGCCCATGGACTGGCAAAGGAGAATTCGCAGATCTGCTTTGGCTGGAAGCTTAGAAATGTTGTTTTTTAAAAATAAGATTGAAAGCCTCTCTTGGCCCCACTCTCCTGTGCTCCCCCACTGTCCTCCCTACACATGTGGCAGCCGTAGCGGTGACCACACTGTGCTCATGTGCACTCCACACAGCACCCTGAAGGGCTGAGTCCTGACAGCCTCAGTTCTGGAGTTTTTAGCAACTGGCTCATTACCTGAAACTTCCAGAAGCTGCCCCCTTATATGGTCAGCCACAGGAGGACCCTCTGGTGGTATGTGCCACCCACAGAGCCATGCCTGTTCAGTGTTTGTATGCCCTGTACCCTAGAAGTCCCATGAGGACAGGAACTAGACCCAGTTTGTTCCTGGCAGAATCTCCAATGCCAGGCTCAGAGGCCGGCACATCATGAGCTCTTAATAAACTTTCTTCAATTGCATGAAATTATCCTAAAATGGATAGCCAGGTTATAGAAGGTCTGCTATGAAACTAGGGCATCCCTAGGTCACTCAGTTTCCTCTTCTGAGAAATTAGGTTTATAGTATAAAGTTTACATCATGCAGATGAGGTAACATTAAATGAGATAATTAACGTAAAAGCCTTAAAATATGTGTGCGTCATAAAAACTCTATAAACAGACAGGCAACATGTGGAAGGGGATATAGAAAACCAGATGAAGTGAAATATAAAATAAATAATTTCTTTGGACTAATTCCACACCTCCTTTGCCCTCTCAGTAACTAGGGAACTAGTCAAAGTAATCCCCAGACGGTTAGCTGCTACTTAGCATGTTTTGGGGAAGAGTATCAGGAGATATTGCTTCTCTAATTTCAATGAGTGGTCATAGAAATGATAGGCTGAACACTTTGCATGGGAAAAGCCTCAGGAAACACAAAGGCAGCTCAAACTCCCTTTTCAGACACGTGGAAGAGAGCAGAGTCCTTGGTAGCAAGCCCAGGGGCTGTGTGAAGCCCACGTTTGTCAGATCGACCTCCTCTCCTCTGGCAGTTTGACAGGCCTGGGAATCGGGAGAAGCTGACTAATACAGTAAACCCAGACTACAGTCTGTATGAGAGATGTTTCACAAACTGGAAGCACATCCTCAATTCAACCTTGGTCACCTTTCCTAGATGGTAAAGCTTTAGGAAGGAAAGACAGAAAGAAAGCCAGGAATGGGCAGCAAAGCCTATTCCCTGTATTACCAGAACTTCCAGAAGTTAGCTCACTGCTTGTCCAAGGATCCAAGCAGAAGATTGAAGCTGCGAGGCGTGACTTAAGGTGAGGCTGGTGAGGAAGAATTCCAATCATGGGTCAAAGAATTGGCAGGTGGCACTGTGGCTGCCAGCATAGGGGGAAGGTGGGCAGAGGGGAGCCAGGGGGCCACCCACCTTGCAGAGCAGCCTGTGGCATGGAGTCTGGGACCTTCTCAGAGCCACTCCCTCAGAGAGCCCCAGTAGGTTACTATTAAGACAAGCTTCTTACTTGCAGGAGAAGTAAAGGGGAAAGATATGCCTGAAATCTATGGATCAGAAACAATAAGGAGAGCTTCTTCCCAGATGGGTTTTATCCTGATCCCAAAAGAAGTGGCTCTCAACTAACAATTTTTGAACCTGGATTAGTCTCAGAAGAGTCTAGAATCCAGAAATCTGGAGTACAATGAATGAAATAAGGCTAATACATGGCTAGTCAAAATTTTTTTCATAAAGTTAATTTATGCAATGTAAGATTGTATGTCTCTTATTTTTTAGTGCTATTCTGTTCTGTCTTATAATGTGTAGATTGGGTTAAGAGAGGGAAATTGGTAGTTGTTTTCTTTTTTTAATGCCCTTTGGAAAGTAAAAGATTGGCCATTCCTGTGTGGATCACTCTCTTTTTTATGTAAATTGTTATTGATGTATAACATGTACGTTTAAAGCCTGATTGATGTTTACAAAGTGAACACACAGATAACCAGAACCTAGAACAAGAAACAACATGTCTTATACCTCCAAAGACCTCTCCATTCTCCTTCTCAGTCATGAGCCTCCCTCAAGTATAACCACTCACTGACTTCTGACAGCCTGCTTTTGTAACTCATGTAAATGAAATCATATAGCATTTTTCTTTTGTTTCTGCCTTCTTTCACTCACATGATGTCTGAGACTCACCCTTTATGTGCAGCCAGCCATTGTGGGTTCATTTTCATCACTATAAGGATATAATGTTATATTGTGTGTGGTTCTTCATCCTGAAAGTGGACAGCCTGGTTGTGTCCACTTTGGGGCCATTGTACACATTGTGGCTACTCCCTATCTTGTTTTGGCCTTTGGGGGCACATGTCTATACATTTCTGTGGAGTCACCTCTCGAAGCCTCTGTTTAACTAGTTACGAAATGAAATCAGTGATATCAACCCCGGGTTAGTTATGAAGATTAAATGAGATGAGGTATGTGAAACTTGTGTGAACTTTCAATGTGATGCAGATTTAAGAGTTTCCACTTTTAGGAAGACCCTCTCCTATTTCCCTGCACCCACCAAATCATCCACCATCTTTCTTGGAATAATCCCGAACCCCTCCCAGGGCTTCCAAACCCAGAGAGTACACTCACTGGGTCTGTGGTAGTAGTTCTTGACCCTAGGCCAAGGTGCACAGGTACACTATTGTCTCTACCTGGGAGCAGTGCCAAATATCTGTTCCTATGTAGGTTTTATTTCTGCTACAGATGAAAGTGTAACTCCTTCTACCAACAAGATACACTGAGCAGGTCAAAGAAGTGGGTGGAACCACAAAGTAGCTTACTAGAGGAGGAAAGGAAGATAGCAAAATGTCAGGCTAGCTACAAGGGGCATTTGCATGTTTGCCTGATTAAACATGAACTTGGCCTTATGAACACACAGGAGAGCATAGTTGGGGCAGCGACATTCTACTTGATCAGAAACACTACCAAAGGAGATCACATACGAGTGCTAAAAATGCTTCTGTAAATTTAGAGAGACACTAGGGTACATGGCTGTGGTTTTATTGTAACAATTCTTGACTTGTTTGGTGTTTAGTTCCTCTAGTCCCTCCAAGCATGACACTGACATTGTTAACATTGGAACAAAACATTGCAACAGTGGGGAGTTGCATTTGAGCCAATTATTGCCTGTTACTTCTTACGTGGTGATCATAGCCATGCTGTACAGTTGTCCCAGATTTATGATTTCTATAACCCTTACATGCACGTCATTCCCATTGATCCTCACAGCTGCCCCAGAATTGAGGTGGGGAATGGAGTGTTCAGATCCTTGTTTTACTTAAAACTGAAACTCAGAAAGGGTGCCTATCTTGCCCATGGGTAGAATATTATCAGGTAGGGGAAACCTACACTGAAACTTGGATCTCCTGCTTTCCAGTTCCTTCCATGCACCGCAGGGCCTCCTGGGTGTGCCTTCACCTCCCCTGCTCTACTGCAAGCCCTGAGAGCAGAGGGTACCCCTTATCCTGTGGTCTGTTTCTCTTCTAAACCCACGCGTGAGTCTTAAACATAGTGGGTATTTGATGTGCTTGGGTAACTCCTGCTTCCTTACAAGCTGGTTGCAATTTAAATAGTTGCTTGTAGAGAATGAAAGGCATTCTTGAGTGACAAAAAATTTTAAAGAATCTTTTGACTGTGCAAAGATAGATCCCAGAGCGAATCCAGAGAAGAGACAGATTATTATAGACCTATGAGGAAAAACTGTTGCTATTTTTTGCCTGACAACTTGAGAGGAATGTTGGGACCAAGAAGAAAGAGACAGGAAAGAAGATTACTGCAGCTCTGAAAAGGCCGGCGGATGGCCAGAGCCCGTGAGGCAATCAGTCAGTGTCAGTGACAGGTTCTCTATGGTGAGGATGGTTGAGTGCTCACGTTAACTATTATTTTAACTATTTCGTACTGTGTGTCATCACACTCCTTTGGATGATTTTGCTCCAAACTTCAGGAAAATTATGTTGCACATCCTGTGTCCGTGGTACTTCAGGAAATGTAGGAAGAGGCATTAGGTCAGTCATTGGTCCAAGAAAGGAGGACAAAAAGGAGGTCAAGTGCTCCAGGAGGCAAGACTGGAACAGAAGGTTGAGAAGTGGGTCAGGAGCAGAAGTGCTGAGTGGAAATAACCTAGACATCTGCCTCCTCAGGAACGCTGAGAAATACTGGAAAGGTCACTAGGCTTACCGCAGAACATGGAGATTGGGGGGTCAAATCATTTTAGGGAAATGTAGAAGAAAAGCAGTGACCTCTGAAAGCTGGAAGGCATGGAGGTTCCATCAATATTTATTGACTTAATTCAAAATAGGATCTGGTTCCCTAATCTTTGAGAAGTTTACAATTCCATTTTGTATTTTTTTTACACCTCATTTTATTTTTGCTATTACCTCTTGTTATTCTGTTGGGAAATGACTTGATTTAACACGCTTTGCTTGCCTGCTTGCATGGCAAACCAAGGTCATGTGCAGTCCTAATCCTAGTGGTGTGGGATCTTTCTATACTCCACTCCACCCTGGGTCTGAGAGTCATGTGTCTGTGGTGTTTGCGTATGTATGTGGAAGGGAGAGAATAAGAAAGGTCACAAAGAGAAGGAAGTTCACTTACCAGCTTAAGGACAAACTTGTTTATACTCTTAAATGTATGTTTTTTTTCAGAGTCAGCAAAAGCCAGAGCCATCATGCCTATGAAACTGCATTTGCATTTATAGTACAAATAAGAAAAATGAATTCTAGCTAGAGCATGTCCTTAAAGAGATTATAAATCTACTCTCTTGACTGGAGTGTGGGGCAGTACTTTGATTGGTATATGAGGATGTGTGTTGCACTTGAAAGTTAAGGGAAGCGAGAAATTTGGGAAAGAAGCCAGTAGGGACCTTTCACCACAGGAACAATTTAGTCACAGAGAGCCATCCCTCCTATTCAAAACTGCTTACACCTTGCTAACTTTGTAGACATTTATTCCTCAATGAAGTTTGGCTTATGGTGGGTTAATAATTAGATACTCTTTGTGTATAGTTCAAGTGAAGGCCACTAGCTATGACTTCACTTTGGCTGGGGTTTCCCTGTAATCCATTTAGCAAATTAAAGAGATTACTTTGATTGGTGCCATTATCTCCTATTCTCTTGTGGGTGAACCACTTAACCTGTGCTTAATTGAAAGAGATAGAGAGGGTACAGTAACAAATACAATCAAAAGGAAGGGGCAATAGGATCTGTAGGCCAAACAAATGATGGCACTGGGCTAACAATAGCAGATTAGAGGTGAGATCAATTAATTAGAAGCTATTGTAGGCGTTGGGCGGTTGCCAAGGTTTCTAATAGCCTAAGCCATCATGCCAGCTCTGTTTAGGAGGATTTTAATGACGGGGAGTTGATGTGGTTATTTCAATAATTACTTACTTTTATAATTACTTCATTAGAATACTAAATATACTACTTCAGTGAGGAAGATCTTCATCCCCCCACACATCCAGCCATAGTGGAGACCGCCTCTTCCCACAGAGAAGTGTCCTTTTTTGAAGAGGCAGTGGTTTGGAAATAACTGTGCTCCTGTTGCATTAAAAATGATATATCCAGTTCCTGCTCTGGAAGGCCCTGGGCTAGGTGTTTGGAAAACAGAGGTAAATGAGGCACTGTCTTTGGGTGCCTAATTTCAACACAACTGGGTAAAGGGTAGGATAAAATTGTGCAAAGGGTGTACAGGCATCAGTCACAGTTTAGTAGAGGGAAGAGATCAATCTAGCTGTTTCAAGCAGAAAGGGATTTAATATAGGGAATTAAGTACCCGATCCAGCCTTCTGCTGCCCAACTGACCTCATTTCCATCACCTCTCCCTGCTTTCTGTTCTTCAAATCCCAGTCACACTCCCACTGAGAGGCTTTTGCGCTGACTACTCCAATCTTTCTAGAGTGTTCTTCCCTCTGATACCACATGACCAACTCCCTTTTCCTTCAAATGTTTCCTCAGATGTCACCTTTCAGCAAGGCCCATGCCAGCTGCCTGATGTTAATTTGCTACTCATGCTCACTTCCAGCATTTCTAATTCCATGGACAACTGTCACCCTTTTTCTATTTTTCATAGCACTTCATAATTTTAAAAGTACAACATATTTACTTAATATGTTATTGTCCATTTCCATGTACATGGTAGAATGTCAAGTCCCCAGACAGGGTTCTGTGTATCTTGACCCCTGGTGAGTCCCCAGCGGCCTAAATCACCACCTGGAGCACAGCCCGTGTTTGATAAGTACTCGCTGAGTGAGTGAAGTGTCTGTAGCCTCACTAGACGAGCGGGTGGGCAGGAGGCCAGGGCCCTGCCACTAGAGGAGTGGGTCTTGACGGTCACACCAGCGTAGCCATGCCCTGTAGTTCAGGGGACTGTAGGTAACATGTTGCCACAGCTCCCCCTGGAAGAGGGCCACCCTGCAGCCACCCTGGGGGCTTCCTTGTCATCCTTCACTGCCTCAGGAAGATAGCTCTGCTTCCCTTCCACCTCCCAAACTTCAAGGAAGACGATCTGGCAAATGCAGTATTTATGTTTTCAAGTCTCCAAATAGAAGGAGGTATAACGGAGGCTGGGGAGGCCCACGCAATCTGCTACAGCACCCTGTGGGCACATGGAGGAGGGCTGCCAGCCCCTTTCAGTTGGACAGCCTGAGGCTCACTGTTGCATAATATGCTGGAGGTATCCCGACAAGTAGGTCACACAGCCAGACATACCCTGCCCTCTCTCCTCACCCTGAAGCCCTTGCTTCACTCTACATCAGCTCTATGGGCTGTTCCCAGCACAGTAATAATAAGACCAAAACCAAGGATTAAGTTCCCAGGAAGGTTTGCCCTCTCCTAGAGTTATGGCAGTGACCCCTAACATTTGCCAATGTGGACCAGTCCAGAAAGCAGACCTGGGCTTGTGGAGACCAGTCAAAACCCCAAGAACACCGACACAAAGTACAGGCCTTTTCTGTGGCAGGGTCTTCATTGTTGTACCCTCCAGTGAGGGTGAAGAACGCTGCATGACTCCCTTTCTCTATTTTGGGCCTGACCCCCAGTAGAAATTCTCGAGTTCCCCTATATCTCAACACTGGTGTTACATCAATCTGACAGGAGGCCACATAATTGCTGAAATTAAACTGTAATACTTGACACCTTCGAGGTGGCCCACCAGAGTCTGTGAATATTTATTTAATGGAAATGGAGTTAAGTGCGACCTTGCTGGGTCAAACTGACTGTTTCTCTCCCTGACACACCTTGTGAAGGAGTAGAAATTTTAAGCTGTGGATCAGTGAGGTCCTCTGCTACGGAACTGCTGTACTGAGCAGAACCATTCCATCATCAGGAGCAGCCACAACCTTTCTAAGGGGACAGTTTGTGAATTTCACTGGATGAGGGTCCAGTCAGGTAAGATTAGGGATATGGGCACTAAATAATTCTACCTTTGGGCATTTGAATGAGGGGGGCAGGCTGCTTCTAAAATGACCACCCATAACCCCGCCTCCTGATATCCACTCCCTTGTATATTCCCCTTCACTTGTGTATTCAGAGTGGACATAATGACTTTCTTCTAATAAACAGCATATGGCAAAAGTGATGGGATGTCATTTCTAAGACTGGGTTATAAAGGACTGTGACTTCTCCCTTGCTGGCCATCTCTCTCTCTCCCTTTGCCTCCCTTGCTCCTTCCCATCATGCTTGCTTGGGCAAAGCAAGCTGCCATGGTGGAGAGGCCTACATGGCTGCAAACTGAGGGTGGCCTTTGTCCAATATCCATCAAGAAGCTAAGGCCCATCTCATGAGGAACTGAATCCTGCAAAGATACATGTAAACTTGAAAGTGGATCTTTCCCCAGTCAGGCCTCATGGTGACTATAACCCAGTCAACACCTTGATTACAGCCACTAAGAGATGCTGGAGCAGAGAGCCCAGCTAAAGTATGCACAGATTCCTGACTGAAAGAAACTGTGAGATTATAAATGGCTTAAACCACTAAGCTCCAAGTAATTATTTTATACAGTAAAAGATAATGTAGTGAGGGAGACAGCATTCTAAAATGTGGGCATTCATTGTTCTGTGAGTCCCTTTAAGATGAGGGGTTGAGGATGCTTAGTAAAACCATTTGAATGTGCTTTCAGGAATATTCAAAATTACAAATCAAAACGTTGAGTCAACAATTGAATAGTAATTAAGTTCCCTGAGTGTCCTTAGAACAGTTCTGTGAGATAGGTGCCCCAATGTTCATTCATTCATTCATGTGCTCATTTGTGTATTCACGCATTTCCTCCCTCATTTATTCACCTGTGCATCTCTGGGTACCATGTTAGAAGCATGCGTTTCCAGTTTAATAGGTGAGCACATTATTGCTTCAGTGATCACAATCATGAATGTATAATTAAAACCTGAGATGTTTCCCAAAGTTATTGAGTAGCGCTAACAAAGAAGACTGACCCATGTCAGGGTATGGTCAGGGAAGGCTTCACTGAGGAAGTGACCTGGTGAATACTGAAGAATGAGTTAAGTAGA
This sequence comes from Manis pentadactyla, assembly GCF_030020395.1. Taxonomy (NCBI): domain Eukaryota; kingdom Metazoa; phylum Chordata; class Mammalia; order Pholidota; family Manidae; genus Manis; species Manis pentadactyla. Next base: position 42,936,840 of record NC_080032.1, on the reverse strand, counting down.
TGAACTGGGAAAGGAAAAGCCTTCTAGTCAAAGAGAACAGTATACAGAAAGGCCATGTGTTGGGAAGGCCCATTGTTTGTTTGATGCACTCAACAGAGAAGAGGAGACAAAAGGACATGTGGGTGGGAGCCAGGCCACATAGGGGTTTGTAGGAAACATGGTAATAGGAAGCCATTTAAAGAGGACACTTGGTGGTGATGTAATCAGATTTGTGCTTTGGAAAGGTCACTCTGGCTACAGTGTAGAAAACCAGTTGGAAGGAAACTTGAATTGATCCTGGGAACTCAATTAAGGTGCTCTTGCAGGAACCCGGTGAGAGAGGGTGGTGCCTTACGTTAGGACAGCAGCTATGGTGAGGAGAGACTGAGAGAGATTTAGCAAGTGAAGTAGACAGGCTGAGTGATGGGCTGGAGGTGATGCAGAGAAGATATTAGGACTATCTCCATCTTACAGATGATGTACTAAGGCTTAGAAAGGGTATCAGCTTGCCCAAAGTCAATGTAGAGCCAAAGAAAAAGCAAGATCATAAATGTTCAGTTCCATTTTAGACAACTGAGTGTGAGACTAAGCTTACTCTTTCTTCCATCTGCTTCCCTATATAACCACCACCACACACATACAAATACATCTATATGTGCTCAGGCATGCTCAGTAACACAGGTGTCTGCACCAGCACACATGCACATGCATGCACACACAAACTCAAACTCAAATATGGTTTTAAAACACACTCTTCTGCCATCCCTATTTTTGCTTCCTTTAATCCCCCTATCTCAGCCAAGGGCCATTCTCCAGCTACCCAGCCCCATCCAAATAATTGCCAACTGCTGATCCTTCTCCCACAATCTCCCTTGATTGTATTCTCTTTTTCCCTCTCTATGGCCACCCTTCCAGCACCATTGCAGTAACTTTTTCATGTTTCTCCTACCCTCCAGCCTCCTCCTTCTCCAGTGTGTCCTATACAACATTGCTGGATTGACCTCTTCCACCCTAAAAGACCCTGTTCAAAAACTGCGGGTACTCTCCGCTACCTAAGCTTAGAGTCCCACCTCTTTACTCCAATCTCTAGAGGTAACTCCCTAGTTATTTTTTTCTGATTCTTGGTGTCTTGTCTGAGGTCTGAGGGTTTCAGCCCCAGGCAAGTTCACTATGGATTCAGTGAAACTGAGAAATGACAATGGAACATTCTTGGTGTAAAAGTGTTTATACCCAGCTTCATTCTCCCAGTGACAGGTTGAGCACTAGAATCACATCTGCATCCAGCAGTCTGCTGGTCTGTAATCCTCCTCCATCTCTGCCTCTACCCAGAGCACTAGCAGTAGGCCAATTACATCATCAAGTAGTTTGGGGTCAGGTGAGGATCCTGGCCATAGGAACTTCCATTTTTCCCACACATGGTTCCCCTAAATTGGCTTGCCCTTTACTCACACCTACTTGGCCATTTGAACATCTTAATAGTACCTAAAAACTGACAATGTTCTTTGTCATATTCACAACAACCCTGAAATGTTGGTATATTCACATTTCACAGAGGAAGAAATCAAGGCTCAATGAGATTAGTCCATGTCTTGCAAATGGGTTTCAGCCCCAGGCAAGTTCACAATGGATTCCATATACCCAAAGAAATGACAGTAGAATGTTTTTGAGGTGAAAGGGTTATACCCAACTTTATTTCCACGGTCGCAGGTCAATCACTAGAATCCCATCCACTCAGAGCAAGTCTGCATGCAGCAATTCGGTCTCTCTGGGTCTCTGCCCTTGCAGCCATCTCAGTCTCTGTCTTCTGCACTGCCACCACTCCAGTCTCATCTCTGCTCTCCTGCAGCCTTGCAGCTGTGCCACTGCATCTCTCAGAGCACTGAGCAGACCTCTTTATAGTCAATAATGATGCATTGCCCACACGTGTGTAGTGAGCAAGCCGACCAGAGCCAGATGAGAATCTTGGCCACAGGAACCTTCACTTTATCCTCGTTCCACCACAGTGAGTAGCACCTGTACTATTTTTACTCTTTAAATAAGCCTATATTTTTACTTAAATGCATTTATTTTAAAAGAAACTTTAGATATAATGGCCAGAAATGGGGAAAAAAATCCCATCCCTATCACTTGTGATACTCTGTACTCTTTTGTTAAGGAGAGATAAGAGAAGTGATAAAAACACATTGCAAGAGTAGAGACTTTTTCTCTAGCTATAATTAGAAGCAATGTAAAAGGCCATTTGTTTCTCACTGCGTGACTTAGTTGTCTCATTTGTATTTGTGTGCCACATAAATTAATTCACATCCTACAAATGGTGCAGGTCTCACCCCTTAGGTGGGAATGCACTGTTGAAATGCACATCATCTTTAGCAAAGTGAACAGTCCTTGTGGTCGTCTATACATTCTGGTGTTCTCCTCTTTCCAGCAAACATTGTGTCGTCATTTCTCCACCCAAGATTCATTTCTGACATGGCTTTGTTTTTCCAATACACTCTGTATTCCAAACCGCATTTCTTCCTGTGTTGCCACTTATAAGAAAGAGAAAGAAGCTAAATTTTTGGAATAAGCAATTTCTCTACACTGAGTCCCCAGGCTGTACTCATATCAAAGCTAAATAACCTCTCATTCTAAGGGATGTTGGTCCCTCAGGCCAGGGCTGAGGTCATTATCAGGGCAGAAGGGGGAAGCATGGATGGTAAATGCTTCCATCCATCCTGGTCCACAGATAGATAGACACCCTCAGCCTGTAGTATCATGCTAGCAACTGTCCCCAATACCACGACTCATCTCGAAAATTCCAGCTCCTTTTGTATGAGTTCAAAAAATTTAAAGGATTTTCCCCTTTGTCAACTGATGAAAGCATGAAAAACTTTAGTAAATCACAAAGTGTTCTACATAAATATAATGTCTTCTGTGTTTCATATTTTTCACTATTCATATATTTTCAGTATTTCTTTTGAAAATTAAATCCAGGCAGGATGGAAATAGACATTTTGAGAAATGATCATAGCTCTTGATTGAAACATTTCTCTTCCATTTGTTGTTAGCCATATTCATTTGGAGATAGATGAAAGCAGATAGGCTGTTATCCTAATCATTCAGACAGTATGTGCAGGATCACAAACTTATACATCCAGAGTGCATTAAAAAGGGGGAGGAAGGAGAAATTTTTCACTATTAAATTTTCCACAAAGGTGGTGGATTTTAAAAAGTAAAATCCATATCTTATAAAAATTTGGTAGTATGTTCATACGGCTAAAGACATCAAATTTAGTGTTCCAGGTAAGCGGTAAAATAGCAAAATACTGTCAAAGAAATTCAGGCTGCAGATACTATAAAGCAGTTACAGGGAATTGTCCATGTGGGTTACAGGCCATACTGCATTTAGCAGTAGATTCTGTTTGTACTGTAGCTCCAGCTTGGAGAGAAAGGAAGGAAATAGCTAAGATGTTCTGTAATATAAAAATAAATAAATAGTAAAATAAATTATCTAGAGAGCCTTTGGAACTGAGTCCAAAAGCAGATGAAACAGTAGTTGACCACTACTTCTCTCCCTAATTACACCAGACTAGTGGTGGGAATTACTGTAAGACTTTTGATGCTAACTGAAGCAGAGAGGACACAGTCATTGGGCTATTTCCTTTGGTCCATGTCTTTAGTGCAGAATATTTGTGGTATTTTTGCTGCCATTTGAAATCAAATCCCAGTTGCCCTCATTCAAATAACCCGTGAGCTCAGGACATGATTTGGGCCAGTTTGCATAGGTGAGGGACTCTCTCTAAGGTGGTTTCCATCTGGTGAATGATTACCTGGCCACAGACTCTCGGCATAACTCCCTACAACAGAAACAATGAAAGAGGAGATCCTGCCAAACTCATCCCAGAGCCGCCGTCTTCCAAGAGGATTTGTCATCTGCTGGAGCTGTGCTCTTCTCTTCCTTCTCTCCTTCTCTCCCAAAGATTGAAATTAACTATCCCTGCAGAAATTTGAGACACTGATCTTTACCCCACCCGCCCCTTCTCCTTCACCCTACCTTTTATGCAAGTTCCCATCCAACGGCTGTTTTCCTGTAGGTAGAGGATCAGAATTCTCTATTATTCCTCATTCCTCATACCCCAACATATATTTTTAGAGAGCTAAACTTCTGGAATAATAATCCCAGGAGCCAAAGGTGATGTTAACTCAGGTGTACTGTTCTACCATTGAGGCAAAAGCTTCATGACGTCAAGGTGCATGTAGCTGCCCAGGCCAACAGAGAAACCTTTTCAGATGTGCCATGTAGAAGGTGAGAGCCCAGGTTTAGAGGCAAACAAAATTGAATTCAAAACCAATTCCATCCACTGTGGAACCCTGGTCAGGTTCCTTAGTGTGTCTGACCTGATTTCCTCATTTGCCAAAAGTGGTAAAGAAGATTTTTCTCACAGGGGTGCTGTGAGGTTAAAATGAGAGATGTATGGAAAGTGCTGAGCAAAGTGGTAGGCACGTGGAAAATGCTCAGTGACAATAATCTGACTAGCTACGGGCTATCAGAGAGACAGCATCCACATTCCCCATTACCACCAAACACCGCTCAACCACAAGGAGTTACCTTCCTAAAAGGCCAGGGTCATTCACAGACGTCTTTATTGTGTATTTATGTGTGCAGTCTGACAGAACTGAGCTGCAAGGAGGTTTAGATCAACAGAATGGCGTGTCATCATTCATTAAACTTTGGCAAAAAAAAAAAGGATTCTGTTCCCCATAACTCACATCCACTTGAAATAATTTCACTCGACTTCATTAAGCTTGAAGAATTGCACTTTTCCTTCACCCCTTTCTGCCTCATGCTTACTTAGCCTTTACAACTCAAAAGATAATTGCTCTATTAACAAATGTTTATAGCATAATCAAGGAGTAGGAGGGAAAAGGGATTTCTTTTTTTCTCTGTCTGGGCCATTCCCTTCAGTTTCTTGAAAGTACTGGAGGGCAGTGGAATAAACCATAAATTAGTTTTGGAGTTAAACCAAAGAATTCACTGTTCAGCCACTAGAAAAGAGTTCTTAGCCAAAAGACTCAAAAGACCTTGTGGGGAATGAGGCTACCAGGAATTCCTCGTGGCTGAAAGGATGTCACCACAATTCTGAGCTATGAAGAAATCCTGGCTTTACTGGAAATCAGGAAAAGGCTCTGGCAGGTACTGGTAAGGCCTGTGGAAATCCCCTCTGGGGCCTGGGGCTGGTGGATTAAAGAAAACCATCTGGAGAATGCGCCCCTCTTCTATGGCTGGTGAAGCATTGGGCTGATCGAATAGAATTCTCTTGTAACTTTGTATTATGGGCTGACTGGTGTGTCCCCAAAACTCATGTTGAAGTCCTATCCCCGCAATACCTAAGAATGTGACTGTATTTGGATATACGGCCTTTAAAAAAATAATTACGATTAGATAAAGTCCTTAGGACAGGCCCTAATCCAATCTGACTGGGGTCCTTATAAGAAGAGGAGATTAGGACACAGACACACACAGGGAGAAGACCATATGAGGCACGCCCCCCCCAAAAAAAACCCTGCCATCTGCAAGCCAAGGAGAGAGGCCTTAGAAGAAAACACCCCACCGACACCTTGATCTTGTGCCTCTAGCCTCCAGACCGTTGTTAAAGCTGGCCCACCTGGAGAATTTTGTTACAGCAGCGTTTGCAAACTAGTACACATACAACATGCCCTCAAGATGGGGAAGACCCCTTCATGGTGTCCCCAGAACATTCAGAAGCCTTTGCAAGGAGTGCCCCTGACACCAGGAGTCCTTTTGAGCCCATGGCAATGAGTGCAGCCGTCAGGAGTGACCCCGCTCGTGCAGCTCACCTCCTTGAACTGGCTGTGCTGGATGGGTTGATAACCAGCCTCCTGGGCTGTTTTGACTTCTTTCTAGAACATTGTTGCCTGTAAGGGCCTTTGACAGTGAAGGCTGCACTTAGCTTTCTGCTCACTCCTCTGCTTCTGCCCCTCTCCATCCGCCTTATCTGCTCTCTCCCACAACATAAATTTTGGTTTGTCTCTGACCCAATGATAATGTTTTCCTTGAGAATTACATGTGAAATTACCCCCATCATCAGTATGCAAGCCCTTTCCTGATCTCTGACCCTGGAATTTTCTATGGCTTCCTTTTAAGGTAAGGGTACGATGGCAAGAGTATTGGTAAAGAGACAGTTTCTGCTCCTGCACAGATCACCTTTGTCACACTGGGCAAATCCCTTCCTTTCTGTAATACCTCAGTTTCCTCTTCTGAAAAATAGGGTGACCAAGGCAAAATTATCTTTAAGATCCCTCCAGAATGAACATGTAGTGATTCCAATCTACCTGCTCAGCAAAAATACACATACAGATACAGGTATTTCTCTACCCTTAGATCAGGAAAGCACAGCCATTTTTGAAGACCAGTTTGAGTACATGCAGTGAATGTTGTGCAATCTGTAAAATAATTTAAGCAAAAAGCCACACTTGCAGAAACCAGTCATTAATGGCCCCAAATAGTACACTGAACTTTTCTTTGTACTCATGATTTTTAAGGTTTGTAAAAATGCTTGCTCTAAGTCTTTCATATAATAAGTCACAATTTAAGAGAGATGTGTGAAAATGCTTTAGCCAGATGTTTGATTTTTTTTTTTTTAAACACACACAGCTTGTTTGCACACTGCCTTTTACCCCAGGCTGCAGTTTGGCCTCTGAGGATAACTAAGAAAAACCTCTGAGATTGTTAGAGGAGAGCTTCACCTGCCAGTCTGGGCTGCTGGATCTCTATAGCAACCAAACATAAATCAAGGAAATGGCCCCTTTTGTAAGTTGGTTAATAGGCACAACATGCTTCTTTAGAAAATCCAACCATTCTTTCAATAGACTTTGATTGAAAGTCAGCCTTTTCTTCAGACACATTCACATTCACATCTAGTAGCAGCTTGTATGGCTGTCCACGGGCTAATTTATTACCCTTTAAAGATCTGGCAAAGAAAAAATGGCTCTCAGAACAATGTTTACATTCAGAGGCATAAGCACAGAGCCACAAAAGAGCATCCTTTTGTTCTGAACTTGGAATATTAATCTTTAACCTAGGACTTTAACTTTCTCCTCTTATGGGGTTTGACAGAACCTATCCTCTCATTAAAATGTTACTGATTTAATACAACTTTGTGTCTAATAGGTGGGAACGGTGGGGTGGGGGAGGGGCAGTAAGCCTTCCTCCCATTGTTTTGCCAAACCTCATGGAGAATAATTGTTTCTCAGACACCCTACCCTGTGCTTGCAGGATCCTCTCCTTCAAGGATTGCTGACGAGGGAAGTTGACTCTCCTGTTCCTAACAGGAGAATCTGGCTAGTTAACAAAAATACAAAGGATGTTCCACACCCCTCTTCATGAAGCAACCATGAGCTGCTCCCACCCTCCCCCACGCACACACCCCACCCCACAAAAATGTAATTTGGAAACGAATCCAAGAAATGCCCCGCATTGAGCCAGCCCTCCCCAGTGTCACCGAGTATAAAGGTGAAGTGGGGACACACGCTGAGTGCGTCCCTTTCATGTAGGCAGCGTCACATCACCGAGCAAAGGAGCAAACGGTGCGCTTTCTCTCAAGGGGGGAGCCTAATGCTGGTCCCTCCCTGCCTTACTTTGAGGGAGGGAGAGATGGGAAAAAGCCTATAGAAACAAACCTTTGTAGTTTTTTTTAAGTAGATTGTGAGATGAAAAAGTACTTCGGAAACAAGAGGAAGCTTGCGTTGCTCTGTGAGGCTTCATATCACAGATGGAGTTGGACCAGAAAAGATTTATAGTAATGCCTCCCTCTCTAGCTTTCTTAAATCCTCAGAAACCATAGTCTTTAGAAGCCAGACTCTTCAGGAGCTCCCTTCCCTTTGATATGGTCAGCCGTCCCCACTGGCAAGAGAGGAATAAAGGCTTGGTTTTCAAAATTCGCGTGTTTAAACATGATCTTTATTTTAGTCATAGCTCAGTGTTAGGAAAAAAAGTTGTCTCACGCTACTCAGGGCTGGTCACTTAGAAATAGTGTTTGCCTTCGTATTGGACTGAAAATACCTTTGGGGTCTTTGGAAACTGAAGGGTTCCCCAAAATGTAATGCAAAATAAACTGTGTGTATGAGAGCAAAGATCCTGACACTCAATAAAGGGAGCTGGGTTTTCTTTCCTGTGCCTGGGTGTCACGTGGAGCCACAGGTCACCCGTCCTAGTTACTCACAGCCTGTAGTCACATAACTAAATCAGACACTTCCTGTGTAATTTTCTATCACATGCCTATCTCCATGTTCCGACACATATTGGAGAGGCAGAATTCAGGACAACAGTTAAAATTCTGGGCAAAGGCACTGGATAGTCAGTGCTCAAATCCCAGCCCTGCTGTTTACTGACTGTCACTTCGGGCAAGTGACTTCACCTCCTATTGCTCAGTTTCCTCATCTGTCAGATGAGTTATAATAGTAGCTACTGCACAGACTGTTAAAAGGGTTCAGTATGTTATAATAAACCACTTAGAACAGTGCCCAGCCTACCATAAGACCTCCAATGTCAGCTGCTATGAACATTTTTAATGTTTTTATTCTAATTGATGCTCTTTTATTGTTGATATCATTGACTGCAGCAAGAATGTACAGTACCCAACATGCAATACAACGTTTTCCAAATTCAGGTGAACATTCGGCAGAACATTGGACAGAAAGAAAATAATTTCTTAAGGCCAGAGTTGCTCCATTAGGAAAATCCAAAGATAGAAATCAGCTTTTGTCTATGGCAATAATTCATCTATTTGCTGAAAGCCATCATCATCTGGTATCTCCATCCTTGTTTACAGTCCTATTTGATGGAAACATCTCGAGCTCAGGAGTTCTGGTAGAAGAGGCTGTGTGCATATGTGTGTGTGTGTGTCTGTCCGTTTGTCCATCCATCCATCCTGTCCATTCCCTGCCACCAAAATGAAGAACTGGTTCTCCCTACCAACCCTTGCCAGTCTTACAGTCACAACCTATTTGCATTTTTGCTGGGGCCCAATTTCACATGCGTGGTAGCCAGGAGTGGCTAATCAGGGCTCCCTCATCTTCACCCTGCTCATTTGTGTGGCGGGCTGTGCTCCTGTCACTAAGCCTCCTCAGCCTCAGCACACGTATCAAGGACAATGACTTCAGAGGAGGAAGGAGGCGAGGCTAACCAAAGGATTCACCCACGGAAGTACAGCCCATTTCCCAGCAAAGAGCCCCATGTCTGTAAGAACTTCATGAACAAATCAGAATGTGCTGAAAGGATCAATGGACTTAAAAAATTGAAGAGTAACAAAGTTTAATATATATATATAAACACACATACATACTTTTGTTATTTTGTCATTAGTTGAGAATTAAGCTTTAACCAACCATTGGGTGTTCCCCAAGGAGCAGTATGTTCTGAAGGAAAAGGTTTTAGGTTTTGGAGAGAGACATGTGAACCCCAAGAACTTAACTTCAGTCTGTACTGGGTGGCCTTGGACAAGTCCTCGTCTTGCAGTCCCGCCAGCAGTCCCTCAGTCAGCATCCAGGAAGGAAACCCAACACCAGTCCAGCTCTTTCCAGCAGACAGCATGTAATACAGTGAATTGGTCATCAAGCTGATGGGAGAGCTGAAAGAAGAACTTGGGGAGCTGGGGAAACCTGGATGTTAGCTTGCTAGGGCACTGCCTCCACCTGGGGCTGAAGGAGCAGCAGAGACAAAGCACCGGGCAGACAGACATGGAGGCTAGAGCCCCAGGGTGAGTGGTCACAGGGGAGAAGCCACCCCGGCCACAGGGGGAATGTCCTGGCCACTCCGGGCCTCTGGCGCTGTTGGTGGAGATTTCCTGGAAGTTAGCTGGCAGTGGTTTTAAGCTCTTCTAGTCTTTTCCCCTCCTGCTCCTAGAAAAGTAGGAGGAAAAATCACATGCTCTGCAGACTTGCTGTGGGATTCATTCCCTGCCCCTCCCTGCTCTGCTCTATATCACAGGTGCCGTGGCATACAGGCAGATAAGAGTGACCCAGCAGATAAGAGTGACTGGCGCTTGGTGATCAGTCCTGTATTATAAATTCGTGGAAGACCAGAAAGTATTTCTATGAGCTTTCCTCTGAAGACAGCCTTAATCTGCTCATTTTCCCAAAAGGATTATATATATAACCCTAAGTGGTCAACTTAGGTTACCATTCACCATGTACCTCTCTTACATTAGAGAGGCAATGTGGTGTAGCGGTTAAAAACTAGAGGTCTTACGAACTTGGGCTGAAATCCTGGCTGAGCCTGCTGTGTGATTTGGGCAACTCGCCTGCTCTGTTCCTCAGTTTCCTCCTATGTACAGTGGGATTGAGTATAGTCTCTACCTCATGGCTTTTTTTTAAAACTCTATCTCATGATGCAGGGCTGTGTTCTCCTAAATATTAGCTGAACATTTTCTCAGGCCCTCCCTTAAGTTCTGATTGTCAGTGGCCTGCTTTTATTGCTGCAGTAGGATGAGGAAATGAGACTTCCTCTGCCTCAGTTCTGACTAAGGTACCACTATGCTAGAATTTAAATACCAACCCAAGTGTGAGGCGGGTCATCAACAGCAGGAAGGAACACGTGGAAAACAAGGTCCCCAACTTTTCAACCTCACTGCCACCAGCCATAAGAATTCAAAAGTACCAGGTAGGAAAACAAGCCTATGGGGAGGATTTGGAGAAATCGGAGCTTTGTCTCACACACTAAAGGTGTTTCTCAAAAGGTTGTCCTGGTGACTAATTCAATAATTGTCCAGGGCTCTCTATATCAGGGAATTAGGGTCTAGATAGGTTGATTTTCCAAGAAAAAGAAATTCAAGGATGCATGATCTAAACTCTAAGGACCATTGGATACCAAAAGGGGCAAAACTCGAGATGGGCCTGGAAAGAAGAAACTTAGGAAGGATCAGAAGATAAACACACTGAAATACTCCAGAAACAAAGAAAAATCCTTTCACCTGCATAGAAAATCTGAAGGGCAAGGCAGCCTAGAATATTCCAAAACACTTTCTTCCCCAATGCAGCTCGGAGTTAGGGTTTTGCTGGGAGCTACTGCTTAAAGGGCAATAGAGATAGATATATTCATGGAAAAAGGAGGGTGGGAAATAATTCACTATTTTCTCAACTTGGGGACCTCAGCCAAACTAAGCTCCTGTGCTTCTGTTTCATCATCTAAAAAACCCTGGTCTTAATTGTACCTACCTTATGTCACTGATATGAAGTTAAATATAAGTTGTATGAGGAAGTGCTTAGCCCCATGGCAGGTACCTGTAGGAGAAGTTGCAGGTAGTAAGTACCTGGCAGGTAATAAATATCCAAAATTCTTACTTCAATTAGTTTAATTATTTGGTGGTAAAGGTCTGGCACATTATTCAAGGGAGAGAAGGATGGCAATGATATGGATCCCTGGAAAGGAAAGAAAAAGATCTTCATTCTACCCAGAAGGTCAACTTACTCTCTGTCCAAATTGTTTTACTGTGTAATTCGACTATTTTCAGGGTGGATCTCCAGGCTGACCCATAAACTAGTCCGTGTCATTATTACACGGAAGCCCTATTTGGTTATAACTTGGAAGTCCTGTTACTTCTGTTTTCTGTCTGAATCTACAAGATTGGTTAAGTGAGCAGCCATCCCATTAGAACGCTGTACCCAGAAGGGCTTTACTTCCCTGCCACTGTGGAGAGGATGTTAGGATGTTTTATAGCAATAGCAGATACTTCTTCAGTATCATGAGAGGTCCTTGGACCAACATGGTTCCAGGAGACTTTGAGTTTTGTATGGGGCTCTCATTTCTTGCGTGTCTGTGATCTAGGGGGACAGTTAACGGACTGTACAGTGGCTAAAGATCCAGGTCCTTCAGAGACCTCTGTAGACTTCCAAGTGTTCTTTGTATACGGACTCGAGGATACCCATGTTCTACTGTGATGGGATGTAAAACAGTATGTGCCTGTGTAAGTATACATCTTTCTAGGTGAGCATTCATTGCTGTCTTCATGTTCTCCAGTGATTAAAGATTACTGGCTTAGGATAAAGAAGGGGAACAAAGGTCTAGATTCCCCAGCAGCGGAATAATCAGACCAATAACTGAAACAGAGTATACCATAGAATGAAAGGAGCTCATAATTAACCCATTTAACCCTACAACTTCCCCTTCTTACCCTAATTTCAGATAGTTGAAAAAACTGAGAACCCAGAGTCACTTTTCTTTTCCCCAACCTACAGTTTACTTTAAATTTTTATTTTGGATTTAAACTGGTCAAAAGCTTTCCTGCTTTCTTTACAGAGATGTAATACAATATGTACTCATAAGAATCACTGTTTGTTTTCTTGTAATCTGAAACAGCTTTTATCAAAAACCTAAATCATGAAGAGAAGATAATCATGTGCAGGAAAAAACAGATCTTTGTGGGGGGGTTTTTCTTTTCTTTAAGATATCAGGACTATATTTTTCCTTTTGTTTTCTTCCCTATTAAAAGCAGGAGCTGATCCAATTTTTCCCCCTCATCCTCCAGTCTAGTCTCACGCATGGGATTAATTAGACAAGATGAATCACTGAAAGAACATTTATCTTTATCCAGGAGATTGTTTTCAGAATTTTTTGATGTTGTCCTAGCATTTCCACTTTTTTAGTGGCTTTTTGTAATGACGGATGGGCTCAAAAACTTTTAATGCCTGGTGAGGCAAGTATTCACTATGTGGGTGCATATGCACATATGAGAAACATTAATTTTTAATTTACTTTCTTTACCTTGATAAACTGCCAATGGATGATTCAGATATTCCACAGAAAAGGGCTTTTCTTTTGTAATAGAGGACAAAAGACAGCTAAGCATGAGTTCTTTCTTCAAAGCAGAGGTTTGGAAGGAGGGGAGAGGCAATAATATCTATTTGTGCAGCTTATAAAATGACTGTTTTGACTATCTATGTACATATTCATATAGTTGTATTACCAGTTGCTACCAAATTGTTTCATCCAGTGTACGCTTAAAAACTAAGCTTAGACATAGTGACAGAGAACCAGCAAGAGCTGTTCCCAGGTTCCTTTAATTCAGCAACTCGGTGTGTATCTGTGTTTAAGAATCAAATCTCAGAAGAGTGATTTGCGTAGTGATGGTTTAGGCTGGTCTCCGATTTCTAGTCCCAGGTATGACACCAACTTTGGGAATGTGAGCCATCCTCCTCACCTGTCTTGGACTTTGGTGCCCCAGAAGGCTAGATGCATGGGATCTGCTGATTACAAGAAGGAACTTCACCCAGGAGGTCTTGGGGATTAAAACTGGAGACTTTTAAAGGGCTTCCCACTAATTGCAGTACACAACCCGAATCAGGAGATTAGAGGAATCTTCAATTCTCCCCAGAAGTCACTGTTCACGTCGTAGACATCATAGACGTGTGTAGTGGCTAACCTAGTAACTAACCTAGGTTTCTGGCAGATAACATTAAGGTAACTTGTTCTAACAAAAACAGTGTATTATTAGCCCAGTTTCAGATAATATGATGGCTGTTATTATTAGCCCAGCTTTTGTTTTTATAACAGTGAACATTCTGTGAGCATTGACTAGAGAACAGTGGTTAATTGCTTTGACTTCTCCCCTTGGAACAAGCTTCTGAACATAAATACAGAGGACCCATCAGCTTTGATAGGGAAAAAAAATTTATCTTCATTTCCACTCATTCCTTACTGAAATTTAGGATTATGAATGGAGGCAACCAGCCACAATATTACTAGCAGTGCTGATTTTTTTTTAATATCACATTTAAATTGTTGCAACGTCTCAAAATACATTCATGCTCTTCACTATTTCATAGTTAGGCTAATCATTAAGACATTCCACAAATATGTTACTTAATGAGTTAATAACAGGAACATCTATTACTACATCACCAAATTTTTTTGAAGTATTTTAACTGTCTTTTAATAAAACTGGTTTCCTTTATTATTTTATGTATTTTACCTTAAGAAACATTCTGAGAAGGGGTTCCCAGGGCTCACCAGCCCACTAAAGAGTCTGTGGCACACACACGAGAAAAGAGATTTTACTGTAGAAAGCTAAAGATGAAGAAACTAATTCTTTTATCTCCTTTACAAAAAGTATTTGCACCACCCACACCAAAACTGACTGGAAAAGTCATAATAATATTGAATGAATCCACCTGAAGAGTTGACCTTTATGCCTAATTGCCATGCAGTATAATTATAACAATGCTTGGCAGAAAATATATGACCAATTGATTTTTAGTTTATTTGGTTCGATTTCAACACCTAACTATATTCTTTTCGCAGTCTTCTTAGTTTCATAGTTTATGCTTTAGTAAGATATGGTTGAGGAGCAGAAGATACCATGTGAAATCAACTGAGAACCACTGCTCCAAATTTAACCTGTGCTTCTGTTATCACTGCTGCAATGTGTCTGATAAACACTGTTTTTGACAAAAGATGGCAGTAATATTTTTATTTTATTTTTATTTATTTATTTCTTATTAAGGTATCATTGATATACATGCTTATGCTCAGGTTTCACATGAGCAACATTGTGGTTACAACATTCACCCATATTATAAGGTCCCCCTCACACCCCCCATTGCAGTCACTGTCCATCAGCATACTGAGATGCTACAGAGTCACTACTTGTCTTCTCTGTGCTGTACAGCCTTCCCCAGGACCTACCTACATATGTGTGCTAATCATAGTGCCCCTTAATTCCCTTCTTCCAGCCTTCCCATCTGCCCTCCCCAACCCCTGCCCTTTGGTAACCGCTAGTCCTTTCTTGGAGTCTGTGAGTCTGCTGCTGTTTTATTCCCTCACTTTTGCTTTGTTCTTATACTCCACAAATGAGGGAAATCATTTGGTATTTCTCTTTCTCCACCTGGCTTATTTCACCAAGCATAATACCCTCTACCTCCATCCATGTTGTTGCAAATGGTAGGATTTATTTTTTTCTTATGGCTGAATAATATTCCATTGTGTATATGTACCACCTCTTCTTTATCCATTCATCTACTGATGGACACTTAGGTTGCTTCCATATCTTGGCTATTGTAAATAGTGCTGTGATAAACATAGGGGAGCATATGTCTTTTTGAATCAGGAATCTTGTTTCCTTTGGGTAAATCCCTAGGAGTGTAAATTCCTGGGTCAAATGGTATTTCTCTTTTTAGTTTTTTGAGGAACCTCCATATTCCTTTCCACAATGGTTAAACTAATTTTCATTCCCACCAACAGTGAAGAAGGGTTCCCCTTTCTCTGCATACTCACCAGCATCTGTTCTTGTCTTTTGGATATGGTCCATCCTAACTGGCATAAGGTGATATGTCATTATGGTTTTAATGTGCATTTCTCTGATGATCAGCGATGTGGCGCATCTTTTCATGTGCCTGTTGGCCATCTGAATTTCTTCTTTGGAGAAGTGTCTGTTCAGATCCTCCACCCATTTTTTAATTGAGTTATTTGTTTTTTGGGTGTTGAGGCATGTGAGCTCTTTATATATTTTGGATGTTAACCCCTTACCAGATATGTCATTTGTGAATATATTCTCCCATACTGTAGGATGCTTTTTGTTCTACTGATGGTGTCCTTTGCTATACAGAAGCTTTTTTAGTTTGATGTAGTCCCGTTTGTTCATTTTTGTTTTTGTTTCACTGCCCAAGGAGATGCATTCAGGAAAAAGTTGCTCATGTTTATTTTCAAGAGATTTTTGCTTATATTTTCTTCTTGGAGTTTTATGGTTTCATGACTTACTTTCAGGTCGTTGATCCATTTTGAGTTTACTTTTGTGTATGGGGTTAGATAATAATCCAGTTTCATTTTCTTGCATGTAACTGTCTAGTTTTGCCAACACCAGTTGTTGGAGAGGCTGTCATTTCCCCATTTTATATCCATGGCTCCTTTGTCATATATTAATTGGCCATATATCCTTGGGTTTATATCTAGGCTCTCTAGTCTGTTCCATTGGTCTATGGGTCTGTTCTTGTGCCAGTACCAAATTGTTTTGGTTACTGTGGCTTGATATAGAGTTTGAAGTTGGGGAGCTTGATTCCCCCAGCTTTATTCTTCCTTCTCAGGATTTCTTTGGCTATTGGGGGTCTTTTGTGGTTCCATATGAATTTTAGAACTATTTGCTCTAGTTTGTTGAAGAATGCTGTTGATATTTTGATAGGGATTGCATTGAATCTGTAGATTGTTTTAGGCAGGATGGCCATTTTGACAATAGTAATTCTTCCTATCCATGAGCACTGAATGTATTTCCATTTTTTGGTGTCTTCTTTAATTTCTTTAGTGAGTGACTTGTAGTTTTCAGGGTATAGGTCTTTCACCTCCTTGGTTAGGTTTATTCCTAGACATTTTATTCTTTTTGATGCAATTGTAAATGGAGTTGTTTTTCTGGTTTCTTTTTCTGCTTGTTCATCACTAGTATATAGGAATGCAACAGATTTCTGTGTATTAATTTTGTATCCTGCAACTTTGCTGAATTCAGTTATTCATTCTAGTAGTTTTGGGGTGGATTCTTTAGGGTTTTTTATGTACAATATCATGTCATCTGCAAACAGTGACAGTTTAACTTCTTCCTTACCAATCTGGATGCCTTTAATTCTTTATGTTGTCTGTTTGCCGTGGCTAGGACCTCCAGTACTATGTTGAATAAAAGTGGGGAGAGTGGGCATCCTTGTCTTGTTCCCAATCTTAGAGGAAAAGCTTTCTGCTTTTCACTGTTAAGTATGATGTTGCCTGTGGGTTTGTTGTATTGGCCTTTATTATGTTGAGATTCTTTCCCTCTTTTCCCATTTTGTTGAGAGTTTTTTATCATGAATGAATGTTGAATTTTGTCGAATGCTTTTTCAGCATCTATGGAGATGATCATGTGGTTTTTGTCCTTCTTTTTGTTGATGTGGTGGATGATGTTGATGGACTTTCTAATATTGTACCATCCTTGCATCCCTGGAATAAATCCTACTTGATCATAATGGATGATCTTTGAGATGTATTTTTGAATTTGGTTTGCTAATATTTTGTTGAGTATTTTTGCATCTATGTTCACCAGAGATATTGGTCTGTAATTTTTGTGTGTATGTGTGGTGTCTGTGTCTGATTTTGGTATTAGTGTGATGCTGGCTTCATAGAATGAGTTTGGAAGTATTCCCTCCTCTTCTACTTTTTTGAAAACTTTAAGGAGAATGGGTATTAGGTCTTCACTAAATGTTTGATAAAATTCAGTGGTGAAGCCATCAGGTATAGGGGTTTACTTAGGTAGTTTTTTGATTACCAGTTCAATTTCATTGCTGGTAATTGGTCTGTTCAGATTTTCTGTTTCTTCCTGGGTCAGTCTTGAAAGGTTGTATTTTTCTAGAAAGTTGTCCATTTCTTCTAGGTTATCCAATTTGTTAGCATATAATTTTTCATAGTATTCTCTAATAATTCCTTGTATTTCTGTGGTGTCCATAGTGACTTTTCCTAAGATGACACTAATTTCTATGAAATGTCCTTTCATTATAATTTGTTCATCACAAACATACACCCTTCAATGTGGAAAAATGATTCAGATGTTGCAAAATGTGGCACAACTTCTAGATTGCATTTTTTGGGGAGGAAGGAGAGCAAATACATGCCAAACAATACCCTGATTTTCACAGTGCCCAAGATGGTTTCATGCAAAACATAGCCTCTCCAAGCTCTTAAACCCACATGGTCTCTTGGTCTGACCAATAGCAGATACAATCTAGTCTGTGAATCATTCAATTCAAATTATAGAAGAAAGAATATATCCAGCCCTGATGTCCTTTTGGGTTCATTCAGAAGGCTGTGGAGACAAAGTCCCATAGTAGAAACAGCCCTGCAGGGTCCCCTGTAAGTGGAGGCCAGTTCTCTTTAGAATGGAGGGAGCTAAATCTTTCTCTAACGGGGTCATAAAGTCCTTTTAAACAGGAGAGCCCATAGTAGTTGCTCAGGAAGTCAGGACTATAAAATCCCTGCTTGTGGTGGTTTATAGTACATCCCCTTGGTGGCCCTGAGTGACCAGAGACCTGAGCAGGAAGACCAGACAGCAGTGCTTTCTATTTTCAGGGAACCAAAGAGGGTCTTTTACACAAGTGACTCTGTGTTGGGCAATTTTTATATACATTGTCTCATTTTATCCTCAGATTTTCCCAGGCTACACCTGCCAATATTTATCTGATGTTAACCTCCTTTATGGAATTCCTTTATAGGAATCTAGTCCTCCACTTTAATGGCAGCTACTTCTAGGAATCCCCAGCCTCACACACGTAAGTTTCCTAGCATCTCCTGTGGGTACCTCACTGGTGCTCCTCAACTTTGCCCGTGTCAGCTGTTTTCCTTCTCTTCTGATTAGCCTCCATGAATCATGCTGCCTTGAGGGTTACTGATCTCCACCACCAGGATCCCAGAGCCAAAGCCAGTGGTTCTGGAATCTATGCCAAAGATACTTTCTCAAATCTGATACCGATGCCACCCACCTCCACTGTGATTGAAGCCACTGGAAATGGGGGCTGCCATCGTAGGACCCTCAGGTCCTGGAACAATACTTTGTCCTCATTAAGACCAGGGCCTCAGTTCCCACTGATACTCCAGAATCTTTAACATTCTGAGGCTTTGCTGGATTTCCAGTTCAAGATGTTAGGTGGAACACATGCAAACATCAGCTCCCAACACACTTACACACAGAAAGTAGAAATAAATATAATTTAAAAATATGTATCCACACTCCATAACAAAACATAAAGAGGATGTATTTTTCACTAAGTACACATGGAGGAGACAGATAAGACCTTATGGTTATAAGCAGAAGGTGGCTGTGCTTACACACCACCTACTCAGAGGGATAAGTAACTTAGCACCTCCTAAAAGCAAACAGCACCACAATGCCATCTCACTGCCAGGCCCTGACAGCACAGGACATGTGAGAGAGAATCCTTTGACAAAGGTGAACACAAAACTGAGAGTTTGCAAGTATCTAAGAGAGAACAACCCTAAATGAAGGAAACTGTAGGATCAGCAAAAGGAAGAACTAATACCACATCATTGTATTAGAATAAAAGGACTTCAAAATTAAAAAAAAAAAAAGGTAATGGCCTCAGAGAGCCCAAGGAGGGAATCCTATCACTAAAATCAGAATAGGAAGTCATATAAAAAAAAAGAACAGAATTGTAAAAAAAGAAAGAAAGAAATCAGGGATTTTAGAAATGGAAAACATTATTATGAAAGTTACCGACTAAATAGATAAGCTGAGTATCATCCTAGACTCAAGTGAAGAGCAAAAACCACTGAGCTGGAAGATAAATAATGAGATAGAAAGTATCAAAAAAAAGTTGAGACCTGAAGGACAGATCCAGAATTTCCAATAACTATCTAATCAATGGTACAAAAAAAGAAAAAACACAAAAAAGAGAAGAAATGGTGTTCATGAAATTTTGTAGGGCATGAGTGCTCAGGTTAAGTCTACACAAAGGCCAACCTGAATAAATAAAACTGAGTCATAACCACAATGAGATACCACTTCATACTCACTGTAAGAGGTAAAAACAAAAAAGCAGACGATTAAAAATGTTAGTGAGGATGAGGAGAAATTGGAACCCTTATACATTGTGATGGGAATCATAAATGATCCAACAGCTTTGGAAAATAGTCGGACAGTTCTCAAAAGGTTAAACATAGAGTAAGCATGTGAAGTGGCAATTCCACTCTTAGGATATACCCCAGAGGTTTCACAATGTTTGCACAAAAACTTGAATGTGAAAGTTCATGCAGCATTATTCATAATAGCCAAATAGTGGAAGCAACACATTATGTTCATCAGTGGATGAATAGTTGAATGAATGTGGATGAATTGACAAACATGAAATGGAAATTATTCAGCAATAAAATGAAAGGAATTATTGGTACATGCCACAACATAAATGAGCCCTGAAAACATTACACTAAGTGAAAGAAGCCTGTCACAGAAAGCCACATATTGTATGACCCATTTGAACAAAATGTCCTAAATAGACTAATATGACAGAAAGTAGATTAGTGGTTTCCAGGAGCTAAGGACAGGCAGGGCAAAATGGGGAGTTAGTCTTGATGGATACAGCATTTCTTTGGGCGATGATGAAATATTCTAGAATTAGATACTGGGATGGTTGCACAACTTAGTGAATATACTAGGACCATGGATTGTACACTTTAAAAAGGAGAATTTTATTTTATGCAAATTACATCTCAAACTAACTCCTCTTAACTGCACTTTTGTGGTTTGGGCATTAAAGTACTGTTCTTCATTTGTCTCCAGGTTTGTTTGTGTGTGTGTAAGAGGGAAATAGAAATGGCCCTTTCAGTATTTTTCTCTATATTCTAGTTTTTCAGTTTCGAAGGGGGCTGGACTAGAAGATAATCTGAAGGGCAGGTTCAATGTTGTTTTCAGAAAGGCTCCCACCCTTGATGGGCCATCAGAGCCTGAGGTTACTCCCCTGAGTTCTTTCTCAGGGAGGTTCTCCCTCCTTCCCACACACAGCTTCCTGGCAGGTATAGTATTTCCAACCTCAAAGACTAGTACACCCCGAACAACTTTGAGGTGTCTTTATCCCCATTTGCAGATGAGAAAACCTGAGCTCGGAGAGACTGTGACCCGAGAAGAAGGGAAAACTGAAGCTGATTTTATCCTCACAAGTCTGCCGAGGCCCCTTCAATCTGATTCTTCGAGTGTTTTTCACAGGGAACCCCTGTTGACTAAATTTGTCACTGGCCTTTCTGTTCAGTAATAACTGCTATTAAGCTAGACCATATTCGACAGTAGCGAGACTGAGCCTCAGTTACTTTCTTTGAGCTAGCCCAAAGAGTAAGTAAAACAAAAGAGCATGACTGAATGAATGGCAAAATGAAGACCAAGTCCTCTCTGCTTGTAGGTTTTCTCTCTAATCTTCCACGATCTTCAGCTGGGCGGAAACCAGCAGATCCCCACCACACGGTTGAAACCTCATCTACTAAAAATGATTTCTTTTCTACCAGGTGGTGTTCATCACTCTCCTCCCTCCCTAAATGGGCTGTTGAGATGCTCAGGTTGCCTTCTTTGTGAAACTCAGATACAGTGACAACTTACCACGACCGCTGGCAGAATTTCAGTAGAGCTACTTTTGAGCCTTAGAGAGCCACCACCAGCCTCGCAGAATGTTTTGTTTTCTTTTGTTTGCTCTTGGTATGTTTCTTAACTGCAGACTGCAGAGTCCAGGGTTCAAGTATGAAGTGTGACTGTGGGTGGCCCACTGATTTAACAAGACTTGTGAATACTGCCAGGTCATAGTCAATACAGTCCTGAGGCTCAGTGGTACCCGAGATGTAAAAGGACACAGAACAGTTCTAAAGTTCCAGAAAAACTGAAAACATGCTAGTTTCTCCTTCTTGGTCCACCTCACACCCACCACAGGCACCTGGAGACCTAACAGAAGAAACATTTAACTTTGACCTCAGTAATATGGGTACGTGCACACCTTTCTTTTGCTAACCTTAAAAATAAAATATCCTTAAAACAAAATACAGCAGTAGTTCTCAAACTCTGATGCACATTAGAATCACTCTAGGAGATTCTAATGATCTATATGCCCAGGCCTCATCCCACATCAATTAAATCAGAATCTCTGGGGGCAGAACCCATACGTCACCAGCTTTTAAAGATCCCTGGGTGATGCCAATGTACAGCCAAGACAGTGAATCAGTGCATGGAGCAAATTTGCATTTTATTCAAGGCTTACATTCTAATATCCAAGACAAAAATTGAGAATAGAAAAAATTGCTCTTGAAAAATCCTTTAAGTTGCCCATGAAATAGAATACAAGTGGCTATATCTGTAGCCCCAACCAGTTAATGTAAGTGTTGATGCTTAATGCTCCTAGAGGTGTAGAGCATATATTAAATGGTATATATGCAAAATATAACTTTGCTGTATTAATGATACAACCAAAGGCACATGTGGAATTGAACTCAGGTTATTAAAATGCACAGAAGATGAATTATACTGTCCAAATGTAGAGTCAAAGTAGTGTTTGTATAAATGATTAATCCTTAAATTTTGGCTGACCTGATATCAATTTTAAGATCTGTAAGTTGTCATAACATAGCTCTGATAGTCCATTTCCTGGGGTTCATGAATGAAGTGGCCTCTCATGCGAAGCACAGATCATGCCTGGACCTTGAAGCCCAATGTCCAGACCCCCAGCCCATTACTGAGCAGAAGTTAAGTCTGGCAGTTAGTCAAGGTCTCCCAAAATCCAGCTCACCTGGCTCCTATAGCCTTATTTTCACTGCTTCCTAACAAAGCTGCTTTATGCAGTTGTCCTAGTCTCTTTCTTCCTTGACATTGAATGTCATTCCATTCCCACACCTCTTTTCTTCTTACGTTGTCTTTTAAATCCCCTCCACTTGTCCATGATCCCAGACCTACCCACTTCTATGCACCCCTGTGTAGTAACTACCGTGCTCTATTATTCCCCCTTAGACCGCCTAGATGGTCTGTTTCTTCATTATTCAATTTGTCTCTCATTTTCACTCTTTTGGACTTTCCTGTTGACCTTGATCAGTTCCAGCTGGTCAGTCCACCCTTGGAATAATCTTTGACTCTTTTCTTCTCTCATTCCCAATGCCTAATCCTTCCACAAGTCCCATGGGCTCCATCATGAAAGGCATTCAGAATCTAACCACTGCTTGCCACCTCCACAGGAGCAAAGCACCATTTAACCCCACCTGGGTTATTGTAATAATCACCCATAAGCCTCCCTGCTTCTGCTCTTGCCCCTCACAGACTGGCTTCCAGGATGATCCGTTTAGATTACAACTCCATTCAAGTCGCTCCCCTGTTCAAAGCTTCCAGTGGTTCCCATCACCCTTAGGATGAAATCCAAAACCCACCAAGGTCGGCCAGGACTCACTAACAATTCAAACTTTCTTCATAGAGTTTTACTATTCATAATACTAATAATAGCTAGAATTTAAGAAGTGTTTATTTTATATGCAGCACCATTCTAAGCCTTCTCTGTGTTTTGTGTTAGGAAATTGAGGCACAAAAAGGTCAGGACACTTTCGCAAAGTACACAGCCAGTAAGGGGGTGAGCTGGGGTCTGAATGCTGGGTACTCTCTTCCCTCACCCCACCCTGCCTCCAGTCCTTGGGTACTCCAAGGTGTGCCCAGCAGTGCTGTCAGACCCTTATTTTAATTACAAATATTTCAGTAAGGAGCCCAGCACTCTTTGTTTTCTTATGTTTGCAAATGTATCAATGTGTGACTTTAACTGTAGGAGGAGAGGTGGTAAGGAAGGAAAAAGAGAAAAAGGCTGGAGCCTGAATTAATTAGGGAAGCCTGAATTGCCCAGACAGCCATGCCCAGGAGCCAAGCCAGAAGCCAAGAAATTTGTTTTAAAAATACGATCTCTCCCAAGCCGAAGGTTACATCAAATATATGGTGATATACCACCCAAAAGGCAAAACCACAGTTTGCTTAAAGGTTGTTTCGGGTTAGCTTGGCTGCTGCTGAGAGCTGTCCCACAGGGCAAGGGTTGAAAAGTTGTCCGGAGGGGGAACTGTGGTCCTCCCGCCCCGAGGCTCTGCCCCTCGGCCTGCACACATCAGGCAAGCTGGCCAGGCTACCTGAGCTACAAGGTCTGCCTCACCCTGCCTTGTGAGGAGGGAGAAGTCCCATTTATTGAGGAGCAGAAGGAACTTGGGCTTAAGTATAATTCCCTCAGATAGAGCACAGATGTCACCCTTTTGCCAGGAGGAAGGACCTTCAGATATTCTGGCAGTTGCCTAACTGAAGAGTGAGGAGTAAAATCAAGCAATTGGTTGGTTGACACATTCAAACATTTCAAGCAATTCAACCCGTCGGCTACCCGTCTTATCATGAGTGCCCAAGCTCTTCTGCTTCCTAAGTGATGCTTGGTAGCCTAGCTGGAGCCGGAGCCTTGTAAGGACTTGGGGGAAAGGGGTTAGGAGGCTCAGCCTGGCCCCTCCTTGACTCTGTTACAAGCAGTTGTTATCTGGAACAATGGGGAATGCAAGAGGAAAGGGTCCATTACACACCAGGAAGTCCAGCACCCTGTTGTTGGACTTGGGTGTCACTGATCGGGCCTCCGTGGCAGGCCAGCCGCCCCCCAGGAAGGCCCGGTTTTCCTGTCCTCTCCGTGAACCTGCCTGAAAGGGATACAGGAGTTATTGGGTAATCAGGGCTTGTCAGCGCCTTGGTTATGCAGGATGGTTCAATCCGATAATGTGAATGGAACCTGTAATAGTGCTGATGAAAAGCACTCCAGTTTCAAAAGGGCCTTGAATGATTTTTTGTTCATTTTCTGTTTACATGTAATGTGTTATTGATGTCATTACCTTATAATACAGTGGCTTGTTTCATAGAAAAACCAGAAATTATTCATTCTTAAAAAAAAAGAAAAAGAAAAAGACTAAGTAGAAGACAGAAGGAAAGAAAGAGACCCCGTTACGTGAGGAAAATTGCATTCGAATGCGGCAACTGAAACATATTGATTTTCTGGCACCAGACTTTTTAGATTAAAAATGCCAATACTAAATCCTTTCATGACCTATAGTTCATATGAAGTTCGCATGTCATTTACTATTATTCTGGGGGAAAAAAAGCTGAATCTTTAATGAAAACATAGTTGGAGAGAATGTCTGCCGTTTCTCCAATTTGCATGCCATTATAATAATGCCTGATTATGAGGTAAGCATGCTGATACTAGAGTGGGTTGAACATTTTCTTAGTTCAGATCAAAAGCCGTTTGTCTCTTTTAATTGTGTGCTTGCCTTGGCTTCATCCTCGGTGAGCGCTGTGGAGGTACACGCTTTGCACTGTCCAGCCCTGTGAAGGTCCAGCCCTGTGAAGCCCTGTTAAGCTACCCAAAGCTAAGACACATTCCTGCCCATTCTACCAGGGTGGGAGACCCACATCTGGTTTTACTGTAGTCCAGAAAATGTTGACAATACCTACTAGTCATTCCTCCCAGTTAGTGAAGAACCAAAATAGCCTCCTAAGCTCCTGGCATCGTCCTAATTTTGTTACATTGTTATTGCCAGTCTCCAAAGCCCCTTGACCACCACATGAATGCCTTGATGGCATCTTCACAGCTTTTGTTTGCTTGTAATATGCCATAAGCCAGGTTTGAGAGTCAAGTGAAAGTATCTTTCCTAAGAACCCATTCCCTTTGACTGTAGTCTTGTGTTTTAAGTCATTACCAGATATTCTTCTGTTGACTTCAGAGCTCTCTCTGCCATGTGATTGGCCAGGGGCTATTTGGTCTCCTTGTCTTTGGACAGAGATATGAGTAAGGCCTCTAAGGCTAGCCTCAGTGGCTCTGTTACTAGAAGGAAGATGAGGCCCTCAGAGAGAGGAGGTTTTCTGGATAAGCAGCTTCTCTATTTAGAATCTTCCTTAGTGTCCACAGCTCCAGTTGGCAACATCCAGGAGCCAAATCCAGCCTAACACCTGCTTTTGTAAATAAAGCTTTATTGGAACACAACCACATCCATTTGTTTATCTACGGTTGGTTTTGCACTACAACAGCAAAGCTGAGTAATTGCAATAGAGACCATATGGTCAGGGAAGCCTGAAATATTCACTCTCTAGCCCTTCACAGAAAAAAATTAGCCAATCCCAGGCCTAGAATATCATGTCCCTCTAAAATCTTCTGTATTACGCTGGCCAAGAGTAGATGCAGCGGCTTTTCAGAGCTGTACGCCCAGCAGGGAGCATGAGTAGGTTAAATCATAGATTTTAAACCATGGATTTTTGAGTGAGCTGGGGTCTTAGAAATCACCTAGGCCTTCTTCCCTACCGACTGATGTTGGATTACCCTCAATAACATTTTCAGTATTGAGAAAAGTGTTAACTCCCCAAACATACCATTCTGTATTTTGATAGTCCTATTAGGAATTCTTCCTCGTATCGAGTAAAAATCTATCTCTATGTAGGTTCTTTCCATTGATCGTATTCCTCTGCTTTGCAGGCATACACACAAATACGAACCCTCGTCAACACAATAAGCATTCAAGTATTAAAAAACATTGTTATTTTCTCCCTGGGTGTTTTCCTCTTCAAGTTAGATGTCCCAGTTTACTTCTTGTGTTCCTTTTACAATAGAGTGTCAAGTGCACTGCTATTCCAGTCACATTCCTCCAGGTGCGTTAACCTGTCACCAGGTGCTAATGCAGCATTCCCAGTGTGCTTCTGCCAATGCGGAGTGTGTTAGGCAGATTCGTCACCTCCATCATTCTAGAAGTAATATTTCTATAAACTAATATTTAATTTGCCTTTGGGAAGACCACATCTCACTGTTGATTCAGACCATGCATGACATCAGCTGTCTTAGTCAGCTCAGGCTGCTGTAACAAAACACCCTAGACTGGGTGGCGTAACCAGCAGACATGGATTTCTCATAGTTCTGGAGGCTTAGAATCCCAGAATTAAGGTGCTGGCAGATCCTGTTCCAATGAGGGCCTGCTTTGTGGTCTGTAGACACCTGCCTTATTACCATGTTCTTCCACGGCTTTCACTGGGGTGTGTGCAACAAGAGAGAGAGGTCTGTCATCTCTCTCTTAATAAGGGTGCTTTTCCCATAATGAGGGCCCAACCCTCATGACTGCATCTAACCCAGTTTACTTCCCAAAGGCCCACCTCTCCATACCATCACATAGGGAGTTAGCATCACCCTATCAATTTTGAGGAGGACACAAACATTTAGTCCATTGACATCAACTAAAACACCTTTGCTGATATATAGAAATTTTTCTTACTGTTTTTCCTACCTTTGTCTTTTTTCATACCTGTCTGAACAGTGTGCGTGTTTTCACAATGGAGCCTAATTCCTTAACATCTGATAATTGCTTCTGAACTGGGAAGAAATAAAACAAATGTCTCTAATTCTTTCTCCCTTCATCCATCCATGTAAAGGGGGACCACTTCAAGACTACGTACTATTTTTCCATCTACTTTACCTCATGGTAAAGTCACAAAGGCTGTTCCAGACTTACTTCCCACTCTCATCCCTTTGACTTCAGGGCAGGACTGCCCTTGCTAGCTCCCTGTGCTAGGCAGCTCTCATGATGAAATCTGGCCAGTGAATTGTGCATGTGGAAATGATGTGTGTCTCTTCTACACCAAGCACTGAACTGCCAGTTCAAGCCCTTCAGACCTCTCTCTCTGGCATGGTGACCAGTGGCATAAAAGCATGGTGGATTTTCTCAGTCTGAGTCTCAGGATAAGGTGAACATGGATCCTGAATGAAAGATAATCCTGTTTTTGTAAGTGGCTGAGATCTGGGGGTTGTTTTTGCAATGTAGCCCAGCCTATCTGACTGATACATTTTCTAGGGACTCATTCATTCAAGCTCAGGTAGTTCTTTGTTCAGTACCTGCTATGTGGAAAACACTTGGGCTATCTCAGTGAACAAAAAAAAATTCTCCAGCCTTTTGGAAATAAAGGGTGTGGACATTTGATTTAATGGCCACAGCAGACCTGTATGTGGACAGAACATAACACATTCATGCTTAGTGTCTACAGATGGTGCTTATGAGTGAGCACATTAGACAGAGTCCAGGCTGGGAGTTGTAGGGCCAGGGCTTACGAGCTAGTTTTGCCACATACCTACTGTTTGACTTTCAGCTGACCACTTTACCTGTCTAGGCACTATTTCCTTCTCCCCTTCCCATTCATGCCTCTATTTGAATGCTTTCAGAAACACAATGCTTACCACTTTCCAAGCAGTGCTACATCTCTGAGCACCTGTGTGTGAATGTTTTTCCTCGGAAGCTCTTATGCTCAGAAGGCTGGAAATAGACTGACTTACAGTTTGTGTGGAATCCCTAAGGACAGAATTTGAATGTAAATCAATTTTTCACCGAGTTCTTATTTTCTACCGAGCATTGCCTTAAACAAGACACTCTGGAGATCAGAGGAAAAGTATACACAATGGACCTGAACTTAAAGTTCAGTGAGACAGAGAAGAGTGGAAGTTAGGTGCCAAGGCATGACTTGTGGTGCTAACTTGTGGGTCAGGCTCAGGGGAAAGGGAGGTGAACTGGGAAGGAGGGTAATCAAGGAGGGCTTCTTGGAGGGTGTTGGACTCATGCCAGCTCGAAAGGATTATAGGTTCAGGTTGGTGGAGGGTATCAGGAAGAACAACCTGAAGGAAGGCAAATGTGGTGTATTGTGAAAACAGACAAGAACAGAGAATGGGAGTGAGGGTCAGATTCTGAGCAGCCCTGTGTGGACAATTTTTAGAAGGAATTTTGAAAGATCAAATACCAGCAGTGAATACTGTGTCGTCTGTAGTAAAGGATAGCTTCATTTCCTTTTTGATCAAAATGGCCCTTCTGTAATTTAAAAAAAAGATCTTTGCCTATCTGGGCCTTTTCCTTTTATCACAGTTTTTATTTAATTAACAATAGCTGCAGAATCAAATTACAGACCTACATCCCCGCACATTCCTTGTGTTGATGGCAGGTATTGCTGAGTCAATATTAATGGGCCAACTGGGGGCTTCCAGTTGGAAGCAGGGTGAGGCCTGAGTCTGTCTTTGCTCTGTCACAAGACATCTGGAGAAGGGAAATACAGAAAGGAAGACCAATGCCAAATGGGTTCCATTCTTCATGTAAGTGATGGGTTTATTTTGCCTCTCAATGAGAATGGCTTTCCCCAGGGTATGTACGGCACATAGACAGTTCAGGCTCATGACACAGACCCCCGAAATGCCCGAGGACTGACAGTGGAGGCGCAGATCCATACACCCCACCTGCCCCGGCTCTGTCTCTCGGATGACCTCCTCAGTAATTCCATCTCCTCGTTCAAGTGAATTCATTTCCGGTCTCCAAAGAAAATTTCAAGTGGAAACAAACCCCATCGATGTTGTACTTGGTTTAAAAAAAGAAATAAAGAAAGAAAGAAGATAGGTGAAAAAAATAAATGCTCTGTTCAAAATGAAAGTTGGTGGGATGAGTTGTTTTCTGCAGTGCAAAAGGAAGCAGTTAATGAACTTACAGAATCCAAGGCAATCATTTCTGAAATGCCAAAGAGGATGCGGGTAGAGTCAGAGACGGAAGAAAAATTAATATGTTACTTTTTATAAATGGAAAGGGGAAATTTTGGATAATTACCTTTTGAAAACTAAAGTTACAAAAAAAATAGGATACTGACTCTTATGTGGATCTTGAGAGTTTTCAAAACATGTTCAGATGCATTATTTCATTTGATTCCCACAACCTCCTGGGAAGTAGGTAGAGTGGATCTTGTTTAATCTTCATTTTACAGATGAAAAACTAAGATTTTAAGAAGTTAAAGGACCTGCTCAAGATTATATAGCTAATAAGCGGTAAATTCAGGGCTTTAAAAACTCAGTCCTGACCCTGTTCTGGTCATGTATAAAGGAAAAGCAAACCCTAGGAGGTAGCAGTGGGTTTGCAAAATGCAATCCATTTAAGAGAGGCAGTGGGACAATGTAGTTTCGTGGGCAGGGGCTCACTCTGGAGCAGGAATTGCAAGTAGAAACCTGAGGTCATAATCCAGGAGCAGATGAACTTACTCAGTCATGGCCCAAACAATATTTACAAAGTTTTTTTCAATTTTTAACAAGATTTAAAAATCAAGACATTTCACAATAAAGTCTAAATTTCTGTCCTCTCTCAAAATCAGCTTATCTAATCCCACTGACCAGTGTCCCTTCCCACATAACCACAACAGCAGGAGCTTAGGAGCAGCTGCCCCTCTTAGATAGACCTGAGCTCTCTAGTTTGCCACAATTCCCACCAGACCCTGTTGCCCCTAGTCCTAGAGGCCAAGGATCAGTTGATATTTCTCATCACACCTGTGCTGTTATTTTTCTCCTTCCCGTCTGTACCACTCATTGGATTCTGCAGGCATTTGAATTTCTGTCCCAGGTGTGGAGGCAGCCCCATCAATTTCTATCTATGTCAACATGGACAGATTATTTTTGCTCATTTCCATTCTGTAAAATAGGAATGAGAATGGTGGCACTATAGTGGGTATTTGGGTTGTTTTTTGTTATTCTTTTCTTTTGACATTATGTATTTCTTTTGAAGTACCCATCTTCTGGGGATAAGGAAACCCACATGTTTTTCATGCCTCCCTAGCATCTAGGACACATGTGGATGACCCTGGATCCTCCAGTCACACCTGTGCGTGATTCATCTTGCAAAAGCTATGTTGCATTGCTGGGTACAGCTGTGGCAGACGTGGCAGTGGCTCCATTCGAAACCCGTCATCGCTATGTCAGCAGGGGGAGCTGGGATGTGTGTGCCCAATACAGGAACATCTGGGCTTCTTCCTTTCTTGGGCATGATGGCAGCCATTATCTCTGGCTGTGTAACTCCCAAGCCTAGTTCCCTGGCCCCCCCAGAGATACTGTGAGCCCCTCAAGATCCTGCAGTGCTTGTCTTTTGCCTGTTGGCTCTCCTGTCCATTCCCTACCCTTCCTCTGTTTCTACTCCGGGTTGCACAAGGCCACCACTACAAAACACATTTCCCAGACTCCCATGTCAGTAGGTTTGTATGGCCCGAAGCTTATACAATGTGGGGGCCCTCTTTTATAATGAAGTTCAAAATTGTAAATAAAAATTACGTCTAAAGGGGAATATTTATTTTTGATGAGAAAAAATCACAACAAAGCACAAATCTTAAAAATGTACTTAGAATGAAGGGGGAAAAAGAAGAACAAAAAAATAAAAATAAAAAGCTGGAAAAAACAAGCTCATATTTTTTATTAGTAAGTTGCTGAGGTAGCTCTCTCATACTTGTTTCCTAGAATGACTTTATGATTATCTCCTCCTAGGACAATAGTTTTCTATTTTTTAAAAAAAGCAGACATATAATTCAGTCTTTCCTCAGTAGGCTGATAGGAATTCACTTTTTTATTATTGGTAATTTAGAAAAGTTTCCATTCTCAACTTGTTATTAACAAGGTTATGCAAATTTTTAATATCATCGTCAGTTGTGCACAAGCCTCTGTCAAGTTGCTTTCATAGAAGAGTGTCAGATTTTAAGGCAGTTTCTTGTATTGTGGCCGACTGGTTTGTCATCAGAATCCTTGTGTTAAGACATCTGAGGTGAAATCCCGGTGAAATGATCCAGGGACAGTTGTATTTTATGGAAGGCCATTCTGACACCAGGAAAAACCCTTTCTGTCTATCTGATTGTCTGATGGGATATTTAAAATTCACACAAAATGTGGCAAAGTTATTTGCAGAGTGGGACAGTCTGATGTCTGCAGGATGCCTAGCCATCTCCAGCCTCTATGTAGTAAGTGGTACTGGCAACCCTCAGTCCTTATGGCAGCCACAACCAGACGCAACTCTACGTAGAAATAAATGTGAACCACATACACATGCCCCGCCACACCAAGTACATTAGCTTCCCCTAGTCAGCCCCTAAACATGCTCCAGGCCCCTCTAATGCCACCTAACCCGAGGAAGGATGATGGAGGGGACTTCAGATACAAAGAAACAGCAGTCATAACCATGAGTTAAAATAGCCTATTGCTCAGATGTTATGCGTGTGCCCATGTGCACAAGTTGTTAGGGCCCTTCTAGGGCCTGGTAAGGGGGTATGACAGCGAGAGGCCCTTAGCCTAGGCCTCTCTGACTTTCCTCTCCCTCTACTTCTTCAAGCCCTGTTTGCCTAAAGGAGGCGCCAGGAAGGGATGGATGGACTCCTGGCCTCTGTTAACACCATTTCTTCCTTTTATCCCTCCAGCCCTAGGGCAGGAAGTGGCTTAATCTCTGTCACCCTCTCATTCAGTTTTCAGCTCTCAGAAAGCATTTGTGACTAGTTGCTACGTTAAATTCATTCTGTTGAATTACCTAGAATGGGGTTGTTTTCCTAACTAGACCCTGATCCGTACCTTTTTTTCTGCTTAAAAGAAAATGCTCAGAAATTTTTGTATATTTCTGAATTTGACCTAAAGATTTTGTATAGGTAGATGCCTATTGTCTTCAGTAAAGTTTGTATATGTGGCACCTAGTTGAGTTTATAAATTACTCTGAGAGCTGTTAGATCCATGTGTTATTTTTATTTATTTATATAATTGTATCTATTTATTTATTGAGAGATGGAGGGTATCATTTTTCTCCATAATAGACAGACACATAAAAGGTGGCATTATATCAGAAGAAAGCCTTAATTGTAGGTAAGCACAACCCAGAACCCCTAAAGCAGCAGCTGTAATACATGTTATAGGACCAAATTATAAAAGATGGTACAAAGTGGTATCTGTAAATATTTTAAGCCAAGAAATCTAGTGGCATTAGAACTAGGAACAGAAAATGAAATTTTATTTCATTTGGAAAAGCATGCCCAGGGGAGATAATATATAATTCAGATACATCAGTAGAAGAGAAAAACTGGGATGGTGTTAATGCTAAAAGAGAATTAAAGTAGCAGTGACAGCAAATTTGGCACTAGCCCTGTAATCAGATGATGATAATTTTTTAAGAGCACAAACTGGACTGCAAACTGATGAGAGAACAGCGAATTTGACGTTAGTCGTAGATGGTGAAAAGAAAAGACAGAACAGTACAAATTGCAT
The DNA here is from genome assembly GCF_030020395.1 of Manis pentadactyla. Lineage (NCBI taxonomy): Eukaryota > Metazoa > Chordata > Mammalia > Pholidota > Manidae > Manis > Manis pentadactyla. The sequence goes on along the minus strand of NC_080032.1, from coordinate 42,904,269 downwards.
TGCAGAAGACTAACAAATATGACTGATGAGATGTACTTCATTTTACCTTTTTTTGTATTGGAGACAATTATACAGATGGGACAGAAATTCACATCAGGTCATTTAGCCAAACAAGGTCCTCGTTTCCCCTCAGATTGTATTTATTTATGAGCTGACAACTCTATAAACGTTGACCGAGGGAAAACCATAACTACCCGTAAGTATTTGATGATTATGAATGGTGTAAAAACAACACAATAAGTTTGCATGGATAAAAAGCATGATGTAATCATGGAAAATACCTTATTATGAGGGTGGCTGCTCTGTGTGATTCTTCACTGTATCCTTAGTGCCTACTTTGTGTCTGGTGCAGATAAGGCATTAAATAGATTAGATATGTTACATATGTGTTAGGTAGATCTTTGGTTGATGAGCAGATGATGAGAGGGTTGGATGAATGGAAGGGAGGGAGGGAAGAAGGGTGGAAGGATAGGCGAATGACCTTCAAGGGGGAAATTTAATCTTTTCTCTAATTTCCTAAGGAAGAACTGACCTTGGCAATTCTGGGCCATGCTGTCTCAGATTGAACACAGCAATAAACACACTTTTTAATAATCCTAAACAGCAAGGACTTCATATCAGGTAATAAAATATAACCAGTCTCATTTTCATGATCAGAAGACTTGAGATTGCCGGGAAAAGGTACCCAAGAATGTCAGTAGAGTGGATAATAATCATGTACCTAAATTTGCAAGACCTCACTACGAGTAAGTTGAGTAAGACCAAATCTGAATCTGAATTATAGAATACAATTTAGTGCTTTAGCTGTCTACAGGAAAATGGAGTAGACTAGCAAAACATTATCCAGGAGAGATCAAGGGGAAACTCTTCTCATTAGTTGGTTAGAAGGTGCCATTATCATCTCAATTAGAAGTAAAAGGATGCCTCCTACAAACTTAAGGATGCTTTTAGACAGTTCTTTGGTATAAAAGCATTCTCCTGGCACTTCTTTTAGACTATTAATTAGATGTACAAACCTTTTTCCTTGCACCACCCAGCATCTGTCTGAATTACCACGAATTTGGAATTAATGGAGTTAGTCTGAATTGACAAATTTTCTAGGACATCACTATTGTTAGAAATGACAGGCATCCCATTGAATGGTTAACTAGAGATCTTGAACATGAGTTGCTCAGAAAAAAGTTTTATTTGAGCATGTCTTCCCCTACAAAGTTTGTCTGTCTGATTAATTGTGTAATTATTAATCTTATATATATATATATATATATGTATATATATATATATATATATATAAAACTAATGAACAGGAAATTAGAGGAAAGTCTGCCATCTCCTTCCCTCTTTCTCTTTTCTCCCTGTGTGTGACTGAGTTAGTCACCATCAGCACTAAATTCCTTTCAGAGTTCACAGCCGTCAACGATAGCTAGTGCAGTTTTAGGTTAAGCATATTTTATCCATAAATTGCTATATTTGGTTCTCGAGTTATTATTGCAGTTCCTTGGGGTACATTTAAATCCACCTTATTGTAATAGATTATGGAATATAGTGGCTAATGTGTCTAATGTAAAATAAATGACTATAATGATTTATGATGCGACACTTCAATTTTATTGAACATAAGGATCATTGTACTAAAATGGATGGTGTATTGCTGGTTTAGCATAAAATACTGAATAACATATTCAAGAAAATGAATGACTTGGCCAGTTCATAATATTCTGCCCCTTCAGCTGAGAGGTCTTTAATAAGCAAGAGTGTCATTACACTTGAAAATGTATGTATAGGTAATCCATTATCTAGAACAATGACAGCAATCTGTTCAAGTCCTTATTAACGAAGGGACTCTTTAGGAGAAAAAGCATAGTTCTTTCTGTCTTCCGGAAAGAATGATTTCCACCCAACCACGTGGGGACGGTAACAGTGCTTAGCAGAATAGTAAGTGGCCCCACATATAAAATTATCATCTTGAGTCTCCCTCATGACCTGCAAAACAGAGGGGAATTGCACAAAGGTTTTGATTTCTGGCGCATTGTCCTCCGGCGATAGCCTTAATATCCTTTCCTCTCTGTGTCCACTCACCAACCTTTTACTTTAACTCTTGCAGTGCCCAGCATTTATAGTAACTCCTGCTCTGCCTTCTCTCTGAACTCCACATTTGTGTTTGATTACTGGAGAATAAGGTAGATTTAAGAACACCTGATTTACTTGTTAATTTTTATTAACTGTGATACTAGAAATGATTTTCAGTGATATGTTGAGGCAATATATGTGTATTCTTGGGCCTGGGAGATGAAGGGAAATTCTTCTCTGATAGATGCCAGGTTTAAATCAATGGTACTGTTCCATTTCCCAAAAGTGGGGGTACATGAGGAGTAAGAGATTGTTTTTGTCCCTCTTGTCCTTGTGATCCTGTGATCTTGTCATCCCAGCCCTGTTCCCCCTGTGATAGAGTTTGAATGACACAGGCAATTCCTACCTAATAATTAAATCCTCAAGGAATTACCTTAACAGCATCCATCCATTCATGGAAAGGATAACCAGTTTTCCCCCTACAGAGTGGCCATGCAGTTCTCAGGGCTGAGTATTTTGACCCCGATGGCTGCATTCTGGGTAGGACCCTCATAAATTCATTGCCCATACTGAGTGCATCCTGATTTTATGCCCATTCTCCACCCTTCAGCCCTGCAAGCTCATCTGGGCAGCCAGAACTGCAAGCCCATGACTGGGGTGCTTTCCTTATGGGTCTAAGAACTCAGTTCAACATGATACCGCGCACGTATAGCAGTTTTGATTTCTTTTCCAAAAGCGGATTTCACCACTGCCTGAAAAGGCATGGGTCATGATGAGAAAGTCATCCAATGACAAAGTGAACATCATGTTCGTGGAGTTAAGGAGTTTTAAATTCCAGAACAGAAAAATAATGCTTACAGTGGATTCTGCCTTATGTGGATTTAAGATATTTATTTATTCAGGATACACTCTCAGGCCTTTTTTAAAATTATTATTGTTTTGAAAAGGTGACATAGCCTGGAACTATTTGCTACAGAAAGTAACTGGAGATATCTTGATATCCTAACTTAATTTGGGAGGTCAAAGGCTTGTTTGCATATCAGTCTATTTCTGGAACAGTGTAGTTGTTTTCTCTGTAATCAGCAACTAAAAGTGAAAGTGATAAGGACCATCTTTTTGCTAAAAGGTATGTTGCTTTTGGATCTCTCGGTACAACAATCTAGAAAAGACACAAGGCAAGGGGTGCTGAGAAACCTCTGACCCCAAAAGGTCCCCCAACCTCAACAACCTGCCCACCCCCAGTTCCTAAACTTCAGGAGTTCTTTCCACAATAATTTCTATGCACTCATTAAAGATTGTCAGGATGTTTTCGTAATAAATGTTAGGGCATTTTCTTTTTTCCTCGCACCTTCACTGTTTTCCCTCAAAATATTGCCATAAATTAAAATCGTTCATAAGATCTTATCACTGCCCCATGAGACTTTATTTTCTCTGCATTCTGCTCTCAAGCCAGCTTCAGTTTGAATCCCCATCTGGTCTTTGGGAACTGGTCCACTGTATTATGACTACAGAAAAGAAGCTTACTGGGGCCAAAACATACAATCTAAAGATTGGCCATCGATTAATAAAAATTCTTACTTTTATTCCATTACCAACTCACCACCCTCTACCCACTGTTTCCAATATCTTTTCCCTTCTGCCATTTCCTTTTACTGTACTATCCCCATACCCTTTGTTTTAAATTGATCATCATGTCAGGTATCTACTTTAGTCCTTCTAAATTCCATCATACATCTTCTAGCGCCAAAGTAATATTTAGAATCTAGACTTCCACTGATGTGAGCCTATGGGCAGAATTATTGATGTTAACATGACATTAGCAAAAAAAGTGAAAAACCTAGGATTTTTGTGAAACCTAGGATTTGCATACATATTTTGACTGAGATGATATCTTTTTTCCCAATAAATTCATCCAGCTATTTCTTCTTTTGATCTTGAAGCATGTAGGAGGATCCCAGGTAAAGCCTTGATGTCCATCACCTAGTCCCTTCAAAGCACTTTGATTTACAGAACACAGCCTTGTACTTGGGAAATTTTCAGGTATCCACCCAATGTTGATATTTAAAAGTATTTTTTTCTCTATATCCTCCTTCAAATTATAAACTATATAAGCTCATCAAAGCTTTGGGTTTCTCTTTGGGAGCACTGTTTTTCTAACTGCTATAGTGTTTGTGTAGAAATCTGACTAAATTTAACAGGGAGACCTTTCAGTCCTGGATCCAGCGAGCCCAGGAAAAGTTTGCAAACTATCAAGGCTGATCCTGAACTAAAAAGGGCAGATGACTCATTAGAAATTATGTGTGACATACTTAGACTTTGGGAACTTGTCTATGATGATTTGGAAACCAATGGGGGAAAGCCATAGATGTTTACTTGGATAGAACAGTAAACCATCTTCTTCCTCCAAGCCACAGGTAACTGAATATTTGTATTGTAAACTTTTTTTTACCAAACAAGTTAAAATATTTAGAGATAAACTTAACAGAGACCAAATGAAGAAAATTTTTAGATTGTGCCATTAGCCATTGTAACTCTTAAGTAATGCAAAGATTCCTTGTTCTTAGGCAAGAGTGCTCGATGTTATAAAGTTGTAACTTCTTCCCAGAATGAGCTATGAATTTGAGGGGAGGCCTTCCAAACTAAAAGAGATGTTTAGGGAATCTGTGGAGGCAAGCAGTTGGAGGATAGATGCTAACTTGTTTTGTTTTGTGTTTTAAATGTTTTTATTTAATGAAAGTACAGTTGACATACAACATTCTATTAGTTTCAGATATACAACATGGTGATTTGACAGTTATATACAAAATGCTTACCAAGATAAGTGTACTTACCATCTGTTGCCATTCAAAGTTATTATAAGATGATTGACTAGATTCCCTATGCTGTATTTTCATCCCCGTAACTTATTTATTTTATAACTGGAAGTTTGTATCTCATAATCCTCTTCACCTATTTTGCTCACACCCCCATACCCCATCCCTTCCAGCAACCATCACTTTATTGTCTCTATTTATGAGTCTGTTTCTGTTTCATTTTGTTTGTTGTGATTTTTAGATTTCACATATAAGTAAAATCATACAGTATTTGTCTTTCATTGTCCAACTTATTTCATTTAACATAATACCTTCCAGGCCCATCCATGTTCTCACAAATGGCAAGATTGTATTCTTTTTTATGGCTGAGTAATATTCCAGTGTGTGTGTGTGTGTGTGTGTGTGTGTGTGTGTGTGTGTGTGTGTGTGGTTTACCACCTCTTCTTTATCCATTCATTCATCAATGGACACTTAGGTTCCTCCTATATCTTGGCTATTTTAAATAATGCTGCAATAAATATAGGAGTGCACATGTCTTTTTGAATTAGCGTTTTCATTTTCCTTGAGTAAATGCCCAGAACTAGAATTCTAAATCATACAGTATTTTATTTTTAATTTTTTGAGGAACATCCATGCTGTTTTCCATTATGGCTGTAGCAATTTACATTATTCTTATTATTTCTTTTTTTATATTAGCCATTGTGACAGGTGCACAAATACAGAAAATAAACTCAAAATGGATTAAAGACTTAAACGTAAGATATGAAACTATAAAACTCCTAAAAGACAACATAGACAATAAACTCTTGAACATTAATCTTATCGATATCTTTTTGGATCTGTCTCCTCAGGCAAGGGAAACAAAAACAAAAATAAACAATTAGGACTGCATCAAACTAAAAAGCTTTTGTTTTGCAAAGGCATCCCTTAATAAAATGAAAAGGCAACTTGTTGAATAGAAGATATTCGCAAATGCTATATCCCATAAAGGGTTAATATTCAAAATATATAGAGAACACATATAAAAGAACACCAAAAAATAAAAACCCCAAACAATTTGATTAACAACAGGAAGAGGGCCTGAATAGACATTTTTCCAAAGAGGATATATCAGATGCTTAATAGACATATGAAGATATGCTCAGCATTGCTAGTCATAAGGGAAACGTAAATTAAAATCATAATGAGATACCACTTCACACTTGTCGTAATGGCTAATATAAAAAAAAGAAATAATAAGTGTTGGTAAGGATATGTAGAAAAGGGAACCATCTTGGTAGAAATATTTAATGTATTTGGTATAAGAAAATGGTTCAGTTTCATTCTTTTGCATGTAGTTGTCCAGTTTTCCCAGCAACATTTATTGAAGAGACTGTCTTTTCCCTGTTGTATATTCTTACCTCCTTTGTCATAGATTAATTGATCATATAGGTGTGGGTTTATTTATGGGCTCTCTATTCTGTTTCATTGATCTATGTGTCTTTTTTTTGTGCCATTGCCATACTAGTTTGATTGCTGTAACTTTGTACTATAGTTCAAAAACTGGGATTATGATACCTTCAGCTTTGTTTTTCTTTCTCAAGATTGATTTGGCTATTTGGGATAGTTTGTGATTCTACATAAATTTTTAGGATTGTTCTAGTTTGTGAAAAATGCTATTATATTTTGTTAGGAACTGCATTGAATCTGTAGATTACTTTGGATATCATGGACATTTCAACAATATTAATTATTCCTACCCATGAGCAGGGTTATCTATTTCTACCTGTGTCATCTTCAATTCCTTTCATCAATGTCTTACAGTTTTCAAATACAGGTCTTTCACCTCCTTAGTTAAATTTATTCCTAGGTATTTTTTCTTTTCAATACAATTGTAAATGTTGTAAATGAGATTCTTTTCTTAATTTGTTTCTACTTGTTCATTATTAGAAATACAAAACATTCCTGTATATTGATTTTGTACCCTCTGCCTTTACTGAATTCATTTTTGAAGTCTAATAGGTTTTTTGTCAAGTCTTCAGGGTTTTCTATATGTAGTATAATGTCATCTGCAAATAGTGATAGTTTTACTGCTTCCTCAGCAATTTGGGTGCTTTCTGTTTATTTTTCTTGTCTAATTGCTGTGGCTAGGATTGCCAGGACTATGTTGAATAAAATAATGAGAGTGAATGCCTCCTTATCTTGTTCCTGATCTTAGAGGAAAAGCTTTCCCCACTGAGTATGATGGTAGCTGTGGGTTTGTCATATATGGCTTTTATTATATTGAGATATGTTCTTCTATGTACACTTTGTTGAGAGTTTTTAGCATGGATTGATGTTGAATTTTGTCAGATGCTTTTTCTGCATCTGTTCAGATAATATGATTTTTATCCTTCATTTTGTTAATGTGGTGTATCACATTGCTTATTTGCAGATTATAAACCATCCTTGCATCTCTGTAATAAATCTTACTCGATCATGGTGAATGATCCTTTTGATGTATTGTTGAATTTGGTTTGCTAATATTTGTCAAGGATTTTGCATATGTGTTCATCAGAGATATTGGCCTGTAATTATTTATTTATTTTTAGTAGTGTCTTTGTCTAGTTTTAGTATCTGAGTAATGTTAGCCTTATGGAGTGAATGTGGAAGCATTGTTTCATCTTCAATTTTTTGGAGTACTTTGAGAAGGATAGGCATTAACTTGTTTTGAAATGTTTGATAGAATTCACCTGTGAATCCATCCAGTCCTGAACTTTGGTTTCTTGGAAGTTTTTTGATTACCAATTCAATTACACTACTAGCGGTCAATCTCTCAGATTTTCTACTTTTTCTTGATTCAGTATTAGAAGATTGTATGTTTCAAGAACCTATCCATTTTTTCCAGGTTGTGCAATTTGAGATAGATGTTACAGAACTATTGACTATATTCTCTATGCTATACATTCATCCCTGTGACTAATTTATATTATGATTGAGATTTTTTACATCTTTATCCTATTTCACCTGCCCACCCTAAAACCCTCCCTCATGGTAACCACCAGTCCTTTCTCAGTGTCTGAATCTACTGCTGTTTTGTTCATTTAGTTTTGTTTTGATATAAGATTCTACATATGACTGAAATCATATGGTATTTATCTTTTATTGCTTGGCTTATTTCACTGAGCATAATACCCTCTAGATCCATCCACATTGTCCCAAATGAGAGGATTTCTTTATTGTTCATGGCTGAATAATATTCCATTGTATATATGTACCACTTCTTCTTTATCCAGTCATCTACTGATGGAGATTTTGGTTGCTTGCATATCTTGGCTATTGTAAATAATGTGTTCATAAACATAAGGGTGCATATATACTTTTGAATCAGGAATTTTTTTTTCTTTGGGTAAATTCCTAGAAATAAAATTACTGGGTCATATGCTATTTCTATTTTTAGTTTTTTGAGAAACCTCCATGTTTCCATACTTCCTACACCAATGCATATTCCCAGAAACAGTGTAGGAAGGTTCTCTTCTCTCCACATCCTTGCCAATACTTTTTATTCCCTGTCTTTTAGATAATGGCCTTTCAGACTGGTCTGAGGTAATATCTCTTTGTGATTGATTTGCATTTTCCTGATGATTAATGATGTGGAGCATCCTTTCATATGCCTGTTGGCCATCTGTATGTCTTTTTTGGTAAAATGTCTGTTCAGATCCTCTACCCATTTTTAATTGGGTTATTTGTTTTTCTGGTCTTGAGTCATCTGAGTTCTTTATATAGTTTGGGTGTTAACTCCCTATCAGCTATATCATTTATGGATATATATTCTCCCTTAACAGAGGTTATCTTTTTGTTTTGTTAATGGTTTCCTTTGCTGCACAGAAGCTTTACAGTTTCATATAGTCCCACTTGATTATTTTTCCCTTGTTTTTCTTACCTGGGGAGACATATGAGAAAAAAATTACTCATGCTTATTATGTTGAAGAGATTTTTGCCTATGTTTTCTCCTAAGAGTTTTATGGTTTCATGTCTGATACTTAGGTCTTTCATCCATTTAGACTTCAATTTTTTATGTGGTGTAAGACAGTGATCTAGTTTCATTCTCTTACATGCAGCTGTCCAGTTTCCCAATACCAGTTATTGAAGAAACTGTCTTTTCCCCTATTTTATATTATTGCCCCCTCTTCTATATATTAATTGACCATATATATGTTGGTCTATTTCTGGGCTCTCTATTCTGTTCCATTTATCTATGTGTCTCTTCTTGTGCCAGTACCATACTGTTTTAATCACTGTAGCTTTGTGGTATGGCTTGAAGCAGGAAGTGTAATACCCCCAACTTTGTTCTTCTTACCCAAGATTGCTTTGGCTATTCAGGGTCTTTTGTGGTTCCACATAAATTTCAGATTTATTTCCTCTAGTTCATTGAAAAATGCCATTGATATTTTGATAAGAATTGCATTGAATCTGTAAATCCTCTTTCATTTCTCATTTTATTTATTTGAGTGCTTTCTTTTTTTCTTAATGAATCTGGCTAAAGGCTTATCATTTTTGTTTATGTTTTCAAAGAACCAGCTCTTAGTTTCATTGATCTTTTCTAATGTTTCTTAGTCACTGTTTCATCTATTGCCACTCTAGTCTTGGTTATTCCTCTCCTTCTAACTTTGGAGTGTTTGTTCTTCTAGTTCCCTTGGGTGTAAGGTTTGATTATTTGAAATTTTTGTTGTTTCTTAGAGTAAGCCAGTATTTCTATAAACTTCCCTCTAAAACTGCTTTTACTGCATCCCATTGATTATGGAATACCATGTTTCTATTTTCATTTGCTTCAAGGTATTTCTTTAATTTGTTCTTTGATTTATTCATTGACTAAGTGGTTATTTAGTAGCATGTTATTTCGCTTCCACATGTTTGTGTTTTTCTAGTTTTTTTCTTGTAACTGATTTCCAGTTTCATACTATAGTGGTCAGAAAAGATGCTTGATATGATTTCAGTCCTCTAAATATATTGAGACTTGTTTTTGTAGCCCATGTGATTTATCCTGGAGAATATTCCATATGCACTTGAATATAATGTGTATTCTGCTGTTTGGGGATAGAATGTCATATATATATATATATATATATGTTTGTTCCATATAGTCTAATGTGTCATTCAAAGCCACTGTTTCCATGTTTATTTTCTGTCTGGATGATCTATCCCTTGATGTAAGTGGGGTACTAAAGACTACTAGTATTGTATTATTATCAATTTTTCCATTTATGTCTGTCAATATTTGCTCTATATATTTAGGTGCTCATATGTTGGATGCATAGATATTTCCAACTGTTATATCCTCTTGTTGAATTGATCCCTTTATTGCTATGTGATGCCTTTTTTGTGTCTTGCTATAGTCTTTGTTTAAAGTCTATTCTGTCTGATAGAAGTACTGCTACCCCAATTTTTTTATTTGTTTGTTTCCATTTGCATGAAATATCTTTTTCCATCTCTTCTCTTTCACTATGTATTTGTCTTTAAGTCTGAATGAGTCTCTTGTAGGAAGCAAATAGCTGGATCTTGTGTTTATCCATTCATCTACCCTGTATCTTTGATTGGAGCATTTAGGCCCTTTATATTTGAAGTAATTATTGATAGCTGTGTACTTATTGCCACTTTCTTCATTGATTTTTTTTGTTTTTATCTGATCCTTTGTTCTTCTCTTGCTCTCCTCCTCTGTGTGTGATGACTTTCTTTTATGTCATGGTTGGATTTCTTTCCCTTTATTTTTTGTGTATCTATCACAGGCTTTTGGTTTGCGGTTGCCATGAAGTTTATGTATAACACCCTATGTGGATAGCCATCTATTTTAAGTTGATGGTCACTTTGATTTGAACACATTCTAAATCCCTACTTTTTTACTCTGTTTTCCACATTTTATGGATTCGGCATCATCTTTTACAATATCTTCTTATTTTGTGTGTCCTTTAATAATTATTGTAGATATAGTTGATTTTACTACTTTTGTCTTTTAATCTTCACACTAGCTTTATAACTGGTTGATCTACTGCCTTTACTGTAAGTTTGCTTTTACCAGTGAAATTTTTTCTTTCATAATTTTCTTACTTCCTGTTATGGTCTTGTTTTTCCTGCTTAAAGAAGTCCCTTTAACATTTTTTTTTAAGGCTGATTTAGTTGTATAAGTCCATTAACTTTTGTTTGTCTTGGAAACTCTTTATCTCTCCTTCATTCTGAGTGATAACCTTGTTGGGTACAGTATTCTTATTTATAGGGTTTTTTTTTTCCTTTCAGCACTTTGAATATATCATGTCACTCCCTTTTGACCTACAAAGTTTCTACTGAAAAATCAGCTGATAGCCTTATGGAGGTTTCATTGTATGTAACTATTTGCTTTTCTTTTGCTGCTTTTAAGATTATCTCTTTATCTTTAATTTTTGAAATTTTAATTATTGTGAGTCTTGGTGTAGACCTCCTTGGTTGCATCATATTTGGGGCTCTCTGTGCCTCCTGGACCTGGATACTTGTTTCCTTTCCCAAGTTAGGGAAGTTTCAACTATTATTTCTTCAAATAAGTTTTCTGCCCCTTACTCTTTTCCTTTTAGGACCACTATAATGTGAATATTACTATGGTTGATGTCATAGAGCTCCCTTAACCTATCCTCATTTTTTATCTTTTTCCTTTTTGTTGTTCTGCTTGGTTTCCACTACCCTGTCTTCCAGATCACCAATCCATTCTTTTGTATCCTCTAATCTGCTGTTGATTTCCTTTAGCATATTTTTCATTTTAGTTATTGTATTCCTCGGTTCTTTTTTATATTTCCTTCTTTTTGTTGGAAATTCCCACTGAGTTCACCAACTCTTCTCTCAAGTCCAGTGAACATCTTTCTGACTATTACATTGAACTCTCATTCAGGTAGGTTGCTTTTCTCCATTTCATTGAATTTCTTTTTCCCTAAGGTTTTGTCTTGTTTTTTCATTTGAAACATACTACTCTGTCTCCCAGTTTTGTCAGACTCTGACTTTGTTTGTATGTATTAGGTAGTTCAACTACTTATGATCTTGAAAGTAGTGTCCTTGTGTAGAAGATGTTCTGTGGTGCCCAATAATGCAATTCCCCATGGTCACTGGAGCTCTAGGGCTATCCCTGGGAGGTGTGTGCACCCTCCTGTTATGACTGGGCCACGGCTACTGCAGGTGCACTGGGCCACAGAACTGGCCCCCAGCCTGGCTGGCTGCAATGACCATCTAGGTGCACTGCTGAGCAGGGCTGGCCCAGATCCCAGCATGGCTGTCTAAAAGGCCCAGGCACTTTCCAAGCTACTGCTTCTGTGCTGGGTCTCAGAGTGGGTGATACTGTGTATGGGGTATTTCAGACCAGAGTCCCAGTTTCCTATAGCCCTCTGGCTCTCCCAGAGTTAAGCCTCACTGATTTTCAACACCAGACTTTATGGTGGCTCATCTTCACAGTGCACATCCCCAGGGCAGAGGATGCCTAATGCAGCACTGAAAACCCTGCTCCTCTGGGAGGACTTTTTGTCTGTGACAGCCGTTCCACTTGTGGGTCACTATGCCAGGGGTTTGGTTCTTGACCATGTCTCTGCACCTCCCACCCTTCTCTTTGGGGCCTTTTCTTTCTATTTTCAGCTGTGGAATAGCTGCTCTGCTAGTATTCAGGTCATTGTCAGAGTGAGTTGCATTAGACATAGTTGCAGCTTTACTGTGTCTGTGGGAGTTGAGCTCAGGCTCTTCCTACTCTGCCATCTGTCCCTGAGTCTGGATGTTAACTTGATGTAATGATTTTTAAATTCACATGGAAAAATTAACAGATGATAATAGTTAAAGAAAAGTTTTTAAATTTTCCCATATAATAAAATGCATCATATGCAATAGCAATCAAATCAGCGAGTTTCTGGTATGGGAGTAACAAGATAAGTGGAGCAGCACTGAGTGGAGAGGTGGTCCCAATACTTACAGAAAATCAGGTGCCCACTCAAAGGAATGGTGAAAAGATGCACTAATTAATAAATGTTGGGGGACACAATAAAGCAAGCTTCCTACTTCGTTCCTTCCACCCAAATATATTTCAGACAACCCAAGAGGAATAAATTATTATAATGGGGAAAAAAGCCAATACCACAAAGTTCTAAAATAAACCCTGGACGTATTTCATGCTATAAAAGGGAGGACCTTTTTCTAAGACTGATATGAAATACAGGAGCTATAAAGTAAAATACTGATATATCTGACCACACAATAATATTAGATTCTCATCAGAAGTTAAAAAGCAAACAACAAACTAGTATAAAATATTTGCAATACATATTTCAAAGCCTTGATTTTCTAAGTTAAGTAATTCACTTATACATATACATGAATATACATATACACATAGAGAGACATGCATATATAAATATACATACGCCATTTTACTTTCTTCATATAGATTCTTATTATGTGCTCTGGAAGAAAAAGCACCAAATTTTTAACCATGCCTTTGGGACAATATTTTATTTAAAATAATTTTGCAGTCTTATTTTTATACTAGTACGGGCCTGTATTATTTTTATAAACAAAAACTTAAACCTGTGTTGATACTCTGTTTTTAACTTTGAATGACCCATAAATCAATTGTCCTTAGTCTTCATGGAGACAAAGATTCCTTTAAGCATCAGATGAGAGCTGTGGACTCAATCACCCCTGACAAGCACACTTAAGTACAGACACCCGAAATGCGGCAAGAGTTATGAATCCCTGCTCTGAACGGGTTCTTCTGAAGTGTATTAGCCACAATTATCCATTGCTGCATAACCACCTCCACACAGAGTGGCTTAAACCTGAACCATTTTATTGCTCATGATTCTGTGGATCAGAAATTCAGGTACAGGTTGTCACTTGCTCAGGTGGTGTTGTCTCCACATTAGTGAAATTGGAGGCTCTAAGAGGTCCTCCCTTATACTTCTGGGGCCCTGGTGCAGTCTGGGGGCTGGGGCACCTGAGTTTTCCTGCATGTGCCTCTCCCCAGTAGAGCACCTTGGGCTAGCTACATGGAGGCTCGGGGCAAAATAAGAAGCCATGTGATCTGTGGAATCCTAGACCTGGAAGTCACAACAGCATCACTTTCTCCATATTCTATTGGCCAAAGCAAGTCGCTGGACCAGCCCAGAGTCAAGGTGAAATAGACTCACAGTAGGAGGGGTGGCATAATCATACTGCAAAAGGTCACATGGGATGGGGTGGGAATTACTGTGGCAGTTCATTTTTTTTAAAAACATTCTACTACTGTGTGACTCTCTGAAAATGTGCTACTTTTAGCCAACAGGTGAATTTGTCCATTTGTGTCCTAACATTCATATACCACAAAATTAATCTAGGAGTAACTATAAACTATAACAGTTATCTACTCAATTTAAATACCCAAAGTTTTTTATTTTTTTGAAACTTATTCAGAATCCCCCACAAATAAGAACTATGACTGTTTACATGGAATGGGAAAGTAGATGCTATAACTTTGGCTGATATATTTCATACATTCTGATAAAAAAATATCTTCATAAAATATTTTCCCATAACCTGGGAAGCTCTAGCCGGGAAACAGCAGAAAACCCACACCATCCTGGATAATGAAAGGTCACCCATTTTGATGCTGGACCTCTAGGCTCACTCCCAAAGGAAGAACTAGAGAAAAAAAACAAAAATCGTGGCCCTAAAATGGATTAATATGGTGATAAGATTTAAAAATGAAAGTTAATCTATGATTCCAAAGCCCAAATTTACCTGTTAAATGTGACAAATTTAACCACAAGTTTATCTCCTTCCTAAGACACCACCCAGCCACCAGTACCTCATTCTTGAATGACAGCAGACAATCAAGAATCATCAAGCGAATGAGGAAAGCTTCAGAAGTAAAATAGCAAAAGTAAACAAATAGAAGATAAACAGAGATAATAAAGGAAACAGAAGAAAATAATGAAAAGTGCTAACTCTAGTCTCAGATAAATTTGAAGATATTGTATGTTAATAAAGAGCAGGAAACAGAAAGAAATGAGAGAGAGCTCTTGGAAACAAAAGTAAAATTGCTAAAGTGAAACAAGATGTTAAATACAAACTTTCTTGTGGTCTCAGTTTTAGCTAAATCCAAGATCAACAATTCCGGATCACCTAGCCGGAGTTAGAAGGTTCTGTATCCCCTATCATCACCTGCCTTAAGCAGATAGGAGAGAAGCTGCAGAAATTCATCGAGGGAGACCAGCTGTGAGAATTTCTTTGGAAAGAGTTACCAGCATGTCCTGCCTTGCTCATTTCCGCCTGGGAAAGGAAATTAACTTTGAGTGGGATAGTTGAAGATGTCGCCATATGTCTCCCTAAAATTTGAGGGGACAAGATGGTTGGTACCTGACTGCCCCAAGAAGAAAGAGCTCCAGTGAGAGCACACTGGTCGCCCCTGGTGGTCAAACAGATCATTGTCCTTCCCGTGGGTCACATGTGGAAGTTATGGAAAGGAGCAGAAATTGAGTCATCCTGACAGGGACCCCTCAACAAGATTTCAGCCTTACATGTCCAATATTTTTTTCAACAAACTACTTATTTGTGGCTCCATCATTTTTAGCATCTTCTTAGTGGATTTGTAACTTTGTTAGTCAGCCTCTGTAGTCTCTCCTGAAACTGAGATAATCTGAAAAGTCACAATATTCTTCTATAGAAATGAAAATTGTAATCGAGAGGGGCGGAAGATGGCGGCGTGAGTAGAGCAGCGGAAATCTCCTCCCAAAACAACATATATCTATGAAAATATAACAAAGACAACCCTTCCTAGAATAAAGACCAGAGGACACAGGACAATATCCAGACCACATCCACACCTGAGAGAACCCAGCGCCTCGCGAAGGGGGTAAGATACAAGCCCCGGCCCCGCGGGAGCCGAGCGCCCCTCCCCCCAGCTCCCGGCGGGAGAGGAGCGGGCAGAGCGGGAGGGAGACGGAGCCCAGGGCTGCCGAACACCCAGCCCCAGCCATCCGGGCCAGAGTGCAGGGCCCTCGATACTGGGAAAACAGGGCAGCAAGAACAGTGAGCAGGCACTGGAGGCTGGGCGACAGAGGACATAAGAAAAGCGCGCGACCATTTTTTTTTTTTTTTGCTTTTTTGCTGCTTTGTTTTGGCGAGCGCTTTTTGGAAGTCTTAAAGGGACAGGGACACCAATATTAGGGAAACAGGGCAGAAAGACCGGTGAGCAGAGGCCTGAGGCTGGCACCGGAGAATAAAGAAAAACGAATGACCACCTTTTTTTTTTTAATTAAAAAAATTTTTTTTCTTGTTTTTTTTTGTGGTCGTTGTTTTGTTTTGGCGGGTGCTTTTTGGAAGTCTTAAAGGGGCAGGGCGGGCCACTTAATCCAGAGGTAGGGAATCCGGGATCTCTGGGCACCCTAACCCCTGGGCTGCAGGGAGCAGGGAGGCCCCTTACGGAGATAAATAGCCTCCCAGCAGCTCCTGCTCCAACGCGACTCCACCATTTTGGAGTAGCTGCCCGAGCCAGGCCACGCCCACAGCAACAGCGGAGATTAACTCCATAGCAGCTGGGCAGGAAGCAGAAACCCTGTCTGCGCGCAGCTGCGCAGCACAAGCCACTAGAGGCCGCTGTTCTCCCAGGAGAGGAGGGCCACAAACCAACAAGAAAGGAAGTCCTTCCAGCCGTCACTCGTCCCAGTTCTGCAGACTATTCCTATCACCATGAAAAGGCAAAGCTACAGGCAGACAAAGATCACAGAGACAACACCAGAGAAGGAGACAGACCTAACCAGTCTTCCTGACAAAGAATTCAAAATAAGAATCATAAACATGCTGACAGAGATGCAGAGAAACACGCAAGAAAAATGGGATGAAGTCCGGAAAGAGATCACAGATGCCAGAAAGGAGATCGCAGAAATGAAACAAACTCTGGAAGGGTTTATAAGCAGAATGGATAGAATGCAAGAGGCCATTGATGGAATTGAAATCAGAGAACAGGAACGCATAGAAGCTGACATAGAGAGAGACAAAAGGATCTCCAGGAATGAAACAATATTAAGAGAACTGTGTGACCAATCTAAAAGGAGCAATATCCGTGTTATAGGGGTCCCAGAAGAAGAAGAGAGAGGCAAAGAGATGGAAAGTATCTTAGAAGAAATAATTGCTGAAAACTTCCCCACACTGGGGGAGGAAGTAATCAAACAGACCACGGAAATACACAGAACCCCCAACAGAAAGGATCCAAGAAGGGCAACACCAAGACACATAATAATTAAAATGGCAAAGATCAAGGACAAGGAAAGAGTGTTAAAGGCAGCTAGAGAGAAAAAGGTCACCTATAAAGGGAAACCCATCAGGCTAACGTCAGATTTCTCAACAGAAACCCTACAGGCCAGAAGAGAATGGCATGATATATTTAATACAATGAAACAGAAGGGCCTTGAACCAAGGATACTGTATCCAGCACGACTATCATTCAAATATGACGGTGGGATTAAACAATTCCCAGACAAACAAAAGCTGAGGGAATTTGCTTTCCACAAACCACCTCTACAGGACATCTTACAGGGACTGCTCTAGATGGGAGCACTCCTAGAAAGAGCACAGCACAAAACACCCAACATATGAAGAATCGAGGAGGAGGAACAAGAAGGGAGAGAAGAAAAGAATCTCCAGACAGTGTATATAACAGCTCAATAAGCGAGCTAAGTTAGGCAGTAAGATACTAAAGAGGCTAACCTTGAACCTTTGGTAACCACGAATTTAAAGCCTGCAATGGCAATAAGTACATATCTTTCAATAGTCACCCTAAATGTTAATGGGTTGAATGCACCAATCAAAAGACACAGAGTAACAGAATGGATAAAAAAGCAAGACCCATCTATATGCTGCTTACAAGAAACTCACCTCAAACCCAAAGACATGTACAGACTAAAAGTCAAGGGATGGAAAAACATATTTCAAGCAAACAACAGTGAGAAGAAAGCAGGGGTTGCAGTACTAATATCAGACAAAATAGACTTCAAAACAAAGAAAGTAACAAGAGATAAAGAAGGACACTACATAATGATAAAGGGCTCAGTCAAACAAGAGGATATAACCATTCTAAATATATATGCACCCAACACAGGAGCACCAGCATATGTGAAACAAATACTAACAGAACTAAAGGGGGATATAGACTGCAATGCATTCATTCTAGGAGACTTCAACACACCACTCACCCCAAAGGATAGATCCACTGGGCAGAAAATAAGTAAGGACACGGAAGCACTGAACAACACAGTAGAGCAGATGGACCTAATAGACATCTATAGAACTCTACATCCAAAAGCAGCGGGATATACATTCTTCTCAAGTGCACATGGAACATTCTCCAGAATAGACCACATACTAGGCCACAAAAAGAGCCTCAGAAAATTCCAAAAGATTGAAATCCTACCAACCAACTTTTCAGACCACAAAGGCATAAAACTAGAAATAAACTGTACAAAGAAAGCAAAGAGGCTCACAAACACATGGAGGCTTAACAACACGCTCCTAAATAATCAATGGATCAATGACCAAATCAAAATGGAGATCCAGCAATATATGGAAACAAATGACAACAACAACACTAAGCCCCAACTTCTGTGGGACACAGCAAAAGCAGTCTTAAGAGGAAAGTATATAGCAATCCAAGCATATTTAAAAAAGGAAGAGCAATCCAAAATGAACGGTCTAATGTCACAATTATCGAAATTGGAAAAAGAAGAACAGATGAGGCCTAAGGTCAGCAGAAGGAGGGACATAATAAAGATCAGAGAAGAAATAAATAAAATTGAGAAGAATAAAACAATAGCAAAAATCAATGAAACCAAGAGCTGGTTCTTCGAGAAAATAAACAAAATAGATAAGCCTCTAGCCAGACTTATTAAGAAGAAAAGAGAGTCAACACAAATCAACAGTATCAGAAACGAGAAAGGAAAAATCACGACGGACCCCACGGAAATGCAAAGAATTATTGGAGAATACTATGAAAACCTATATGCTAACAAGCTGGGAAACCTAGGAGAAATGGACAACTTCCTAGAAAAATATAACCTTCCAAGATTGACCCAGGAAGAAACAGAAAATCTAAACAGACCAATTACCAGCAACGAAATTGAAGAGGTAATCAAAAAACTACCAAAGAACAAAACCCCCGGGCCAGATGGATTTACCTCGGAATTTTATCAGACATACAGGGAAGACATAATACCCATTCTCCTTAAAGTTTTCCAAAAAATAGAGGAGGAGGGGATACTCCCAAACTCATTCTATGAAGCTAACATCACCCTAATACCAAAACCAGGCAAAGACCCCACCAAAAAAGAAAACTACAGACCAATATCCCTGATGAACGTAGATGCAAAAATACTCAACAAAATATTAGCAAACCGAATTCAAAAATACATCAAAAGGATCATACACCATGACCAAGTGGGATTCATTCCAGGGATGCAAGGATGGTACAACATTCGAAAGTCCATCAACATCATCCACCACATCAACAAAAAGAAAGACAAAAACCACATGATCATCTCCATAGATGCTGAAAAAGCATTTGACAAAGTTCAACATCCATTCATGTTAAAAACTCTCAGCAAAATGGGAATAGAGGGCAAGTACCTCAACATAATAAAGGCCATCTATGATAAACCCACAGCCAACATTATATTGAACAGCGAGAAGCTGAAAGCATTTCCTCTGAGATCGGGAACTAGACAGGGATGCCCACTCTCTCCACTGTTATTTAACATAGTACTGGAGGTCCTAGCCACGGCAATCAGACAAAATAAAGAAATACAAGGAATCCAGATTGGTAAAGAAGAAGTTAAACTGTCACTATTTGCAGATGACATGATACTGTACATAAAAAACCCTAAAGACTCCACCCCAAAACTACTAGAACTGATATCGGAATACAGCAAAGTTGCAGGATACAAAATCAACACACAGAAATCTGTGGCTTTCCTATATACTAACAATGAACCAACAGAGAGAGAAATCAGGAAAACAACTCCATTCATAATTGCATCAAAAAAAAATAAAATACCTAGGAATAAACCTAACCAAAGAAGTGAAAGACTTATACTCTGAAAACTACAAGTCACTCTTAAGAGAAATTAAAGGGGACACTAACAGATGGAAACTCATCCCATGCTCGTGGCTAGGAAGAATTAATATCGTTAAAATGGCCATCCTGCCCAAAGCAATATACAGATTTGATGCAATCCCTATGAAACTACCAGCAACATTCTTCAATGAACTGGAACAAATAATTCAAAAATTCATATGGAAACACCAAAGACCCCGAATAGCCAAAGCAATCCTGAGAAAGAAGAATAAAGTAGGGGGGATCTCACTCCCCAACTTCAAGCTCTACTATAAAGCCATAGTAATCAAGACAATTTGGTACTGGCACAAGAGCAGAGCCACAGACCAATGGAACAGACTAGAGAATCCAGACATTAACCCAGACATATATGGTCAATTAATATTTGATAAAGGAGCCATGGACATACAATGGCCAAATGACAGTCTCTTCAACAGGTGGTGCTGGCAAAACTGGACAGCTACATGTAGGAGAATGAAACTGGACCATTGTCTAACCCCATATACAAAAGTAAACTCAAAATGGATCAAAGACCTGAATGTAAGCCATGAAACCATTAAACTCTTGGAAGAAAACATAGGCGAAAACCTCTTAGACATAAACATGAGTGACCTCTTCTTGAACATGTCTCCCCGGGCAAGGAAAACAACAGCAAAAATGAGTAAGTGGGACTATATTAAGCTGAAAAGCTTCTGCACAGCAAAAGACACCATCAATAGAACAAGAAGGATCCCTACAGTATGGGAGAATATATTTGAAAATGACACATCCGATAAAGGCTTGACGTCCAGAATATATAAGGAGCTCTCACGCCTCAACAAACAAAAAACAAATAACCCAATTAAAAAATGGGCAGAGGAACTGAACAGACAGTTCTCCAAAAAAGAAATACAGATGGCCAACAGACACATGAAAAGATGCTCCACATCGCTAATTATCAGAGAAATGCAAATTAAAACTACAATGAGGTATCACCTCACACCAGTAAGGATGGCTGCCATCCAAAAGACAAACAACAACAAATGTTGGCGAGGCTGTGGAGAAAGGGGAACCCTCCTACACTGCTGGTGGGAATGTAAGTTAGTTCAACCATTGTGGAAAGCAGTATGGAGGTACATCAAAATGCTCAAAACAGACTTACCATTTGACCCAGGAATTCCACTCCTAGGAATTTACCCTAAGAATGCAGCAATCAAGTTTGAGAAAGACAGATGCACCCCTATGTTTATTGCAGCACTATTTACAATAGCCAAGAATTGGAAGCAACCTAAATGTCCATCAATAGATGAATGGATAAAGAAGATGTGGTACATATACACAATGGAATACTACTCAGCTATAAGAAAAGGGCAAATCCAATCATTTGCAGCAACATGGATGGAGCTGGAGGGTATTATGCTCAGTGAAACAAGCCAAGCGGAGAAAGAGAAATACCAAATGATTTCACTTATCTGTGGAATATAAGAACAAAGGAAAAACTGAAGGAACAAAACAGCAGCAGAATCACAGAACCCAAGAATGGACTAACAGGTACCAAAGGGAAGGGACTGGGGAGGATGGGTGGGTAGGGAGGGATAAGGGGGGGAGAAGTAGGGGGGTATTAAGATTAACATGCATGGGGGGGTAGGAGAAAAGGGAGGGCTGTACAACACAGAGAAGGCAAGTAGTGATTCTACAACATTTTGCTATGCTGATGGACAGTGACTGTAAAGGGGTTTATAGGGGAGACCTGGTATAGGGGAGAGCCTAGTAAACATAATATTCGTCATGTAAGTGTAGATTAGTGATAGCAAAAAAAAAAAAAAAAAAAAAAAAAAAAAAGGCAGTTCCTGTGTGGTAACCTCCAACGAGTTCTACACAAGGGTATAAAGGGCATATAAAAATGTAGGCAAAGGGTCTGTTTGTGTTTATACAGAGGATCAAAGCCTAATTGGGCTACCCCGAAAATGAACTAAGATACGATATGAAAAAGAACTTCCAACATCTGCACCCTCTGGAAGACTCATGCCAGAAGATGATCATCAAAAACCCCCAACAAAGATCCACGCACTGCTACAGCTGTAGATGCACTCATCCCACCAGTTCCTGGACCTGCCATGGGAATGAGGAAGGAGATATCGAAGCTGGCCTGTGCATACAGTAAAACAACAAAATTGGACTGGATCTATACTGTTGGAACTCAACCAAGAATTTGGAGAAGTGCAAATTGTAGCGCTCCAAAGTCTTACAACTACAAACTATTTATTGTTAAAAGAACATATGGCATGTGAACAGTCCCCAGGAATGGGTTGTTTTAATTTGTCTGATTTCTCTCAGACTGTTCAAGTTCATTTGGACAATATCCACCATATCATAGATAAGTTTTCACAAATGCCTAAGGTGCCTAACTGGTTTTCTTGGTTTCACTGCAGATGGCTGGTAATTACAGATATGCTTTGGTTATGTAACTATACTCCTATTATGTTAATGTGTGTGTGCAATTTAAGTAGTAGCTTAAAACCTATACATGCTGAAGTTACTCTACAAGAAGATATATCAAAGAAATAATCAATCTTCCCATGTTTTCTTCCGCCTGCTACTTCTAAAGCTTTTCTTCTTCCTTCCTAATTACAACCCTTAAATAGAATTCGTGCCTCATATCAAATTTACCGAGTATCATAATTCTTCCAAGTGGTAAAGATACCTCAAGACAAATGCTGGGCATAGAAGCCACAGGGCATAAATATGCAAAGAAGTAAAAAGCTAACTTTTTCAAACAATAAGGCTTCTCTCTCACTTACCAACTTCACATTTCCCTGTATGGCCCCGGAAGATGACTGGTTAGCCAGAGACGGGTAAGATTCCTCAAGGGAGAAACAACCTAAGACAGGCACAGTCGCAGGGGGGCCATCAGGTGAGAAATTGGGGATCAACAGAGGTGAGGCTTAGAACCTCACCCCCCCTGTTCTGAGAGAAATCTTCTGCATACGTGGATGTTTTATTGCCCTGGTCTAGCTTGGATTAACACATAGTCTACAGGCACACACCTGATCATCTACATTTGCTCTCTTACAACACTAAACTATGTTTTCTACCTTTATCTTGTATCTACCTACCACTTCAGCATTTTATTAAAAATAATAATAATAAAGAGAGAAATGTGGTATCCACATATAAATCAAGTATAAAAACCAAATGAGTATTCATATTTGAACTGACTGTTTAGAGTTCATAATGCATGAGCAAAACCGAAAGTTTCTGTGATGACTGCCCTTGTACTGTTCACTATGTAACTTATTAATTATGTAAGAATTTGTTCTACATGTAAAAACTTGTTTGTTATGCCTCAGAAGATTGGAGACTGACAAAAATTAGGCTTGGGGTGGAATAATGATTGTGCATTGAGCATTGACTCCCCTATACAGAATTTTATTGTCGTTAACAACCATTTGATCAATAAATATGAGAGATGCCCTCACAAAAAAAAAAAAAAAAAAAAAGGACAGACTTCCAATGGTAAAATAAATTAGTAACCGGGATGTAAGGTATAGCATAAGGAATATAGTCAAGATATTGTAACAGCCTGGTAGGGTGATAGCTGGAACCTAGAATTATGTATATAAATGTTCTACCACTGTGTTGTACACTTGAAACTCATGTAATGTAATACTGTGTGTCAACTACCCTTCAATAAAAAATAATAATTAAAAAAAAAAAAAAAAAAAAAAAAAGAAATGAAAATTGTAACAGGTAGGCTAAATGAAAATATCAAGAAACTCTCAAAAAAAAAGCAGGATAAAAAGACAATGGAATTATAAAATAAGAGTGAGGAAAAATGATTTGGATCAACCCAGAAGGTCTAACATTTGACTATTATAATCACAGAAAGAGAGGTTAGAGCACATGGATGGGAGGAAATTTTTTTTTTTAATCTGAAGTCTATAGGTCTGGAGGACATCAAGTTCCAGACTGAATGGGCACAACCAGTGGTTAGGTACAGTAACTAAAAAATCAATGAATAAAAGCATCCGTACCAACACTGAGATATTTCAAAATAACAGATAAAAGAAGACTCAGAAAACATTCCAAAAAAGGAAGAAAAGTCACACTAAAAGTAATTGGAATCAGAAAGACATCAGACTTTTTAAGAACCACATTAGAAGATAAAAAAACATGAAAACAATGTTTTTGTAATTCCAAGAGGAAAAGCTTTCCAACCTAGAATTCTACACCTGCCTCAACTAGTGTTCCAGTATGATCATGGAATAAAGATATTGTCAGATAGACAAGGTCTCAGAATATTTCTTTGCCCTGCAAACTTTTTAAATCTGATCCTCCAGGTTTGGCTTTAGCCAAAGGAGTCAATTAACTCTGAAATAGAAAGGATCCATGAAACAGGGTATCCAACACAGGAAATCAGAAATGTTGAGTAGTACCCAGATGAAGGGAAGGTATTGTCCCAGATGACAAATAATAAGAGTCTAGAGAAAAAGGAATTCAGATTAGGTTGAGGGAATGAAATTTTCCGGGAAGGAATTCTCCAAGGTGAGTGGGGGAAGAAATTAATACAACATCTGGTCTATATGACTATTGGAAAATAATACTTATAATAGGACATTTGAAAGAAAATTAAGGATAGATGTACAGAAAATAAGCAAATTGAAGAAGAGAAGCAATTATGAACTCATTTGTACAAGAAATGAAAAATCATAGAATAATATTTGGCTCTGTAGTAATAGTGCTTAAACTACTGTTGATTTAACAAAAACTTTATTATGATTCATATTCCTTATCATTAACTTTTTAAAAATGGCATGAAAGGGAGAATGATGCTA
Source organism: Manis pentadactyla (assembly GCF_030020395.1). Taxonomy (NCBI): domain Eukaryota; kingdom Metazoa; phylum Chordata; class Mammalia; order Pholidota; family Manidae; genus Manis; species Manis pentadactyla. Next base: position 42,879,475 of record NC_080032.1, on the reverse strand, counting down.
AAGTTAGATTCCCTTACATGTCTCATAAAGTATTAAATTGATATACTAAGAAATATCAATATAAGAAGTTTGGCTATCTTAGCTAGGTACAGTAACTAAAAAAATAAATGAATACAAGCATCCACACCAACACTGAGATATTTCAAAATAACAGATAAAAGAAGACTCAGAAAACATTCCAAAAGAATAAATCACTACAGGAAATTTAAGAGAAAGAGGTGGAAATTCAAGAGCATCAGTGATCAGGGATTTGGAGGTCAGAAGGGTTAATTGTTATATTTCTTTTGTCACCACTTGTTCTTTTTTACATAATGTGTGTGCATTACTTTGATTGTTTAAAAGCAAACAGAAGGATGCCTGCCATGGCTTGCAAGCCAACATTACCTTTTAGTCACCTTTTTTCAAATCAATGTGAGTTGTGGAAAATACGAAGATAAGACCCAACTATGTTCCTTGTGGGGGTAACTTAGGGACGGAAAAATATAGGGGGTTGGAGTGGGGAAGAGTGTGGACTCTGAGGTCTGGCCTCCACCCATACTGCTGGCTAACTCTGGGCCGCTTCTCTGTGCCCGTTTCCTCGTCTGTAACATGGGAATAGGAATCGAACATACATACCGCACAGGTCTGTTGAAGCATTAATGGAGCGTATGCGTATGCATAGAGCGCTTCAGCTCCTAGCCCATACTAAAGGCTCAATAAGCAGCAGTTAACACCATGTTTTAGTCAATAGAAATGATGAACACATCATCACTTAGAAATAGAAACACATCATGAAACGATGAGCACAATGCTAGCAGGCCATCCACATGCTTAGGAAGCAAAGCCCATGGATTTAAACAAAAAAATCCCTGATACAAATAACTGTTAGTTACAGGGCTCTGGTTATGAACTGAGAAGCTTTGCAAAAGCTATCTGCCGTTTGACAGGCTTCCCCACCCAGCAAACCAGAGCAAATTTGCTTGGCTTCTGCCTCCTGCCTTTTGCATGTCAGGCCAGGTTCAGCTCTTCATTAAATGCCCTTGGTCCCACTGTTTCCATCAGTGCAGTTGTCACTTAAGGTTTCTGCCTCATCTCCTGGCTGTCAACAGAAAGGCCACTGAGAGGTTGCTTCCTGAGAGGAGTCCAGCAGGAGAACAGATAAGCCAGCTGAACCGCCGGAATCCACATGTTTACTTTCTGCAAAGTCAGACGAGCAACCACTGAGCTTCTGCCTCCCAAGGCCTTATCTACACGTTCTCCATTACATTCTTTTCTTGAACTGGTGTTTTGTCACCTACCCGACTGTGGAACAGACCGAAGGAAAGCACAGTCAACAGCGGGAAATGTTCAAATACAGGCATTTTGATGGACTATGTAGTGTTAAAGCCATACATAAACTGCTGCAGTCAAATTAATAAACCATTTATTTGGTTATTATACATCCAATAAATGGAGGTTTTAAAAACATGCAAAATACACCATGATCCTAAGAAGAAAATAGGGATTCCATATGATCTTATGTACGTAAGAAGGGAAAAAAAGACAACAGAAAGAAAACAAACCAAAATGCTGAGAGAGGTCATTCTGTGTTCAAAGATTATGAATAGTTTTTATTTCCTTCCTTACTCCTTTCCTTTCCTTTCTGTTTTTATTTAGGAAGTCTTATTTTATCATGAAAAAAAAAATGACATAAAAATAAGTAGCAATAACCTCAAGATATATAACACAAATTTAATTCCACAAATACTCAAGGACACATTTTCTACTATCATGTTAGATGCTTTTAGAATTCAGTGCATTTTGGTAAGGAAATGTATTCTATTCATTTGGTATTTAGTTTAATGGTGTCTTACTAGTACCATTTTCCTCAGTAGACTTTAAACCTTCTGAAGGCAAGAATGAACTGTTAAGACTTCTCTGTAACACAAGTGCCTGGCCCAGTTCTCTTCAGATACAAAGTGCTTATAAATACCCTAGCTCTGGAGAGGGAGGGAGTGTGATGTTCCCATCAATCTAAGATATTTAGAACAAATTCTCAACAATGACAGGAGTCATTTAGATAAATATGGCCACCTCTCTCATTATATGGAACTCCACTGAAATATTCTTAAATTTTGTGCCAATTACCTAAAGGTTCACGTGGCTGAAGACTACCAGAAGGATTGGGGTTCACTGATAAATGGTCTTTAGCACATTATGTTCAGGATGAGAGGATGGAATTGACGCTGTAGAACCACTAGCATGGGAGACCCAGAGGGCCCTGTGCTGTCACCCTCACAGCGGTGTCCTGCACAATAAGGCCTAAGGGTGGAGATCAAAATCACAAGGAGGTAAACAAAGCTGGGCATAGTGTGCACGTGTATTCAGTAACTCTCTGCCAATCAGATGCAGGAAATCAGAACAAAGCCCTGCCCTCATGGTGATGGCTTTCTAGTAAGGAAACCCCATTGGAGCCCTGTCAGCTGGAATGGGAGGTCATTGGAAAGTGAGTGTGTGAAAAGAGAGCTTTGGGGCCGTGTACTAAATCAGAAGAGGCAGGAATTAGAGATGCACACTTTGTTCTACTTTGTATTTAGTTTAAGCACAAATAACAACCACTATCACCACCATCCTACCCTCTACACTCCCCAACAAGAAAATAGTGAATATGTGAATCATATGGGAAATCATTCCATGTACCAGTAACAAGAAAGAGCTTTCTTTAAGAACATGATTCTCCACTTCAGTATCCTAATTATCACCATTGTAGCTATTTGGGGAAGCATTTAGTCCTCCAGAGAAAATGTACAGCAATTATTTGGAAAGTTCCCTCCATGTGACTGAAGGCTGAATCTTGAGAGGCTTTAGCAAGAATAATATTTAGCTTTGTCTACACTTGCACCCTTGTTCAGTCTACTCCAGACACCAGTTTCTTGAGTTCTTGAGATGACTTGATCACACGAGGATCATTTCCACCCCAAGGCTTTTGCTTTAATTGTCCTCTCTGCCTGGAATGGTCTTCCGCCTAATATTTCCAGTCTCTGCCCTTCATGCTGTTCAATTCCTTGTTCAGAACCCACCTTGTCTAATCTTGTTACAAAGGTCTTCCCTGACCACCCTCGCTATGACATCACCACCCACCCCTTATCCTGCTTAATTTTTCTTCAGACTGCTTACTATTTCCTGAAATTATAAGAAATTTATTTGCTTACTTCTGTTTTTTTCCCCCTAGAATATAACTTCCATGAGTATAGATTGCTTGTCTGACCTCTACCCTTTGACATCTGCAGAGACTAAAAGAGTAGAGGATCAGAGAGAATACTCAGTAAATATTTATGGATTGAATGAATGAATGAATGTAATTGGTTTTACCCTGGAAATAATAAGTGAAAGCTCAAGAAAATTAGATCTAAAAACTATGGGTTACCTCCACAATAGTTAACACTACATCTTTCATTGAATCATAAGCTTTAGAATAAAACCCTCATTATGAGCCATCCCAACACTTTCTCACACACACACACACACACATACACACATCAAGCAAATGTTTTCTTGGATCTGTGTGCTACATTTTGGCTATGTTATAGATGATTTAACCCATAATTTCCAAACCTACCCAACTCTGAGTTTTAGCCTCTTCTGCAGCAGGCATCCCTTGAGCAAGCTAGACAGAGCATCCAGGACTATGTTTGCCAAGGGAGTGCTCAGGTCTGAAGGTCCCCTGGCTATTGTCACAGCATTTGTTTTTCATGGCTGGAATGTGAGTTGTTATTTGGGGGTGGGCTAGTGTCTAAATTGAATGGGTGAAGAGAAACTGAAAGACGTTCTTTTTGCCACCTTTGTAGAAAGGCAGCTGGGGAATATATGTACTGAACTACCCACTATCAATTATTGATGGCTTTGGCTGGAATTGTTTACGCTCTCTGGTTACTTTGACATGTGGCCAGAAGGCAGCTGTCAGCCTGCCTGGTTCTTCACTAACCTCCTATCCCACAGGAAAGTTCCTAGGAAAAGACTCAAAAAATTGAACTCACCCTTAGCAGCTTCTGTGGATTTCTAGAGGTCTCAGGACAACCTGGTTATTCATAACAGAATAAGTCATTCATCATTTCATTCATTTGATTGCATCCAGGAAAGTAAGGGTGATATTCAGCACTTTGCACCAATATGGCTTTGTACTGGTTATTAAAATGCTGAAATATTTGTATGCCACATAGTAAACAACCACTACCCTGAGCCCCACACCACCATGGTCCCCCGGGTTTTCCCACAAGAACCCCTCATCAGATCTTGCCAGAATCTCCATGAACAGGTTTTGCCTGGCACAGCTGGGAGCCTTCTGGAACAGGTCTGTGAGAATAGCTGAAGCCCATGCTGGGCAGCAGTGCCCATGACCCCCCCCCATATGGTAAGTATTTGAAATGTCTATCACCCTGCCTAAGACTGTGATACTAATGAAACTTCCATTTGAAAGTTCTTTATTTCACAACAGTCCAACAGAACTTCGCAGAGATGGAACTCAAATAATCTGCATCTGTTGAAGCGTTTTGAAACATCCTAAAAGAGAAGTCTCCCAGGATCCCTGTTGCCTTGCCTTGCCCTACCAAAACAAACCTCACCCCCTTTGCCTAATTCAAGAGCATTCCCAAAGAAAGGATATTCTGGTTTTAACACTCACACCCACCAGTGCTCAGGGGTCTCTCTCTTCATTCCTGGATGGCCACTGTAGCTGGGATCTATGAATTAACTGTATTACGTTGCCAGGCTCCATAGCATTGCACTTCCAGAGAAGGTCTGAGGACTGGGTCCAACTAATGACTATATTGCAATGCTTGGCAACCTGTTCATTTTCTGGAAAAGAACTTTGTCCCTGGCAGTTTCCACATAACACTGCTTGAAACTCACTTAACTCTGGCCATGGTTTCTGTGCTGTGATTCAGACAATTTCTCAGAAATTAATTAATAAAGCCTCCATGTGGAGATGACCACGAGTGTAAGGCATGCAGGAGGTCCTGAGAAGGTTCAAAGGCCCCTGCATGGAGGTACATGTAAAAGACCTTCAGCCTCCTAAGCATTGGTAAGGAACTCAGAAAGCAAGAGAGACCTTTGGGAGTAAATGTCCTAGGCATGGAAATGCAGAGACCTGCTGACATTTTTCTTCCTCTGAAGAAGCATGAGGAGGTATCCCGATACCCTGATAGCCTCACTCATTAAGCTAGGCTGACTAGGGGGACTTTACTACTGCATTGCCTCATTGCACTGGGTTCGTGATTTTCCATCCCTTAGGGAGCTTGCCTCGTGTGTTCTTTCACTGCATGGCTTAAAAGTCCAATCTCCCAATTACTTGAGTTCTAGATTTAACCATCCCTCCATTGTGACCCTGTTTTCCTTAAAATTCAAGTTCTTTCTTCAGTACAGAAGAGATGAGCCCCACCATGAAACTCTCTTTTGTGGAAATGGAAATAGAAACACATGTTCCTATCAGTCCCTGTGCCTCTGGTTTTATTTTATAAGCAGCCTGGAAATATGAATCAATGCATGGTTCTGACCGGAACAAGCAGGACGTAGAAAGCAAAAGAGTACTTTTTTTTTTCTACTCAAAGTGTCTGGCTCCACAAAGCAGGAAATAAATTCTTCGCTTCCCTTCAGCTTTTGTGTCCATGGCAGTTGCCTTGGTTAGACAGGTCATAAACAAGTGAGATTTTAGGAGAAATCTCTGTCTTGAGGCAAAAGGACAGGAAGAAACCAAGTCAGAAGCCTATCAGGGAATTTTAGGAGAGATCACACAGTGGGAAAGCTATCGACAGAGCTTGAAGCAAATGAAAACCAAGTCTCAACTGATCAGCAAAGAATGAAGAAGAATCAAGCCTAGTGGGATTGCCACGTCAGCTGCAGGTTGTCTGGATGTGTGCTGAATCGTTGTCTTTAATCATTTAATATCAGAATCATCAATCAAATCTACTGCTGAAATTCTCACCATAACTTTGTAGGGGCTCAATTGTGACCTAAATAGGCTTCGCCCTTGCCTCCCTATCTGTTTTCATTTGAAAGGACATGCAGACAGCAAGAAACACTTGATTGAACACTATAGGTTTGCCTCTTCGACTCAAGTGGTATTGTAACCAATGAAGGAAAAGGAGGTGTTCCTGGAGAGGACAGGCCTTTCCTTACTTGTAGTCTTGCATCCAGCACCATGCCTGGCATGAAGCACACCATCGATGCCTGTCTGTGGAGTGGCCAAAAGAATGGAATGGGTACACAGGGTGCTTATAAAGTCTGGAAACATAAATGAGTATGCATAATGTCTTCAAGGCCATCTTCAATCTATGAAAAAGTAAAATAACATTATCTATGTGCCTTGCCAATGGGTTTCAGCCCCGGGCAAGTTCGCTATGAATTCAGTGTGACCAAAGAAATGACAGTAGAATGTTCTTGGGGTGAAAGGGTTTATTACCCGGCTTGTTCTCCCAGCGGTAGGTAGAGCACTAGCATCTCTGCCTCCTCCCAGAGCACTGGGCAGAGCTCTCTATATAGCGCAATAATAGCTTATTGCCTATGGGTATGGCAGCAATAGCCTAGCAACAGGCCAGTTACATCATCAGGTGGTTTAAGTTCAGTGAGGATCCTGGCCATAGGAACCCCAACTTCCCCACACTATGTTTCCAGATTTCACAGCAACCCTGTAGATTGTGAGATGGTAGAAAAAGGTCATGGGACTTACAGTTTATTCAGGGTGCAAACCAAAGGGAATTTAGTGCCTATATTCCAATTATTCAACAAACACTTCTAGAAGAAGTGGTTTTTAAAGCTCTTTGAATAAAGCAAGAGGGCTTTAACAATTTCCCAAGGGAAGAGATTTGGGTGAAAGATGAAAAAGAATTGCTGACATCTTGCTTTGGGTGTGTTTGAGTCTCTTATCATTTTTCAAGTCTTTGTTTAAATCAATGGTTCTGAACCGGGGACAGTTTTACTGTCCAGGGGATATTTGTCCATATCTAGAGCAACTGGGAGGGGAAAGCTATTGGCGTTTAGTTGGTAGGGGCCGAGATACTGCTAAATACCCTGAAATGCACACACCAGCCCTGACAACAAAGAATTATCCAGCCCAAAACGTTAGTAGTGCTGAGACTTAGAAACTGCAGTTTCAGTGAACCTTGGAGATGGCCTGACGTACCTCAAGCTAGGCTAACTTCCTATAATACTCTCATCTCACTTAGTACTTTCCCTCCATGTTGTTTCTTATGATTATAGTTAAATACATTACATTCATCTTTTCCATTAAAAACTTAGCCTCATAGAAAAATTGCATCTCATTCACTACTAGAACCTATCACAATGCCTGGCACATAGTAAAACCTAAGTAAATATTTGTTGGACAAATGAGTCAACAAATGACCAATATTAGGAAATAAGCAAAATAGATCTCAAATTGTTAAGTGGAATCTTAGTCTTGGCAATCATCTAAAGTTTTTCAGGCAATATTGGATTTTTTCCCTATTTCAGTTCAAGAAAGTGATGAGTTCATTTGTGGTATGAAGAGAAGGTAGAACTAATACTCAAACTCCTCTGTGTATACAATTTAACTGCCAGACGCACTGCAGTAGTTCAGCATTTTAGCTCTTTACCCATAAAGGAACTCAGATATCAACCATGACAAAAAATCTTTAGAAGCTGATCCAGGATTGATCTTGTGGCAAAGGCTCTTCATCAGTGCCCACAATACCTATTCAGGTTCATTTTCTCATTCTTTCTTGAAGACATGTGACATGGTTCTGGTAAACGGGATACAAAGGAGATCTGCCAAAATAGTAGTTCTGAGAAAGCCTTTGTTTTCCTCATGAAATGGAAAGGCAATAAATATAATAGACCCCAACCTTCTTTCTCCTGGTTGGAAACAACATCAGCAAAATGCATACGCATGGGCTGATTATTCAGTGAGAAACATAACCCACCTTTGTTTAAGCCACTGTAGTCAGGTTTTCTCTTACCTGCAGATGAACACAGTCCTACCTGATAGTACATTCTCCTGCCTTTCTCCAAAGTCTTTTTAATGATGCAAATGCAGAAACAGAGAGAGTAACTATCATGCTTTGTCCTGGGCTTATATCTCATCTAAAGCACAAAGTAAGTAAAAGAATCTGAAGTAATAGAGATTGTGGAATTGAAAGATTAATGGGAGAATCCAGTCTACATTGTAGTGAACATAGCAAAGAGAAATGCCAGAGCTTGTGGTTTAAGAGGGAAAAAATGAAATACTCAAACTATGAAATGGACCTGTCTGACTTCCGATTTCCATTTTGCAGGCCCTTTGTGGTTTTGGTTTTTTGGTATTTTATTTTACTTTTTGGTAGTGAGTGTGTGATTGGAAGATAAGGATTTCAGATGCAGATTTAAAGTATCTGCATGGAAGGAAAGACCTTAGTATAAAACAGCTACTCTACAAATTTCTGCGGACCCAGGCTTCAGAGTCCTTCTGCCTCCTACTATTCCTCATTTCTCTCCACGGGACTGTAAGAATCTTGGTGACAAGGACTATGTCTTCTGCTCTCGGTTTCTCTGATCCCAGCAGAATACCATCCTATAGGATATTCTCAGTCAATATTTTCATTGAAAATTGAATGTTTTCTCCCCTTTGGTCTTTAAAGTGAATGACGGCTAAAAAAAAGAAAAAAAAAGAGAGAGAGAGAGAGAATTAAAATTTGCAGTAGGAGAGTCATTCCATTTTTTCCCCTCATCTCTGTTTTTTAATTTCAAACAGTAGTTTCTCTATTTCAAATAGAAGAGAAGATGGAGCTCAGATTCAGGGAAAATCCTGAAGGGAAAAAAAAAATTCAAGAAAAGAATATTTTGAAAAGGAATTATATTCCTCAGAACTCAGTTCTTTAAGTAAATAAACAAGTAAATACTTTAGTTTAAGAAACACTGGGTTATAAGTTACTGCCCTCGATGTGCTGGTGGTGCTGTGACTTTCCAGGAGGTACATGCTTTGCTGTTCTTCAAAAGCCTCAAGTATGAAGCCCAAAAGGGTTCCCGGACAAAAAAAAATCATGGAATAGTGATTACCCCATCATTTGCTCACTTGTGGCAAAGTTTGGGACCTGCTGTTTTACAGCAGAAGGCTTATAATAAGGAAAATAAAAGGATGTACAGGAAGCAGGAACTAAAAGGATGGAAGAGAGCAATTCATCATACGGGAAATTGAAGCAACAGTAAGACAGAGGTTATGAGAGAAAAGTTGGAGTTTCATGCCGTCCACAATGGTTTCTTAAATGCGTGGCTTAGCATAAAACCAAAGAAACTATGTTGGCAGAAGTTTTAAGCTAAGAATAAGGAGCCTGTTGGTCTATTCCAGGAACTTGCCCTGACGGATTTGGATCATTTTCTAAGCTGATTGCCTCAGGCGTGATGGGACAATCAGACCCTTCACTTCTTCTTTCGCGTAGTTATACTTGAAATGAGTTAGAAGTTCAAGTGGATGGAGAACTTTTGAATTATTTCAGAAGACTCAAGTAACATATATGAAAAGACTTGGTACTTTGTGAAAAAGTTATGCTTATTAATTGTTGTCTGAGGTCCTGCAAATCTTGGGCAGGCTTTCACATTAACAAATCAATAACAATTAATTTCTGAGTAATGTTTATGTCAGTGCAACTTGCACGTGGTTGGATCAATTAAAGAAATGAAATAACATCAAAATACATCACCTGCCCCACTAGTAGTATGTATAATAGTCACTGTCAAAGTAGCAAATTGAGTCAGGACTGGGCCAACCATTCATGTTTCAGAAGTGCTGAGTGTGATGTCGGGTGACAAACTTAAAGTTCAAATGAAGAAATACATGGTTTTTCCTTTTGACTGAATTTGAAAGCTCCAGGAGAACCCTAAAGCCACAAACATTTACACAGCTTGGTGAGCTCCTCATTATGTAAATAGTTTGTGAAAACAGCTTTGGTCCATAAAGTATTAATGCTGTTTGATAAAAATCAGTTCTTGTTTGGTGTGTTTTTTGAAGCTAGTGTAACTCCTGGTCATTCTATATGACTATAAAAGTTTTTTTGGAATCAAATCCTAATCCCCACATGTTTTTCTTGTTCATTTAAACCTTTTATATACATGTGGGAGCCAGAGGGAGTGGGAAGCTTTTAGGGCTTAAGTTTAAATTGTTTGTCATTCTCATGCCTGTTTCTGAAAAGTATTTGGCATGTTTGTGTTTGTACATTAAAATATACATTTGTGTTCTTAAGCATTTACTTTCTTTTCCCCTTGATGCTTGTTTGTTTGGTTTACAAATACAGACCATCTTAACATGGGAAAGCAGACATGCTGAAGTTTGGATGGTTTGATGTGCCACCTTGTAAAAAATATCTGTGGGTGTTGATTTGCTGGGGAAAATTAACAATGAGAAAAAGGATTCTCAACCCAAACACAAGAGTAGTAATACCTCCAGGAGCATAAGAGGCCTAAACAAACAGACCTCACCAAAGCTCCAGGGCTATAGGAGTCAAATTTAACCTCTGGAGCATTTTTGTTGTTGTTCTTGTGGTGAAAAAGAAAGCAACTGGGGCTGCTGAGCAGATATTTATAGTACTTTATTTTTCCCGTATGTCTAATAGGCATAATATTGATAGACAGGTTTCAACTAAATGACATTCATCAAAGGACTAAATTTAAATGGACTCCAGAAAAGCTTAAGAAGATGTTTCCATATGGCAAAGCTGCAGATTGAAGCAAATAAGTGTGTGTTTTTCAAAAGGTGATTATGTAGGAAATGGGCTGCATCAGTTAGCTTTTGCTGTGTAAGGAACAGCTCCAAAACTTGTAGTTTAAAACAACCTCCATTTAATCAGCTCATGATTCTCCAAGTCTGCAGATGCATGGGGACATAAGTGTGGCCTGCTTCTGGATTAGCTGTGGACTAGGTCAGGATGGCCAAGGCAAGGACAGCTGAGAACTCTCCCCATCTGCCTCAGCCTGGTCCTTATTCAGATAAAAAGTCCATACCTTTTCCATTTGTTTATAGTCTGTCCATGTCTGTAAATCCCCTTTGTAATTTCTTTAATCTGTCTCATAGTAGAACATGCCCAAAGACAATATCCTCTAGCTTGGTTGCCTGGATTTTCTTGAGACAGGGAGTGGAAAGAAACCCAACATTTCTTCTGATAATTTTTAAGAACTTTTAGGGTTATCATATTTATGTCTTTCATAGTGAGCAGACTCAAATGCTTTCAGGAAGGAACCACAGTCCAAACATACCTAACTGATTAATTAATTGAATGGTCAAATGATTCAAAATTGATGGCTGAATGAATTAACATTTTTATTGAACTTACTGCTTTTCATTTCTACTTCTCATTTCCTGTACATTTCAGAGAAGCTCACCAATCCCTGGCAATTTTGCCCTTAGAAACTTCATTCCATGACTAACATGGGACATGACTTACAAACTCTGCAGCCACTGCAGAACATGCCCTACTCTTCTCACCAATTAATCAGGAAGCTTGAAGTGACTGATTGCAGCCTCCATCAACACAGGATGTTTTGACACAGCTATTTGGACAAGGCTGTTTGAGGCCCCCTACAGGGCTTACTGGAGCTTGGGAAGGGTACACAGCCCAAGCATCAAGGTTTGAAATCAGCCACTGATCTCTCACCAAACAGTAAATATTCAAAGGTGTACTGGAGCATGTGCTCTGTGTTAAACCCCAAAAAAGGAGACTATCGTGAGCAAATCTGATGCCATCTCAGCCCTTGTGAGGCTGAGGTCGAGTTGGTGAGAGAACTGTTCATTGGTAATCTTCCTAATAGGTCAATACAAGACGTATGAACATTGGGAATATAGATTTGAGTACTGAGAAGAAGGTTTAAAACTGTGGTGGTTGAGAATGAAGGAACAGTTTGACGAAGAAAACATAACCAGATTACCAGATGGTAATACTGGTTGCATGAAACTTCCACAGATTTTCCTCCACAGGGCTCAGCTGCCTAGATACAGAGCCTAAGAAATCGGGTACATCTAAGGCCAGCTTCATGCAAGTTGGATCTGATGATATTATCAGGGTACAAGTGAGCTTAAAGCATGGGCTAAAGAGTTCTGAAATGATAAAATGTGAAATTCAAGCTCAATAATATAAGTGAATAACAGATGAGGCTTCCCACCCCTAATGGCAAACTTGACTGGTGATCTTAAGCGTGTGAAGAGGTAGAGTTGGCCATCCTGATCTATGGAGTATCCTATCTAAAGGTGGTCATTGCCATTCACCTGAAAATGATAGTTGATATTGTTCTAAGAAAATTACAATGATAGGTAACAAAGAATATTATCCATACACACACTTCAAGAAAATAAAACTTCATTTACAAATCTATCTTATTTATTATTACTTTTTTGCAAAGTTCACTTTGTTCAACCTTATTTTTCCAAACACACTGCAGAGTCTAAGTAAGCAGCCCCAAATCAGTGGAAATATATGGTAATAACAGAAATTTCAGGCATGTTTACACATTTTGTAAAATCAGCAAAAGGCCTGAAAGCCCATGTTGTTTAAATCCCTGCCAGTTTCCAGATTTTGTATGTTATGGAGAAGGGAATGTGTGTGATGGTATAGAAAGTTTAGTAGAGTGATGACTCTTGTCATTCACATATGTTCATCCATTGCCTGCAAGACATATGGCAAATCCCACCAACCAGCATTGGTGATACCCTGGGAGACCCTTCTCAGGAAAGCTCTACCTTCTCTGGTCTTCCTGTCAACAAGTCAAGATTCCTTAAGGACACTACTGGCTGTCTTCCCAGAAACCACACAAACCCTCTGACAAACATGAGTTTCCAACCTGGGTCCAGCCATGTATGGCCCAACCTGAATTATCCATCAAGATCTTCATTGGCCTCATGGGCTAAAAGGCCACTATAACAGGTCCATCAGTCGCCGGATAACAACAGGCTATGGGACCCGACAGATGTTCCAGAGTTTAAATCTTTCCTGTAGACTTTTTTTATTGAGATATAATTGACAGATAACATTATATTAGTTTCAGGTACAATATAATCTGATTTATGTATGTATTGCAAAATGATTACCACAATAAGTCTAGCTAACATTGATCATTACACATAGTTAACATTTTTTTTCTTGTGTTAAAATCTTTTAAGATCTACTCTTACTAACTTTCAAATATATGATACAGCAGTGTTAACTATAGTCACCACGCTGTGCAGTACATCCCCTGGACTCACTTATAACTGGAAGTTTGTACCTTCTGACCTCCCCCGACCTGTTTCACCTACCCCCAACCCCCACCTCTGGCAAGCACTGATTCTCTGAATCTTTGATCTTAGTCTTTTTTGTTGTTAGGGTTTTTTTTTTTAGATTCTACATATAAGTAAGATCATATGACAGTGTTTGTCTTTCTCTGACATTCATTTAGCACAATGTTCTCAGGGTCAATTTCCCTTAGATTTTCAGTGAATCTATGTAACCTCTTTGAGCTCCAGTTTCCTCATCTGTCAAATGGAATTTATCAAGTACTGATTTGAAATAGATAAAAGCTAAATCACATATTATATATAAAGATATCTTAAATTTTAAGTGTGACTGTTTCTAAGTAGCAATTTCTACTAGATTCTGTCAATTTTAATCATCTTTGGTATTTCATATTTACATACTACATACAGGTACCCATCATTCCCAAATTATTTATGACTGTTCTGTTAGATGTCTTTGACCTACCTTGGATGGAAAACATACCTTGGCTTTAGAATTTCCAGAACTTATTGTGCATATCTGTAAACATGCTATAAGAAATTTGATTTAAAAGAGCACAATAGACTATGTCAGCATATCCTATCAATAAAAGGTATTTGAATCCCCAAAATATGTACAGGAGATATATACAAATAGATTCCTGTATCAGTATATTTTATATTATCAAACCATATAGTAATAGATATATTAAGGGATGATAGAAGGTGAAATAAATGATATCTTAAATACTTTAAATTTCATTATATTAAATAAAATTTTATTTTGGTACTCACTAACATATTACTGTCAATATTTATAGTGGGGACAATGTCATGGTTTGTAAAAGTATGAGCAGATTGTAAAAGTATCAACTCTGCCCATGTTCTTATTTGCTTCAGTGTGGAAGTTTTTTGTAAGAATCCTTAAGCCACCTGGCCATTTGAGACAGGTTGGTGAAATTAAAACTAGGTAATATAATTTGTAAACCCACCAATGGGCATAAGTGAAGAGTAATACTTTAAACTGAAAGCAAATGAACAAATAGGAATAATAATCTCATATCCTCTGGATTATGAAAATTTCATATCCCATATGATACAAGACTTAAGGATCAAATGAGGAGAGGCAATTGCATTTAAATGTCAGTAAAGCTTAATGTTGTTCCCTTTTAAGTTACAAATAACCATAAATAGAAGTTCTATTTTTTTTTTTCCTCCTGAATTTCAGTACATTGATGGTTCCCCAACTGAGCGTGCATCAAAAGCAACTGGAGGGCCTGTTCAGAGACAGCTTGCGGGCCCCACCCTCAGAGTCTCTGATTCATTTCATCTAGGGTGGGGCCCAAGAATTTGCTTTTCTAACCAGTTGCCAGGCCATGTCGATGCTGCTGGTCTCGGGATCGCCATCTGAGAACCATTGCGCTAGGTCGTAGTCAGGACCCACGCCGCCCCCAGAACTCTGATCTATACGACACAAACTCAGTTAAGATCAGTGCCATTGAGGAGTGATGCTTCATTACATTCTGGTTTGTGTTACCCATTCATGTCCTAAATTTCTCCACCACCCACTGCACATCGTCCACTGCCCTTCCCCCACCACAGAGGCGGAAAGGGCGCAGAGGACAAGGGAAGGATGGCGCATCCTCTCTGGAAGGCAGCTGACGGTTTGCAGTACCTGGTGGTTTCCTAGCCTCAGCATGTTTCCCCAGGGTGGATTAATGGCTTTGCTTTTCCTTTTCCTTTGCATACAGCCAGGCAGATTTGTCCCGTGTTTGGACAAGACTTTGTTGCCAGACTTGTGGAGGATAACCAAAAAGGCTGCTGTACGAGGTTGATAGTGTTGTCAGGAACTCCAGGGCGCGGCATTGTCACTTGAATTGGGAAATGCTAACTGAGGTCAATCCTAGTTCAGCTTCCTACCTACAGAATTATGGCAGGACGTAAATTTGTCCCCCATGAGATAAACTGGTCAGCAGAAACTTACTCTTGTCTTCTTAGCAGCAGGCGTCTCTATTTTTAAGCCTTAAATCAGAACATAAGTTTCCCCTATTTGAGATCCAGCAATTCGTGTCCTAAATGAGATAGTTTAAAATCAAAGGCACAGACAACAAAACCAAGAAAAATGTAACCAAAAAAGAAGAAAAACAAAATCAAAAACGAACACTTTTTCCCAAGTGCGTATAAAGTTACGTGTAGTATCTGAAATTGAAAGTTAGCCTTGTTTTGGTTAATTATTGCTGAAGAACAAAACTGCCCCCAAAATTCAGTGGTTTAAACCAACAACCATTTTATTACTTTGCTCATAATTCTGCAATTTGTGCAGCGCTCAATAGAACGGCTTGTCTCTGCTCCATGTGAGGTCAACTAGAATGGCTCAACTGGGGCAGGCTGATCTACTTCCAAATTGGCTTCATTCACTTCTGTTGACAAGTTGGTGCTAGAACTGTTATCTGGGCCCTGGGGTTTTCCTCTCTGTGGTCTCACCATATGGCTGGGCTGGGCTTCTCACAGTGGGTTGCTCTCAGGATAGCAGGACTTCTTACAAGGCCCAGGGTGCAAAGGCAGATACTCCCAGGCCCTGCTAAGGATTAAGCCTGGAATGGGCAGAGCGTTGCTTCCATCACATTCTGATGGTTAAAAGGGTCACAGAACCAGCCCAGACTCAAGAAGACAGTCTATACAAAGCACAAACACCAGGAAGTGTGAGTTATTGAGGCCACCAGTGTGACAGTCGACCATTATCACAATGGGTCTGGATTTTCCATTCCAAATGCTAGAGAACTTTTTGCACCCATGTCACAGTCAGGCAGTTCAGTGTAAACCAAAGCAGAGTGCCAGTCTCAGGATGGACAGCATCCCAAAGGGGGAAAGGTGGCTTTGACTTTATCTAACAGAGAGTTTTCTGAGGGCAAAGAGGTATATCTGCTGAACAGGCTCCCCTCTGTTTAACTTCCTACCAAAACGTTCCTCCCATTGTGCTCTTGCCGTGTCCTGCCGTCTTTCCTTCCTCCCTAGCACTCACCACGGCCTAACACCTTATTCAGCAGTTAACTTACTTGGTTACTGTCTGTCTCCCTCCAGTGTGTTAATCAAATGAAAACTCCCAGAGGGAGGCCTCAGCATGAACAATAGTGCCTAGCACACCAAAGACTCTGAAAAAAATATTTCTTGAATGAATGGATATAGAAATGTCATATTTGAGAAAATGCCTGTGAGGCAGACATGACCACTCCAAAGTTAAGCTGTTCGGGTGCCAGAGCTGGGGCTGAGGTTTGTGTCTCCTCCATGCTGCTTGGGCTACACACCCCCATGTTGGGTATGGTGTGTACCTTCTGCCGGTTCCCAGGGTGTCATTGTTCTGAGGTGTCAGCAGGCATCAATCATGGGTTTAGAGGGTTTTCTGTGGAGCCTCCAGCTCCTTTATTCGGCCAATTAGTCTTTGTGCTCCTGTTTCCAAATACAGAGGTAAGAGAAACACGAACCTGGCTTTATCTAATGCCTTAGTTCTAAGGAACAGCCTCTGGTGCCAACGCTATATTATTTCCAATTAAACCTTGGATATCCTCATCCTTGCTAAAACTGGTTAGTGAGCTATTCATTCCTAAAAAGAGGCTTAACCAGATAGTTTTTCATTATGTTCTGCCTTTCATTGGGGATGGTGGGGGGCAGGGGGCAGTGTCTTTCTCTCTCATTTTTGCTTTCTACCAATCTATATTATTTTTTTTCTTTGCTTTTGCTTTTTTTTTCTATCAAGTCCCCTGGAAAGCTTGGTAGCATTGGTTAGAATCCTTGTTTGTGCTCATCCTCCTGTCCATTTGCTCTTTTGATTGTTTATCGATCAGAGAAAAGCAAATCAGATTTCCTTAATGAATTTTATGTGCTTGCATCTGATTTGGTTACAAGTCACCTGTATCTGTCGTTTCTGGACCTCTCATTTGAATGCCCAGTCTATTTCTTATCCTTTCAGGGGTCTTTATGGAAAACCCATTCATCCCAGCACTGGACAAAGTGGTCCTCAGCACTGTAGTTTTCAACCATTTTACCAGCCTGCAAGGCATTTGTGTGTTTTCAAACAAGGGCAAGAAATTGCTTTGAAAAAGCATTTTAAATGTTTCTCTTAGACTGTGTCCTGGTTATTTTCCTCCATATCTTTTTGTTCTCCCTTGTTAACCCCCCTCCATTTCTGACTCTGCTTGTATGACTGGAATGTGGCTACTCTATTCACTGAGCCTAAGCCCAGGCTAGTTGCAAAGGCAGGGCCTCTGGCTAAAAGTGTTCTTCAAAAGCACTAATGTGAGTGTTGTTTCTGATCACAATAGCCTTAGCCAAGTTCTTCAAACATGCTATGGCTGCACATCATGGCCTTCTGAGGCCTTTCCAAACCTAGGCCTGGAGTTATTAGAACGTCCAAATAGGTGACCATTCATGTCCAGTGGTCCAGCTAAGCTACTGAAAGCAAAACAGGACCAGGGATGGGCATGGCAGGACCTCAGTAAAAGACAAAATATGGACACCAGGCCACTTTGAAACCACCCCAGTCCTTTCTCTCTCTCTCTCCATCTGAATCCCCAACTTTTCTGATGTGAACATGTCCCTTGGTTCCCCAAAACTAGGAGAAGGGAATAATCCCAGATTTTCTTGGGTTTGGCAACAGCCTGGAAGTTCTGATGATGTAAGAAGGTAGATTAAAGACAAATTTGACAAATATGTCTGCCTCTAGTATGGCTTGTGTCTGAATTTTGTAGGTTTAACCTGTTCCAATTTTTAAAGAACTTAACTTTTTCCTTTATTGTATTTTTCTTGCCCTCCTTCTCTCTGGTTCCAGTTCAGTAACCAATTAGCTTGATGCTTATTTCTCTCAAAACTGGAATATTTAATGTCAGGACAAAATTATCAGTCATCTCTGAACAAGACTAAGTCCAACTTTACAGACCCTCTTCTTCATAATTTACGGCCTCCATTTCAGGAGTATATAAAAATCACTCATGACTTTCCACCTCCCTGCTATGCTGTGTGTCTAGTGGGGAGAACCTTGAACAGTGAGCTGGAAAATATTAAATTCTAGGTGTGACTCTGAAGTGCACAGACTGGGCCCCCTTTGGATGTTCACTTACCTTCTTTAACATGAAGTTTTCCTCATCTAGGTAATAGGAATAATCATGGCCACCCTTCTCATTATGGAGTCATTAAATAACCAGATGAGAAGCAAAAGGGTTCATCTACTCAGCAAACATGAATTGTGCATTTATTATGTACCAGGTAATATGAGGCACTTAGGAAACAGAAATAAAGTGAAAGACCCATCCTGTCCTTTGGAGATGGTATCATCATCATGAACCTCACCACCATCACCATCATCATCACTATCATCATCATCATCACCATCATCATCATCACCACCATCACCACCATCACCATTACCATCACCATCACCATCATCACCATCACCCCCATCACCATCACCATCATTACCATCACCTCCATCACCATCATCTCCATCATCACTATCACCATCATCCCCATCACCATCATCATCACCACCATCATCACCATCATCACCATTACCATCATCATCAACATCATCATCCCATCATCACCATCATTCCCATCATCCCCATCACCATCATCATCATCACCATCATTCCCATCATCCCCATCACCATCATCATCATCACCATCATCACATCACCATCACCACCATCACCATCATCATCACCATCACCATCATCACCATCATCATCACCATCACCATCATCACCATCATGACCATCACCATCATCACCATCACCGTCATCATTACTATCATCACCATCATCTCTATCATCCCCATCACCATCATCACCATCATCACCATCACACAGCTGCCTTTATTTTAATGCCCAGGCCCATGACAGCATTGAGCCCCAGTTTGGCTTTTGGCCTCATTCACCTCTTTGACTGATCAGCAATGATGCAGTTGACATCAGCAGGCAGGAAACCTAGCTCTGAGTCCCCACAGTACTTTGTCACTCCTGGACAAGGTCAATTGAGTATTACCATAGCATGGAATTGGCCACACAGTAGAGTCTCAATGGAAACTTGCTTGAATTAATTGATGAATAAGTTGTAAATGAGTGAATAATGATGAACTTTCACACTGGAAAATTTAAATTTGCTTTCTGTGCTTGGTAGTATCAATGGGGGTTCCTGTGAAGGTCTCATTTTTTGCTGCTTTGATTCCAGTTGGTTTTCACTGAAAATTGATTCTCTTTTACCTTGTTAAACTTAATTGTAAGATTGATATTCTCCAGGAAAAAACTGCTGAGATTCTTTTTTGTCTTATCCCATGGAGAGTCAGTAATGTTTGTGGGGAGGGAAATGTTACTCAAACCAAAATTCAGATTATTCCTCACATCTCTGGTAACTTTTAACACTAGAGGTGGCCGACCATAGCTGGGTATTTCCATACTCCTACCCCTAAATATCCTTTGGCCAGCTGATGATAGGGAGACCATAGAATTTGCTAGAGTTAGGCTCAATGGTCTCTGACCCAGTTGCAAGCCCCAGTAAAGTCTTAAACCATCTATAGGATTTCTGTAAGACCTGAATATATAACATGGTTCTAAGGACAGGAAGTTAAAAGGCTTGTGAACCCCATGAAATGAAATGTAGTATATCATGTATATGTGCCCATGCATTTTTCTGGGGAGTACACTCATATTCCCCAGCTTTCCTCAGATTCTCAAAGGGATCCATGACCCTCCTCACTCACACCACCAAAAAATGAAAATAAAATAAAGATTAAGAATGATGGATTGAAAGATTCTGATCCACTTGAGAATATGATTTCTTACAACTAACATATTTTCCTTTTCCCAGAACTGCTATATAGCACTAATGAAAACGTAACCTTCCAAACTGCCTGGCAGTAGGTTTCAAATTAGACAAGTCTATTGTGTGATTCATGGAACTTTCTCATGCTTTTTGCATTCAATAATCAGGAAAATCCCATGTAGCTTTTTTATGCTTCTGAAGAGAGTAATCAAGAAAATCCTTGAGGAGACTGTGGTTTTAAAGGATGCTAAGTCAGGTTATGATCCTGTGTACCCTGATCATCTGTTTTCCTCCCTGGAGTTTCCTCTTGGGGGTGGTCTGTTCTTATTTCCAAACTGTGTATCAACATCCTCTTGGACCGAGACGTGCAAGCTATTAATTTATTTTATTTTATGTTATTCTGTACAAAGGAGAAAAGGAACTGTCAATAAACCATGGCAAATCTTCCCATGGTACAAGCAAATCAGACTATTATTCCTCAATGTGGGTTATAGAACTGGAAGCTGAACTCGTTCATTTCCGTCAATGCCTGCCTTTTAGTCACTCAGCGTAAACGAACTTACGCATCCCGGTTGCCTATTCAGAGTTAAATATCCTAGTTCTTCTGTTTTGCCTTTGTTGGGTTTGATTTCTTGGTAACAGAGTTGTACTCACTTAGTGAACAGAGGTGTAATACTTAAAAATCAGCCTGTGCTTCGCTGCTACTCAACCATTGAAAGAGGCACTCTAGGACTTCCATGAAGTGGGAAAAGTAGTAGTTTTCAATCACATGATTTCATTTGCAGTGTCTGTTTTGGTTCCTTCCACCACAGCATAGTAACTATAAGCACACATTCTGGATTCGGAACATCCGGGTTTGAGTCCCACCTCTGCCAGTTACAAGGTGTGTAACTTTGCGCAAGTGATAGGTCCTCTCTGTGTCTCCTGTCCTCATCTAGAGAAGAGAGATACTAACACTGCTTACCTCAGAGGGTTTATAGGAAAACTAACTGCTTGCAAAGCTCTTAGAATGCTGCCTGACATGTACAAAAAGCTGCATTCGTATTTTTTAAATAAATCTGATTAAAGAAGGTGATACTGAATTTGTATGGGCACATGTAACCAGTATGAAACCCAAGACACCAATCACCACCATTGCACCAGTTGTTGTTGGGTTTTTCTTGTTTAATCTTTTCCGTCCATCTCTTCCAAGGGCTAGGTTTTCCTTGGCCAGCCTTCCCAGGCTCCAAGGGCTTTCAGATCTGAGATAATCTGATGGAATCCCTGTGTTTTAGCCCCTTTGTCATGCACTGAGCACTTCAAACCACTTAGCCTCTTCTTGACAGGAGTTTCTTTGGTTGGAGGGGTTTTTGTTTGTCTCTTTGTCCCCCTCTCCACCTGTGGTTGACTTCCACTCCTAACCACGGAGCCTGATCTTTTTTTAATTATCCTTATTTTACAGGCAGTGTCCCCATATCAGTTTTGAGAACAGCCATTAGTAAGACACCATAATGTCCACAATTAAATATAATCCTCTGTTAGCAGACCTAAGCAAAAAAGAAAAACATTATGAACACAATACTTTTCAAAACCTCCTAATTAGCTAGAATAGTTTTAGTGTAAGAATCACAAGATTCAGTTTAGTCATGCAAATTGTATCCTAGAGTCTCATGAAAATCACCTAGGCCAGAACACAGAGAATAATTTTATTTGCCTTGTGATTAGTTCTCTTATTTTTTATGGGATGCATCTGTAATAGACTTAGCTATTATTAATAAGAAAAAAATGGTAAACAGAAACTCAGGAAAACAACTCTTTAAATCCTTATGTAAAAAATGCTCAATGTCATTCTTGGAAACTCCCTTTTATTTAAAAAAAATTCTGCATTTGCAAGTTACTAGGAAGGTGTTATATTAAACATTGCTATTTCTTGTTGAGATTTATTCTGATCACATGTAGTTTTCAGCAGAGTAAATGGTATACCTCCAGCAATTCTAGTGATTTAACAGAGCCATCCTGAAATTTTGAAAATGAAGTATTTGTAGAATTTTAGAATCTTCTAGCCCAGTCCCTTTATCTTTTGGATGAGAAACTTGAGATGCACAGACCACACTAATTATACCCAGATTTGTGAGAACAGAGTACAAAAGCTAGTTCTCAGGGACATTAATGCAGGAAAATTTTTCTAAAGTTTACATTTTGCCTTTTGACTTTTTTTTAAGGTTTTATTTCTAATAAATATCTTAGTGTTTTAAAAACTGTCTATTTTAAAGAGATAATTGATTTGATAATGATTTACATTAAAAAGAAAGTAAAAATGGAGCCTGGATTCTAAGGCAAATGTTGATGAGTAAGAAGGAAGAAAATCTGAATTATTACTTTCAATCTATCTTCAGGTTTTAGCAATTAAAATACGAAAGCCTAATGGAGAGAAAGTTAAACCAGTATTTTTGGAGTCAAAACAAGGGGTACAAAGTTGGATAGAACACAATTTAAGGGCTTTATTGCCCAGGAAGGAGAATGAGAAGTCTATAGGCAACTATAGAACACAGAAAACTATAAATTGTCACTGGGGAAGTACAGCGGATGTTTTAGGCGATCAGAGCAGGGGTGTAAGCTGTTAGGGATAGCACCCAGATTTTTATCCCCAGCTGACCCTTTCCCTGGAACTCCTGAGTCATCCAGCTGCCAACTGAACATTGGAGACTGAAACCAGGTGGAGGATTCCTCACTCAGATGTGCGACACCTGGCCTAGAATGACGTGAAGGCTGGGATTGTGGACCAGAGTGCCTCCTTTTCCTGTGGCTTGGGCTTCCTCACAGCATGGAGGTAATTAAATTTGTTACGTGGTAGCTCCACTAGAACTGTTTCAATGAACAGGGTGGGGGCCACATAGCTTTTATGATGTAACCTTGAAAATCGCATGGCAGCTCTTCTACAGGACTAAAGTAGCCGCACCGTGCTGCCGTTCAAGGAGAGGGAACAAGAGACTCCACCGCTCCATGGGAAGATGTCAAAGAAGAGTGTGGCTATTTTTTTTTTAACAGCACACTCCTAGAAATATAAGCATCCATATGGAAAGTGTAGGATTACTTACTGCTGACATTTTCCCTATAAATGTGAGACTCAGCTAGATTCACGATTTATCCAGTGCCCACACAAAAACACAATTAAGTTCTAATCATGTGAAACAAATGATTGGATTGACAGAAACAACCTATGTGTTGAGGGGCTGTAGCATCTACACAGATAGCACTGAGATTCCTAGAAAATGGGTGGAACCAGGCCCTTGAAAATGGGGGTGGGGGTGGGCATAAGTTGGACGGCTATGCAAATGTTATGATTTACAGACCACAATCACATTATTTATAGCACATTATTTATATTCCCAAACACCTGTCAACCACTTTTTTCAAAAATTTGCCTTTGTGAGGGGGCACTTATTAAGCTTTATCAAGAGTTGTTATATTGTCTACATGTGTTTTGTCTCTGTGAGTGCAAGTGAACTCTCTGGGGGGACAGAGAAAATGGGTTATGTCAAGGGTCTTGGGTGAGAGAGTTTGCTGAATATTGCCCTCGCATGTGGAATGGTTCACGAGCTTTCCTTTACCTCACAGGGTAAGCAGATTACTCCCAGAGTGGTGAGCACTGTAGTTAGGCCCACACTTAGCCGTTGTTGCCTTTTCTGCAAAAGAGTCGTCCGGATTATAGCAACAGTCAGAATATCTTTTTTTTTTTTCTCTCTTTTTAAGTGTAGATGGAGAAAGGGGAAGGAGAGTATGACCCTTAAGTGGGCAGCTTGTCTCCTACCCTCTCTATGCCACCAAGAGTTCATGCGCCATCATAACCTTCCTGTCAATCTAAGACATGTGAACTAGAGTTTCTTCCTCAGGCTGCAGTAACCCAAGGGAAAGCCAGACAGACATGCTTATTAATGTTTACATGGAAATCGGGTTTTCAATATTGGCACAGAGCATCATTTTGGCAGAAAGTTCTAAGCTATGGTAACATTTTGACACCCAGCCTAATGGCACCAGTCACACTCCACAGTAAGAATTTTCTTCCCATGTTCTGGATTTTACCAGGAACTCCTCCCCCTGAAACGGCAAATGTGAGGATAGGAATGAATACATCTTAACTTATGGGATAGCGTTTCTGCTCTTGTATCCTTTGGCGAAGCACCAACCTAGGGGCTGAGCACATAGTAGGGCCTCAGGAAAAGCTGGTGGAATTTCATCATCCCCACTAGTCTAGCCAAACCGTGGAGATGTTGGATTTCATAGAAGTTCAAAAGGTGGAGAGCACTGAAGCAGCAGGCTGGATTTCCCAACACTGAGTCTTGAAGGAGATCAAGTTTGCAGTGCTCCACTGTGAAATGAGAAAATACCAGGACATCCTTTTGTAAACCTAAAGTTTTTTGCAAACCTAATTTCTTCAAGCTGAAAGACTTGCCTTTATTCTGAGAATGTGCATATGACCTTTTTAGGGAGTGCTGGAGGGTGGAGAGAGGTGGACATAAAATCTTTCCTTTTATGAAATGTGTTGGCAAAAATAATAGTTTTTTTCTTTACAAATGTCCTTCCTTGGCAATATGAAAAGTTGGCCAGCTATCGCAGACCCCAAATTTGTTTATTGGTTTGCTCTTTTTAAATCATTCCATAAAATGTGAAAATCTGGGAATTTGTAGACCAGGCAGTTGAGAATCTTTCTCTTGCATTTTAAGGAAACTAAAGAATTCTTTAAACAGTACAATGGGCAACAAAGTTAGTAATACATTTGAGAAAAAAATTAATATTTATCATTCATATATGCCATAATTAGGATGTATCTTACATATGCACTTAGATGACAGCAGACAAGTTCAAAGATGGTCATTGTAATACATTTTTTAAAGACACAGCCACCACTTTCTCATACGGGTTAAGACCAAAAATGTATCTACACACAAATGTAAGAGGTGGCAATCTACTTATAAGGAATGGTATGTGTTTTCATTGAAAACCCACATCATCGCAAGATGTTCCTGGTTCTGCTGTCTGAGCTGCTGACATACAGACCTGGCCTTGATAGATGAGTTCATTATCTCTTTCTAATTGCAAGCAGATTTCCAGGTGTGTCCATCATATTGCAAATGAACTCTGCCTAATGTTACAGTGCTCGCCTAGGGATTGGCCGGTGGGATCCGTTGCTCCTTTTCTATCCCTGGCTACTGCCTCTTACCTGTATAGTCTAACAGATGATCCAGACCCCTTTGAGTAATTCTCCACTATAGGATTAACTGTCCATATGCATATGCACCACACAGGAATACAAGTGAGGCAATATGCTCTTTAAAAAGACCTTCTTATATATATATATATATATATATATACCTTTTTAAATTACATATTTAAAATACTGATGGCATTTTTATGACTGGATGTGTGAAATCTCCAATTAAAATAATTTTCTGTTGGGCAGGGGAGTCAGTTGAGTTTCTTTTGCTTATTCTGATTTTGATAAGTACCTAGATGGTAATCTCAGCAAAATGGTACTGAGAATATGTTTTCATTAACTCAACAATAAATACTTTTGAGCACTTATTTAGTGTGAGACACTTGTAGGCATCAGGCAGACAAGAAGGAAGAAGCCATTAATTCTGCCCAGAAGAAACTCAAATTCTGCTAAAATAAAGAAATTGCCACCCATTCTACAAATACACACTGCATGCCTGCTGTGTGCCAGGCACTACTCTGAAGAGCTGAGAGTAAGAACAGACCAGGTGCTGATCCTCATGGTCTTTCCTTCTGTAGTTCACTTTATTAGAAGCTGTTAAGTGGTTACTCTCATCCCAGTCCCACAGTGAAAAATTTGGAGTAATGGCTGAAATTTGAAATTGTGTCCATTCCAGCCATTCTGCTTCTTTGTGTCTACTTACCAAATGCTGTCAGACTGGCATACAAACAAGCCAATCCAAACATGGTCACCTCCACAGTGTTTGTAGTAACGATAAATTGGAAACAACCTAAATGTTCATCTCTTAGTAGTGGAACTGAGTGGAAAGGCACAGAGCAGAACAACACCCACATACACATGCATACATATGATTTATGTATTTAAAAATACACATAAAATAATACTATACATTTCCTAAGATTTGCACACACAGAAAAAATAGGTATGGAAAAATACAAACTATACCTGTGGGGAAAACAACAGGTTTGGGGCAGGAATGGATCAAGGCACATTTACCTTTATCTATAATACTCTTCTTAAAGAAAGAGGTTGTATTTATGAGCTATTATAGAATTAAAAACTTTTTAAATCTATCAATCATCAAAATACAGTAGCCTAAAAATGTTAGTGTTACAGTAAAAGTAGGTATTTCATGCTATGGAGATTCCATAGGGGAGTAATTGGTCTCTAAGGGTAGTAAGATGCTTGGAGAATCACCTTAAGGGAGAGAGAGGAACCAGGGAAATATAAACTGGGCCTTGAAATATGAGTAGAAGTTTTCTGGCTCGACTAGAGTGGGAAGTGGGTCGAGCAATAAGCCTTCAAAAGGACCACCTTAAGCATAAAAGAAGAGTGAGCTTTTCCTTTTAATTTATGTGTAGTTGATCTACAATATTATATTGGTTTCAGGTGTACAACACAGTAATTCAACAGTTATGTACATTATTAAATGCTCACCTCAACTAGTGAAGTTACCATCTGTCACCATGCAAAGATACTACAACATTATTGACTACATTCCTTATGCTGTACTTCCATCCCTATGACTAATTTATGTTACAATTGGAAGTTTGTGCCTCTTTACTTCACCTATTTCACCCACCCTGTACCCCCTCCCCCATGGTAAGCAACAGTCTCTTCTCTGTGTCTATGAGTCTATTTCTATTTTGTTCATTTGTTTTGATTTTTAGATTCTACATGTAAGTGAAATCTTATGGTACATGTCTTTCACTGCCTGGCTTACATCACTTAGCATAATACCCCCCAACACCATCCATGTTGTTGCAAATGGTAAGATTTCATTCTTTTTATGGCTAAGTAATATTCCTTGTGTATATGTACCACACTTCTTTATCCATTTCAGTTCAGTTACTATCATATCTTGGCTATTACAAATAGGAGGCAATAAATTCAGGAGCCTATGTCTTTTCAAATCTGTGATTTTTGTTTTCTTTGGGTAAATTCTCAGAAGTAGAATTACTGGATTGTAAGGTATTTCTATTTTAGTTTTTTGAGGAACCTCCATACTGCTTTCCACAGTGGCTATACCAATTTACATTCCCACCAGCAGTGCACAAGGGTTCCCTCTTTTCCACATCCTCACCAATACTTGCTATTTCTTATCTTGTTGCTATTAGCCATTCTGACTGGTGTGAGGTGATACCTCATTGTGGTTTTGATTTGCATTCCCCTGATGGTGAGTGAAGTTGAGCATCTTTTTGTGTCTGTTAGCTATCTGTATATTTTCTTTGGTAAAATGTCTATTCAAGTCTTCTGTCCATTTTTTAATTGGGTTATTTATTTATTTGGTGTTGAGTTGTATGAGTTCTTTATGTATACTTGAATAGTAGCCCCTTATCGGATATATAATTTGCAAATATATTCTCCCATACAGTAGCTTACCTTTTCTCTTTGATTGTTTTATTGACTGTGGAGAAGCTTTTTCACTTGATGTATCCCCACTTGTTTATTTTTGGTTTTGTTTCCCTTGCATGGGGAGACATAGCCAGAAAAAAATGACTAATGCTGGTGTTCAGGAATTTACTGCCTGTGTCTTCTTCTAGGAGTTTTATGGTCTCAGATTTTACATTTAGGTCTTTAATCCATTTCAAGTTTATTTTTGTGTATAGTGTAAGACAGTGATCTAGTTTCATTCTTTTGCATGTGACTGTCCAGTTTCCCAACACCATTTATAGAAGAGACTGTCTTTTCCCCATTGTATATTCTTGCCTCCTTTGTCATATAGTAATTGACCATAAAAGAGTAGGTTTATTTCTGCTCTCCATATTCTGTTCCATCCATCTATGTGTCTGTTCTTGTGCCAGTACCATACTGTTTTGATCACTGTAGCTTTGTAGTGTAGTTTGAAATCAAGGAGCATGATACTCCCAACTTTGTTCTTCATTCTCAAAATCACTGTGGCTATCCAGGGTCTTTTGTGGTTCCATATAAATTGTAAGATTATTTGTTGTAGTTCAGTGAAAAATGTCATTGGTATTTTGATAGGGATTACACTGAATCTGTAGATTGCTTTAGGCACTATGGCCATTTTGACAATATTAATTCTTCTTATCCATGTGCATTTTTAGAGGATATAGATAGTCCCATCTGACTTAAGCTTGACTTATGTGCCTGAGAGAAGGTGGGGCATGTGGAAAGTAGTGACAGAACCTGTAGCAGAGACTAGAGAAGCAGGCAAGGGCCAGAGCCAGAGGAGCTTTGTGTGATGTGCAGAAAAAGCATGCATGTCTTATGTTAGTTTCCTGTGGCTGCCGTCCCAAATTACCAACAACCCTAAAAACAACAGAAATTTATCCTCTCACAGTTCCGAAGGCCAGAAGTCTGAAACCCTGTAAAAGAGAATCCTTCCGTGCCTCTTCCAGCTTCTTGTAACTCCAGGTGTCCCTTGGCTTGTGGCTGCACCCCTCCAGCCTCTGCCTCCATCTCCACAGGGCCTCTCCTCTTCTGTGTCTTTCCCCTGTGTGATTCTTATAAGGACACCAGTCATGGGATTTAGGCCCCACTGGCATAATGCAGGATGAAATTCATCTACAGAATTCCATCAGCAAAGACCCTTTTACCAAATAAGGTCACACTCACAGGTTCTCGGGCTTAGAATGTGGACAAGACCTTTGGGGTGGAGAGCAGGGCAGAGGGAACACCACCCAACCCACTGCAGTGCTGAGGGGCAAATCATAAGCAGAGAAGTAATATTATCACTTGATTTCTTGGAAGGTAGTGCAGGTAAGTCAAGCTTGAGAGTTTCTCAAGGACTGGAGATGTTTTTTGGTCATTATTAAGAACAAAGCAGAGTCCATGTTTTCTAACATGCTGATGGTTGAAATAATGAACAAATGAGTGAATTTGCAAGCAAACCAATAAAGAAAAGATTGCAAACATTTGGAGATGAGAAGAATATCTATCCTGTGGGAGGTGTTTAAGTGTTTTTGAACAAATGTCAATCCTGGAGCAAAAAGGATTCTTGCATATAGATGTTCCTTATTAAGCCACTCAAAAGCACACAAAGCCAGTGCATCCTTATGTACACACATAAAGTTAATTCATTCAACAAATATTTATACAGCATTTGCTATGGCCTTCTAGATCAAGGGTGAGGATGTTCCCGGCTTCATGAGTTAACAGTCAATGCATAAACAATAGGTACATCAGAAAAAATAACATAATAAATACAAAAAGAAAACAAACTATAATGGTGTGAGAGAAAACACACTATAATGGTGTGAGAGCTATTTGAGATTGGATGGTTGGAGAAGGTCGTGCTAAGGGGGTGGCATTTGACACCAAACTCTGAAAATCTGGGTGATGGACATTTAGGCTCACAGCTACTGTCAACAGCTTGAGGAACAATCCTGGCCTGTTTCAGGGGCAGTGAGAGCGGGGAAAAAGGTATGTGATGAGGTGTAAGCAGCATATACGGACCGTATCATTTAGGGCTTTGGAGGCCATAGTAAAAAGTATGGATTTTAAATCCATGCAGAAGCCATTGAAGGATTTTAAAGAAGAGCATGACATGGTCTGGTTTCCATTTAAACTGTGGTCTCTCAACCTCAGCACTATTGACATTTGGAGCCAGACATTGTGTGTTTGTGGAGGGCTGTCCTGCACATAGGAAGAGGTTGAGAAGCATCCCAGCCTCTGACCACTAAATGCCAGCAGAACCCACTCTCCCCAGTTGTGACAAAAATATCAGCAGACATTGCCAAATGTCACCTGGGCAATAAAATCACCCTCTATTCATGACTATCATGAATTTAAATAAACCACTCTCTGGCATCTGTGAGGAGAAGTTTTTGTAAGGTTATAGTGGAAGCCAAAAGACCAATGAAGAGAGGGTAGTATGCTCCACATCCACAAAGGGAAAGAGGATAGTTTCTAATTGCAAAGAAGACAAATAAGTAAATGTGGAATATATGTCAGATGTGCCATCACAGGATTTACTGATGGATTAGAAGTGTGCGTATAAGAGAAAGAGAAGAATCAAAGAAGGTCTGTGTCCTGAACAATTGGGTGACTAGAGGAATCTTACGTGGAAAAGAATGCTCGAGGAGCAAGGCTGGGTGGGGGGCACAGAGGGGAAGGGACAGTCACGTGTTCTGACATGGCTGTGTGTGTTTGAAATATCCACTGGACATCCAAAGAAGAAAAGAAGTCGAGTAGGCTGTTAGATGTACAGGTCTAGGATTCTGGACAGAGGTCAGGCTAGAGGAATAATTTTTGGAGTCTTTGGCATTTAGATGATTTTTAAAGCCATGGTCAAAGTGAAATTTCTGATGGAGTGGAAGGAAGGAAAAGACAGGGAATAAAGAGAATAGGAGTAGAGATGAAGGGGGCTCCAGGACTGAGTTTGGTCCAGGGAGCTCGGGGTCCACACCTGAAGGTCTATCAGAGGAGCAGCCAACATAAGAAACCAAGAAAGAGGGTCCAGCGAATAAGGAGGGGCCAGAAACACAAGGAAGGACATCACAGGCACACGGAAGACCTCTCACTTTTGAGATGTTGCTTTTGTTGACCTAGAAATGCAAGTAGTGATAAGCAGTTCCCAGAGATCAGAATAAACAACCTGATTAGTGTTGAGAGATCCTTAGTGCTTCTTTTCCTCTAATCATTTTTAGCTATAAAGTCCAGTCTGTAGATCAGTTGCCCAATGTTCTAAAACACTTAAAGAACTAATTGCTTCATTATCTTAAGATCTACATTTTTGGATATTCTTCTCTTCTGGCAGTTGAAAGGGGACTATAGATTCCCTTCTACTATTATAGTAGGGGGTGGACCACATAACCCTTCACAGTCCTTTTTAAATTGTGAGTCAATGCCAGATGCCCATGGGTGACTGGAATGACATCCAGATAGAGAAGGCATTTTTCCTTATTTTGGTTTGGTGTCCTACCCCAGGTGATGGTTAACTAATAGGCAGGAAAAGAATAAGCCAGAAATCAGAGAAGCTTACAGATAAGAAGCCAGAGCAA
Organism: Manis pentadactyla; assembly: GCF_030020395.1. Classification (NCBI taxonomy): domain Eukaryota; kingdom Metazoa; phylum Chordata; class Mammalia; order Pholidota; family Manidae; genus Manis; species Manis pentadactyla. Next base: position 42,848,280 of record NC_080032.1, on the reverse strand, counting down.
TGCTCAGCTTGTTCAAGTACATCGTTGGAAATCATCAAATATTAAATTACAAAGACTAAGTGAGGGAGCTCATGATTTCCTGAAGTTCTCCTGTATGTTTTGATATTTCAAGCTACTGGCAAACAAAGTCAAGTTCACATCAGAACCCACTAAGCCTTCAGATGCCCAAGCAGAAGCATAGGCAGGGTGAATGGGCACGGTAGGAAGGCTGGGGGGCATAGCTGGATGTGGAGGCCAGGAGCAGGGGTCAGCATCTAGAGAACAGTCAGGCATGAAGATCTGTTCACACGCTGTGTGCTTAGACCCTGCACGAAGAAACAGCAAGGATCAGGAAACAGGGGCTGAGTACTGGGAACAGATGAGCAAGTCTCAGGACCAACTGTCCCAGCACAGCACTTGGCATCAGGTAAGTTCCCAGTAGGGAACAGGTTGGTTAATTGAGAAGAATATAAAGGTGGGGTGGGTTAAGAGAGATCAACAAGAGATGAAGAATTATCCTGGGCTGAGTAGTAGCAGGGCTTCCTTCTCAGGCCCAGGCATGGAAGGGGAGGGAAGGAAACAGTTACTAGATTGAGGGGAGAGTAGGAGAAAGGCATCCCCACTGGAGCTGGGGTCCTCCTAATAGAACACAACCTACCTGCTGCCCCAACTGGGAGGGAGCTGGAGGAATAAACATCTCAACCTCAGGCTCCTTTTACCTGGCAATCAATCTCCAGCCAGAAGCCAGAGTAGATGGTAGTGTTCTCAGACAAGAAGAGTGGAGAGGGGATCAAGACAGGCAATTGAAAGATATTCCCCACAGACTCCCTCTGGATGAATGGGTTCAGCCTAACATGTGTGTTCTGCTCTTCAGGTGTTAGTGATTTTAGCAGAAATTTAGCTACCCTGAACAGTTCTAACCATGGCATTGCCTAGAAAAGAGCTATGGGACAACATCCATAAAAATCTTCTGTTCTCCACAGGGAATACACTCAGTTTATTTTATGTTCCTTCTTTTTTCTTGAGCATCTTTTCTGAAACTCATACTTGTTATTTAGTGCAGGAAGCACTGATTATCTTCCAGGCTGAGACTAGCCTTTACTGAAAACTTGAAGCAGAGAAAAATAAACCACATTGTCAAAAAAACAATGAAAAAAATCATTACTCCAAGGTGGTAGGCACCAAAACTGTTACAGGACATCTGCCAGAGAGAAAATGAAGCCTAGAAAATTATCATCTATCAGCATATTCCACCTCTGAAAAACCATTCACTCAAACAAGGCAATAAACAGGACCTTACACATAGTAGGTGAGCCAGCTCCTTCACAGTGATAATGATGTATTTCCACCACCCTGTCAGAGGAGAGCTGAATTACCTCATAATAATGATCTATTTTCTGTCTAGAAAACCGAGGGTGTTGTGGGCAACCTCACAGCCATCGCTCCTTAGTGACGTTTCCTGTACAAAGTACTATCGTTGTTTTAATACCAGTGGTCCCCAACTTACTCTGTAACCATATGGTGCTTGGTGAGCCAGGCAAGGTGATGGGGTCCTTTTGGGACCTTTGGCTCTTAGGACCGTGTTCGAACTGAAGAAGTTCCATGTCACATTTTTGGTGGAGGAAAGGACTAGAAGGGGCTATTACATGTCTGTTAAATAATGAACACAGTTGTTCGAAGCACTCGTGGATCCTTTTGGAGCCTCTGTTTTGTTACCTAGCACCTAATAGATCATCACCACCTACTGGGTGAGAGAATTTGAATGGAACTTTTACCTTGAAATTCTCTATACGTAAAATACAGATGTGTGCTGAGACACATGTACCATGACCAAAATTGAGGTTCTTTTTGTAATCAGCTATAATTGTTTCGCCATACTGTTTTTGGCCAGGGGAGAATGATTAAAAGCATGGACTCTAAAGCCAAACTCCCAGGATTCAAGTTTCCAGCAACCGTTTACCAGCTATGTGGCCTTGAGGGACATTAGCGAACTTTCTGCGATTCTGCTTCTTCACCTGTGAAATGGGGGTAATGTTACACCTACCTCTTCAGGATTAATGAGGAGTAAATGAGTTAAGCCATGTAAAGCTCTCAAAAGCATGCCTGACCCCCATGGGGAATACTTCATAAAATACTTAATCTTTTACTGCAGATCGAATGTATTGCACTTCTTATTAAAATAACCTCAAAGAAAAGCTATTATTATTTAATTGTGTAGAATTAGCCACATAAAACAGGGTTCTCCTCACTGTACTTTGGGTATCTTATCATCCCCCTGCCCACCACAATAGCAACTTCTTACCTCCCTGTAAGCCCATATAAACCACCCAGGAAAGAGTCTGATGCATAACACATAGTAGGGACACCGTCAATGTTTGTGAGATGCATATAGTCCAATGAGACATGCTCCAGTGTGTATACAAGTGTTACCTTTTGTTAGTGTAGAGAGAACACTAAAAGAAAAAGAACTTCTTGTCTCTGTGAGTAATTGCCATCCCTATGGCCCCAGATAGAACCATGTCTTCATAATCCAAGTCCCTTTACAAGCCATCCTTGGCTCTAAAACTCTTCCTGGGAGGGTCGACCATACACACCCTGTTCCTGAGTGGTATATTCTTTTATTTGGAACCAGTCTTTTGCTGACAGATGTGCAAAAGTGTACCAACCTATTATACAGCTTCCCATCACCTTGACATTTGTGGATAGCCAGTCCCTCACATGGCTTCCTTTAATGTGACATTGATGGACATTTGAGTTTTTCTCCCCGGCCTACCTGTTTCTGATGATATCAGGCTGTCCCAAGCGTTGCTCAGCTCACTGTGTCTATTTGGATTTTCCACACCCTGGGTGGAAGCAATTCCAACATAAATATTGAAGACGTGCAGATCTGAACTTCTGTTTCTTTCTGGTGGCAGTGAGAACCCCCAGTGTGTCCTGAGTTAGGAACTGGTCCCATTTCCAAGCCCTCATGGCCACCAGAGCCTACCCAGCCCAACCTGTGTAAAATACAGACTTAGTGGGACCTGGGTGGGCTCATTTCACAATAATGAAAAATGTCTTGTTTTGCTTCTGTGTTATCTTCTTTTCATCCATTATGTTATTTCATTTTTTTTTCCCATGTTGCTTGAGAAATGCTGAGTAAGTGATTAATAACCCATCTTGCTTTTGCATTTGCTCTCACTGGCTTGTAGAGAAATAATAAAACCTACAGATGTTTGGACAAATAGTACATTGTGTTAATGACAGATTCCACTCAGACATGCCCCACACAATTGAGCTTATCAGCACTGCATGAACAGGTATTCCTGCACTTTGTCTAATCGTCCCTTCTTTGCTTTTCTTGTTAGACTAAACACCAACCATACTGCAAAGGGGAACTGGGCCCAACTGCACAGAGCTGTGTACTGCCTTTGTCCTCAACAAGGCAGACCAAGGGAGACATGCAGATAGGCACACACGGAGGTCATGTTAACAGTCCTAGTGGAACGGGAGCATTCGTACATGCGGCATGGCACTCAGTAGGTCAGATACCTCTTTATTTAAATGGCTTTTTTTATTTTTACTTATAATATGATAACAGGAAATAGTGTTTCTTAACTAGATAAAAATGACCAGCCAGAGTTAATTAAGTCATCTTTTATAGTATGGAGTTTCATTTAAAATAGGTAATTAATGATAACTGAAAATCTCTGGGCTGGTTTATATAAAGGTTTAGTTGGGATTGTAAAGGGAAAGGGAGGAGAAATAATTTCCAAACTGAGTCATGTCCCTAGATAAGAAAATTCAAACAAGGTTAGAGCTACCCAGGAGAGAAATATGGTTCACATTTACAGCCCAGATTTGAGAGCTGGCAGTGACCTTGGGATCATTTAATCAAATATGCCCATTTTACTAATGGGGAAAATGAGGCCCAGAGGGTTCAGCCCCACGGTCACAATCATATGGCTCATCAGTAGCCGAGTGATAGCCAGAATGCACTCTTCTCCCTGAGAGCATTGTATTTTTCCTATATAGCTGTCCACCAGCTCTTCCTCATCACCATTTCTTTTTTTTTTTAATTCAAAAGTATTTGTTAAGCACATACTAGACATAGGGGCTGAAGTATGGCAATTTAGATGAGAAAATAGAATATGAGAGTTCATCACGTCAGCCATCGAAGTCATGTTTTTCATCTGCAGAAGAGAGACAGTTGCAAAGCCGTTGATCTTAACAATGACAATTAAAACGAACCATATTTGAAATTGCAGAATCACCACCCTGCGTTAGCACGAGACTCCAGCGGATGTGCACAAGGGCACTTTGCAGCTGGCTTGCAGGACTTCTATTAGGTAGGCACTTCAGGGAACAGATGGAACCCGTGGCATCCCAAGAAAAATGTGGATTTATAGCCCTACAATCACAAGCCAGAGTGGCTCCAATCTACCTGAGGGAGCAGCTGGAAGTGACACTATGCCCCTGGCCTGTGGATCACTGGCACAGGAGTCCCTAAAGGAAGTTTTGGCTCCAATGGTACCACTGTCTTCATCCTGTACCCCTGCAGTGCATCATCCATGGGTGTTTGATTTCGGTGAAAGATTAATTTTATTTACATTTTATGAAGGAAAAAAAGCACCACGCAGAAGGCTAGGAGGTTAAGGGAGAAACACACATTAGTCTATATGTTTCTTATTGATATAAACCCAACATGGTTTTTTCTTTTTGCCTCCAGCTTTTGGGTTCAGTATGTATGGTACCATCCCACACCCCCTATTTATCTCTCCCCCAAAAGTTTTAAGCACTTGAGATTAGAGAATTAAAGGAAACTACATGAAAGCCTGAGTTTTGTGAAGACTCTGCTAATAGATAACCTCAGGGTCTTTGGTCTGTAAAATACTGATAAGAATGTCCATTTTGGTTCCTCCTTAGCTAGCATTTCAGCATCTCATAAAGAAGCTACAAGAGACAATAACAGCTTGGGCGAAAAAAAACCCACACATACTATCAAACAAAAGAGATCAATGACATGAATGCCAAAACTATTGCTGTGAATGTAGAATATCCTCTGATGATGGCATCTTCCCTAATTATTTAAGATTGCTTGTAAAATTGATCTTATGTAAACACGACAACATTCAGCAACAGCCAGCTCCTTGGAGGCAACATAAGTTGTGCGGGATTTATTGACCTGTCGTTCACATGTGTTACTTTACTACCACTTAATGGTCTGTTTAGATAGTCTTGGTGTGTACAAACTCCCCACCATCAGCTGCAAGCACTGCACATTGACAGGGAGCTGCCACAGGGATGAAATAGGGACCCCATGCCAGAGAGGACAGGGGCACGGAAACATGCCTTATTTTCTAATCGAATGCAGGGTTTCCCTCAGGAGCTGGAGGGAGAGATGAGAAGCCTGTATCTTTCTGCTATTTTATGAACATGGAAAACATGGATCTCAGACCTAGCTTGGGATCCTAGTTTGGCATTGTGACCATGGGTATATCAGATCATATCTCTGCACCTTGGGCTGATTAGATATAAGAGGAAAAATCCAGCACCTGCCTGGTTCTTGAGTTTCTTGGGAAAATTTAAAGACCAAAGGGTATAATGTGCTATGCAAACACATAAACTCTCTCTCTCAATTCAAAGTTACTAACCAGATAGTTTGGGAAATAAAAAAAGCTATTCTGCCTTGCTGGGGATGTAAGACACTGAGGCACAGCCACCTCTGGTGAAGAGCTTACAGTCCAACGGAGGACATGCCACCTTTTGTGGATTCTAAGACTGTGTTTATTTAACACTGTAACCTCTCTGAAATTGAGATAAATCTCATAACCAATTGGGTATCATGGGTGAATAAGCAGGCTTTTTCATTCTGGGTGGCACGTGCAATAATGACGCCTCTTTCTTATATGCAGTGGTGTCTTCGTTTCAATGACTTATAGGAATATGGCCTCACAGCTGACTCTCCTCTAGGGTGGAAGGAGCTGGAGGCAGAGGAAGATGAATGCCCAGAGGCTAGTTTCTGAAAGACTTTGCAGGAAAAGTGACCATGTAAGCGGCATGGCTGGAAAATTAACATTAGCCTGGATAGGAACTAATTTGCGGGGGGAAAGATGATAAATGTTGCAAGCATTCCATTTTACAACTCATGAGTTTCCTATTACATCAAAAGAGAAGTGCAAAGAAAAGGACCTGACAGCTCATGGGAGGAGGTAGGATAAAAGGAAAATGCTCCCCACCCACCAGCCTTTGCCCCATTTCATGGAACAACCGACTTCTAAAGCGGGTCCAGAGTGGCAGGAATGCTCCCATGAAGGACACGGGCTCTCAGGCCAGAGCTGACATCACCCACCCTCTTCCCCACGCTGTACCCCTTGGGTGAACCCAGCTCTTAATCTAAAACAGAACATGCAGAGTCTCAGGCTTTGCAACTGGCCTTGGAAGCGACCCCAGCTCGCTCCCAGGGCCGAGCAAACAGCCTCGTTGCAGGTTCAGCTTTCCTTCCAGGAATGCAGTTATGCGGCCATTTCCCTGACCTGGCCCCTGTCATAATGAATCCCTCCTTCCCATTGAATTATTTCCCCCTCTTCCCTCTCAAAGATTTATCCCACATGCCAACCTTTAGCAAAACTTCTTTTGCTCAAGAAAAAATAAACAAGCAACCAGCACTTGAGTGGCCACAGTTGGGACAAAATCAAATGGCATTTCCTGTATTTTATAAGATTGCCAAATATTCTAAAGATGAAGGAGAATGTTGATATAGCTTAAATGCCCAATTATAATAACTGGAGTTCAAAATCCAATTAATGGCATCTTTTGTCTCCCTCCCCCTCCTAATTTCCTCTCCTCCTCGTTTCCTGCCTTCTCTCCTCTGGACTGGTTTTACTCTTAGATTTCATGTTTCTGTTTTCTCAGTACGACATTCACCCGGAGTTTAACTTTTCTATCGTGCATGTTTGGTTTTTAGGATTTTTTTTCTTCTGGAGAGTCTGTTTCCCATGCTTTATCTACCTTGACCTGTCTGTCTATTTATTTTTACCCTTCTTCCTATGGCTTCATTATTTTCTCTTTCCTGTTTATTAGTTCTTTTCCTTCGGTTAGGTTTCCATTTTTCTGTTTGTCAAGTCATTCTACATCCCTTGGAAAATGACTGAATCCAAGATACTCCCAAAATGTCAACATGCAGGCAGCTGAGAAACCATGCTCTGTTATAGTTACTAGCTGTTAAAAATAAACTTGACCACAGCTACCCCCCAACAGTCTTGGGGCTGTTAGCGTCACACGTAGGGGAGACTCCCAAGGAATGCTCTCTTCAAGGAATGTTGTCATTTGTCCAGGGAGAAGGGGAAAAGCTGGGAAAGAAAGGGGGCTGAGGGGGATAAGCATAGTAGTTCGAGCCTCTGGTGCCACATGTTCTGTGTTCAAATCCCAACACTACTTCATGCTTTAGCCATGTAACATAAGAAAGTTACTTCTCTGGACCACATTTGCCAGATAGAGATGATAATATACTTCCCTATACAATATTTGTGGGTTTTAAATGAGTTCATATACTTTAGTGCTTAACACTGTGCCTGTAACTTTAAAGCTATGTGCTATGTAAGGTTTAACTGTTCTTATAATTTGCCTAAGTTATGCAAATTGGTATCAGGCATAAGAAAATACACTTTTGGGGAATAGCTTCCTCTTGCATGTGTGCACCTGGGATCAAATCTGAGAAGGCTTCAAAGTAATGATTCTCCAAGTGTAGTCTCTGGACCAGCAGCAGCGTCTAGGAACCTGTTAGAAATGGAGATTCTCAAGCCCTACCTCTGACTCACCCCCAGGCCAACTGAATCAGAGACTCCGTGAGCAGGGCCAGGCAGTTCAAGTCTTAACAAGCCTTTGAGGTGATTTTGGTGATGCTAAAGTTTGAGAACCTCGGCCTTGTGGTGCATATCCTCTAATCTACTCTACAGGTGCATCCAGAAATCGGAATATAGCCGCATCCACCTCACCCCACCACTGCCAGGAACATATCAAGCCTTTGTATGACCTGTGGTCATGCTGTTTGGAGCAACTTGAATAGGGAGCAAGCTATGGGTGCAAGGTTGACATATTCTACCTGAGGAATATTATCACCATCTCTTCCTGTGGTCCTATGGTCACAGTGATGAACTGCTTATTTCTTTGGGTCCAAAGAGTAGGACTCCAAAAGCACATGGTAGGTGAAGACATCAAAACCAAGAGATGTCCTTTGTTCCATGGCATAGGTAAGCAAGACTGGATAGTTCAGACATAGACTTAAACATCGGTGCCTTTCACCTCTCATAATAACCAGGTCACCTGGCAATAAATGTACAGTACCTTTCTTTAACATTTCTAAGTTGTCCATTTGGGAGTATGTGTGGGACCTTTGGAAGCTGATGCTATTTAGGGAAGATCACTGAGTTCTCCTTCAGGAGCCCCTTGGTGGTCGGTGAAGTTCCCCTCTCAGGACTATGAGCTAGGTAGGCCCACCGTAGATACAAACTGATGAGCGCTGGGTGGTCCACGAGGACCTAGGGAGCTCTCTGCTGAGTATGGGTCACGTACATCCTCATCCTCCTTGTTAATGGCATCAAGAAGACACAGATGACACCTACTGCTGGAAACGTCCTTGAAGAGACAGTAGCTCAGAGACCACAACCTCTACCCAAAGGCAGATTTCCCAGAAGTTCTCATTGAAGAACCAGAGTGAGAGCATCTAAGCTAGATTGTAAGGCTAAAATCTTAGAGCCATAATTCCTGAAGGCATGTTACTCATGTGGTTACTATACATTTCCTGTGTTTGGTTAGGATGTGACAGCTTTATAATTCATTTACCAACCAGATTGGTTTGGTGATCTCCATTTTATAGATGCAGAAACTGAGGGTCAGAAAGGTTGTAAAGATGAAAGGCACCAAACTAGTCAGAGAACCTAGGCAAGAGCCCATGTCCTCTGAGTCCCATTCCAGGGCACTTTCCACTCCATCACACCTTCTCTCTGCCACTCAGCGATGTGGGTTGGAGAAACTCATACCTGCCACAACTTCTAACATCCTGTCATCAAACAACTAGGTAGGACCAGCACCATCTACACCTTCCCATTTTAAAGGCAGGAAGTCAGAGTCCAGTTTATGATTCTTAACACAGCATGAAAAGAGCACGTGTCCCCAACAGGAAGGCCCCTTTTTGAATCTTAGAAATGAAAAGGTAATTTGCTCACTAGATTTGGTACCCCCTGTATTGATAGCTGCTACTGCAATCCAATGTTTTCCCAGCCTTCAACTTGATAGAACCAGGGGGTTTGGCAGTGCTAGACAGGATGGCCACCATTAGTATATAGTAGTTTGGCCCCATGGAACTTTTGTGCTTATGGGAATGTTCTGCATCTGTGCTCTCCAATATAGTAGCCACTAGTTGAGTAACTAAATGTTTTATTTTATTTTATTTTAATTAATATGAATGTAAATAGCCACACGTGGGTAGTAGCTACCATATTAGACCACACAGGTCTATAAGATCATTTTTGAGTTGGATCCTGGGAAGTTTCTACTTAGAGGAAGAGAAAAACAAAAATATAATTTAACTCCTGCCTCCTCAACCTGTCAGACAAAATCCACTTACCCCCAAATATCCATTATGTCTATTTAGAATGATCTGGGGTCTGTCAGCAGAGCCCCTGTTACTGCATGGCAGTTGTTAAATAGGTTGTTATCTGTAAAGTCAGTGCAGTGGCTTGACTCACCTTTTCTCTTTCTCTCTCTTTCATTCTTTCTCTCAGAGCAAGCTTTATTGTTGTCATTCCCTATGAATCAACAGGGTGGGTAAGAGCCAGTATACATACTAACAATGAAAGAGCTTTGTCTCACCTGAGGGTTTCAGCCCTGGGCAAGTTCACTTTGGATTCGATGAGACCAAGAAATGACAACAGAACGTTCTTGGGGTAAAAGGGTTTATAGCTGGCTTTATTCCCATGGCAATAGGTTGAGCACTAGAATCACATCTGCATCCAACAGTCTGCAGGTCTGTAATCCACCTCCATCTCTGCCTCCACCCAGAACACTAGGCAAAGCTTTTTATATAGTGACCCACTCAATACTAGCTTATTGCCAATGGCTGTGGGAGCAGTAGCCTAGCAGCAGGCCAATTACATCATCAAATGGTTTAGGGTCAGGTGAGAATCCTGGCCATGGGAACTTCCATTTTCCCCATAAGCTGTCCTCTGTGTTGGGCAGAGGCCTTGTGTTAGGAATCATAAACTGGACTCTGATCTCCTGCCTTTAAAAGGGAAAAGGTGTAGATGGTGCTGGTCCTACATGGTTGTTTGATGACAGGATATTAGAAGTTGGGACAGGAACCAGTTCCTCAGCTTGTTGTTTTTTTCTTTAAAGCATCAGAACCTGAGCTCTGCAATGACACCCACCCATGGTACTGGCTCCCCTTTCTTGGGAATGAGGCTGATGTTCCTCATCACCTGAGACAGTTCTTTCCTCCACTAGGCACTTGCAGTGGCAGGAGGTGGGCTGATGGATGAAATATTCAGTACCAGTGAGTTGCAGTGGATTTCAGCTATCTGTGTTGTCTTGCCAATGGGTTCAGCCCCAGGCAAGTTTGATATGGATTCAGTGTGACCAAAGAAAATTGAGAGCAGAATGCTCTTTGGGGTGAAAGGGTTATACCCAACTTTATTTCCAGATGGCAGGTCAGTCACTAGAATCCCATTTACTCAGAGCGAGTCTGCATGCAGCAAGCCAGTCTCTGCCTCTGGGACCCTCTGTTTGCACAGCTGTCCTCTGGGCCTCTCTGCACAGTCATCCCACACAGCCATTCTCTGTCCCTCTGTCCTCGTCACTGCCACCACTCCAGCCTCTGCTCTGCTCTCCTGCAGCCTTGCCCCCCGTGTCGCGCCCAGAGCACTGGGTGGAGCTCTGTATATAGAGTCAAATTGCCCACAGGTGTGCAGTGAGCTAGTCAACCAAGGCCAGGTGAGAATCCTGGCCACAGGAACTCTCATTTTATCCATATGTGTCCTCTCCAGAAAAGAGCAGTTTTAGACAGGCCAGGCTTTTTATGCTTTAAGGGTTGAAGGCCATCTAGCCAAAAGGAAAAGCTTGAAAGGGAATACAAAATAAATTGTTTTCCCAATTCAGTGCAGTTCTTCCTGCATCAGCACACTGATAAGAAAAACATGTGAGGTACAGCGGTTCCAGATGATCACCTAACTGCATAGCACCTCCAATCTGTTTTATCTTAATGCATTATAAACTTTTACCTAGGAGGTCATATACTGAGTAGCACCAGGCCCCTAATAGATACTTGTAGGCAGAATAAGACATATACCCTTCACTCCACACTGGTCCCGCTGCTGGCTTTGCAACAATAGGTGATCCATCTGCTGGCCCCCAACACCCTGCTTCTGTCCTCCTCCATGTGCTTCTCTGCCAGGAGCTTGAGATGTGGTCTGAATGGGATCACCATCTTCTCACCTGCTCCCTGACCCAGAGTTCTTCGTCTGAGGCAAGTGCATGGCCCAAGAAGGAGCCGTCAGAATTCTTCCCTGAGACCATTCACAGCAGAGCCAAGTCCACCTGGCAGGCATGATCCCATCTTTGTGGCGAGAGCCAGCACGTCCTTGAGATGGGAGAGAGGAGCCCGAGATGGAGGCAGAGAGCAGAAACAGCCTGACACACCAAGACCAGTGTTCAAGGTCCTGATGCAGAATCTGGGGATCTGGGAGAGGCCCTAGCTTGTGCCTTCCTTAAGGTTGTGGTTCAGCATTTCTGTCAGGTTTGTGAACCAACTCAGGGTCCAGTTTACTTCCTTTTTAGCTTCAGCTGAGTTGAGTTTCTGTTCCTTGAAATCTTGACAAACCCAGAGACAAAATTTATAAGGAGGCAATACATTGTGATGAAGCTATCCCAGGGGCACAAAGGGAGCATTGGGGGCACAGAGAAGAGGGCACCTAACCCAGCTGGGGGAGTCCGAGAAGGCTTCTGGGGAAAGAGGCCATTCAGCTGACACCTGAAAGGTGAGTCCGGAAAAGGGAAGAGAGAGAGCAAAGGGCTGGAGTGCGGAGGCTTACTGTGAGAAAGGCCTTTGGGAAGCAAACAAGGGCCAGAGTGGGTGGAGATTGAAAGTCAGCCTGAAGAAGTAGGGCTTCTCCTCTGGCAGGCAGAAGCCACTGAAGGATTTTAAGCAGGGGAGTGGGAGCCTTATAAAAGCCTTTTTTTCTGGCTGCAGGGTGGAGATTGAAGTCAAGAAACCAGTTGGGAGGGTGTTAAAAGCATCCAGGCATGAGATGAAGGTCTCCTGAATTCTGGCAGAGGCCGTGGGCTTTCAAACAGTGCTTCCTTGGAGTCAGTGTGCGGGATTTGTCTGTTGAATTGAAAACTGGGGGATTGAAGCCATTTTCTCGAAGCGGCCTTTGAAGGGAGCTGGGCTTTCCACTTAACCCCAAGGACCATGTTTTGATACGGGGATGACTGGCCACTTGTTCCTTGTTTCTCCTCCAAGGAGAATCTTCTGAACATGGACATCCTGCTTGTCACCGCCCCCGGGCCACCAACTCCTTCTCATTGTTCAGGATGTGCTGTGTTGCATTTAAATCAGAATAAAATGATTCTCGTTTACTTACCTAGCAGCTGTCAAAGCCTGAAATTTCATTCTGTAGGCGTAAGCAGTTTTTCCCCCCGCAAACGTGGATTCATCTGGGGTTTATCTGCCAGCAGCAGGAGTCAAAGTGCCACCGTCACTCTGCCCGTCTCCTGCGAGCAACAATTAAAGGCCATTTCTGCCCGAGGACAGATGCATCGGTCAGCGATTGTCACTCTTGAGTCAGGTACTCGGGAACTTGACTGGTTTTGCCGGAGGACCCTCAGATGAAGAAACAGCTTGGTGGTTACAATGGACACCCACAAAGAGAAAACAGTGGCTTACCTCTCTTGGGGGCCAGCAGGGCAGATGGGCTGTTACCTGGGCAGACGAGGGCACGCTGGCTTTGGGTGAACTCAGGACCCATCTCCTGCCTGAGGAAGACGAATTCAAAAGGAAGAAGTAAGGGGATGTGCTTAGATGAGCAAAATTGAGTTTCCTACAGGCTGACCTTGCTCCCCCAGCACCTGCGGATGCAAAGCGCATTGTCTCAGTTATATTTGGAGAACTGAAGCGGGAAGAAGGTGAAGAAGCAAGAAGGAAAAAAAAGCAGGTTTCTGGATTGTGTAGGTAGCCATTCCAGTTTTTATAGAATTCTCTCTAAAAGGACAAGCAATGGCCCAGGGTACCTCCCAGCCAGTCTTGTGGACACAGGAAAGCCTTGGCTTTGAGATCTACTCTCAGCAGGTCCCCTTGAGCGCAAAGTGGCACCATCGGGTCCTCTTCCCCATCTCTTTGGGTCTTTTGACCACACACATAATGAGGTCACACTGCAGCAATGCCTTTGTTCAACCCCAAATGATGTTCCCACCCTCCTAACAAAGCAGCTTTTGTGTCTTGTGTCAAAATAATCACTTGCCCAAAATGATGGCTAGGCCCAGAAATATCCCTGCTGGATCCTTAGGGAATATAAAAAATAGAATGTTAAATGTTTAACCTGGATTGATGAGGTTTGCTGAAACTATTGGATAAAATGAAAACTTTCTTAGAGGCATAAATCAACGGGGGGAGATTCCACCCACCACCCTCAATTGATTTTTGGATTCCGTTAATGATTCCAGCACTGAGGACATAAGGCTAGGTGGAAGTTAAAGAAATGGAAAGGCTACATTAACCTCTAAATTTTACCTATATGTTGATTTTTGACAGTGAAATACTATAATTAGGCCAGACTATTTTCCCAAGATTTAATTTTTTGCTGATGTTCAAAAGTATTGCTGAAAAGCTGATTCCTAATTATTACATACGGCATTGCATAAATTTCTTCCTAATTAAAAAGCCTCTAAATTCTAAATAATCAATTTATGAAGACATATGGTTTTGAAAAATCAGGCATTTAATTTTGAAAGATTTATTAGGATTTGTACCATAGCTAATTAATTATGGTTATAATACTATCACAGTCATAGGAGAGATTGATGTAATGATACAATTGCAAATGTATTTGGTATGTCTTCTTTAATATCAGAGCATTACAATATAGTTTTCCAGTCCCTTCTTAATTATGCTTGAAAGCATTAGTTTAATGAAAGATAAGAGGGCTTGATAAGTGTACCATCAGAGTTTATTTGAAAAACTATTTTCCACATGAAACAAACAAATTGTTTTTTGCCCTGGCAAAATGGAATTTGCAGTTGGTAATAAATTAGCAGACAGAAATGCTTTAAAATTAAATAGTATTTGATACAGAATTTTCCATTAACCATTGTGACAATTCACGGAGAGAGCTTAGCTTGAGAACGTAGTTAAGCTGTACAAAGGAAGCCTGCTGACAGAAATGAATAGAACTCAACATAAACAATGATGGCATTGTAAACATTCACGAACACATGGGATAGGTGGGGAAGGTTTTTTCCTACTTCCTTTGTCATGTGAATTTCTAGGCATTTGAAAGAAAATCTAGAAACCGTTTTGGATATTACAAGGTTTTTCTTTGAAGTTTAGGAGAGAGATTTTTGATTTAGTGGTAGAAAATGCCTCTGATCTGTTTCATTGAATAGAAACACTGATCTTTCTGAATCTTGGGGAACAGAAACATGTTGCTTGTTGCAAGAAGAAAGGGAAGAGGATGGCAGTAGCTTCTGAGCTGTGCTCAGAGTGCCCCATGCCCAGGTCAGGTTAGCTAAAGGGCACATTTCCACATGGAAGGCCTTTAGAGGGGGCTCGGGGGAAGGCATCTGAAATTCTTAATCTGGACATTTTCCTGATGAAATTTCAGGTCTCAAAGTTGACTGGGCAAGAGATAAGGTCTCTGGCCACTCTGCCTTCCTGGTTTTACATGGTAACTAGCCAGGATTTTTTATGAAGCTTCTTTAGAGATATCCTGGGTTTGGTTTGCCCTTGTCACTGCTGTGGCTTTGACCAGGAGATGTCCATTTGTTTCACCTTTTGTCCCCAATTCTTCTACAGCACAGCCACTCTGCCTAGCTGGGTGACACTGAGAAAGTCAGTAAATATCTCTTGAGTCTTAGTTTCCTCTTCAGTAAAAGGATGTCAGTAATAGAATCAGCTCCGCGGCATGCAGTAAAGATAAAATGTGGTAATGCACGCTAGCCAGCGCTCTGCAAGCACTAGGAAGCTATCATCGTGTGCGGAGGGACAGATGCCAATGCAGAAAACTGGGTGTCTGCTCTGTGGGAGGGCTTGATGTTATTCAGTCATTCATCTTAAAAATACTTATTGTCCATCCACTCTCTGTTTTCAGTAGGGCTTATTCAGTATGGCTATGGGCACAGAAATAAGTAGAATGTATGGGTATCTGCCTTCTCAGAATTCAGTCTAAAAGAAAAGGAAATGTGCACGTAGCAAGAATGGAAATAATAGTTATATTTGGATTGCATGGGGGCACAGAGAGAAGAGCCTTAGAGAGCTTGAGAAGGACTGAAAGAGAAGATAATAAATATCTGAGTCTTGAACAAAGGCAGATGAGGTGGGGGCAGGGTCTTAAAGCAGATAGAAAGCAAGGCTAAAGGTTCCATGACAGGTGCTAAGGGACCGTAAGAAATTTGAATTTTTTGTGGCTAAGGAGGTAAAGTTAGGCTGGTGGGAGTCGAGTCTGAAGGCTTGACCAGGCTCAGGGTGATTTATTTGGTAAAAGACAACCCATGTGATGCAAAAATTCCAGAGGTACCTGTGTAATAAGTAGTAGACATACTCATTTTTTCTTTTCAAAAAAGAACACAGGTTTTAAAGTGTGTAATGGAAATCAACTCCAAATAGAATACCCAAATACATATCCTATCATATTTATCAAGTTTGGGCTTCACAATAACAAAAGTCATCATCAAGGGAAAAAATAATATAGCCTAAAAAATTATGCTGTGGGAGTATTTTATCACAAGTGTAATAAACTTTTAACACACTTCTTTCCGTCAACATACGTTTCTTCAGCTCTTATCACGTGCTGGGCTTCCCACTAAGCCCTGTGTGACTATATTAGTTTGAGTTTTCCTAGGACTTTTCAATAAAACATGAATAATTTTGACAATAATATTAGTTTAGCTCTGTTGTTTGCATTTAAAAACCCCAATATTGAATTATTTAAAAAGTATTTATTGAGGACCCATCTGTCACAAGTATGCACATATATTTGTTCAGTGGTCAAAGTCCATGTTATCATGATGTTTCTACATCTGTGGTCAGAGATCAAAAATAACTGCATGACTTTAGGTACTTCACTTAACCGTAGCAGGCCTCCTTTTCCTCATCTATAAAATGAGTTCTTTTCCCAGCTCCTGCCATCTCAAAAACTATGATTTTTGAAAATGGGTGGGCTCTTTTTTAGGAAAAAATATATTTCCTTGTATATCTCAAGGGCTGACTATATATCTAAACTTTTAACTGAAGGGTATAACTTCTTATATATTCTTTAACATTCAGGCTGGTGCCAAGGTAAATCTTTTCGGAGAAAGTTCCCCTAATGTTGGATTTTGAATATCTTAACAATTTTACGTGAAATTTGTTGTTATTCCATCTCACTTAACTTATGTGTTCATGCCCTAGTTTTTGCCAAGACAACAAGGCAGAAGAGCTGCACTTTGGGGGGCTAGTTAAAAGGGATATGGCCAGGCACCTTCCCTGCCCCCCTGAGAGTTTAAACGATTTAAAGAGGCTCCTGAACTCCAGGCTGTGGTTTTGAGGCTGGTCCATCACCATTAACTACAGGAGCCACATAACCGCCCTGTATGCTTCCACAGAACTCCCATTATTATCGATAAAAGTTACACTACTATACCAAGGGGAGAGAAAGGCCACAGGAAGGCTTTTAAAAAGCTATTTAATATATCAGCCTTCACAAAGATAGACGGCATCACTAAGACAAAACAAGAAAAACTTTACAAGGTATTGGCACTGTTAATCATATTTTGAAATATTGCTGGCATATATCTCGGAAAACACAACACAGTTGCCATATTTCCAGTGGGAGAGATGACAGTTTTCATGTTGAGATACACTGATAATTCTGAGCCCTCTCTTTCCTCCGATATGCAATCAACCAAAGAAGTAGATCGGGCAACTGGGTAGGTTCTAGAAGCTAAAATACTAAAACTGAACCTTGCAAATACTGCCATGTTCCACTGCAAAGATCACACAAACTTTTATTAAACAACAATATACATATGCATGTATGTGCACATGTTGAGTATATATGCTGTAATGCCATAAAATTATCTACATAAAAATACATTTTATATGTACAAAATGTTAAAACATTATAAATTTACATACGTATGTAATTTAGATGGACTCATAAAAAGGTTAGTAAAATAATTAGCTGGTTTTGATTTACACCTCTCCATTTCCAATTTTAAAATATGTCAAAAGAAATAAAATGTACAGGTCATTGGATTTCAAAGCTTTTCCACATTGATTATTTGGGTTGTCCCAATTCTGTGAAGTAGGTAAGGTACATGTATTTATGCCCCTTTTTTTTTGCCATCAAATTCTTTTTTTTTAATTAAAGTATCATTTATATATAATCTTATGATGGTCTCAAATACACAACACAGTGGTTCAACATTCACCCATACTGTCAAGCCCTCACCCACTCCAGTGCGGTCACTGTCCATCCACGTAGTAAGATGTTCCAGAATCATTAACTGTATTCTCCGTCATTTATGCCCATTTTTTACTGATAAGGAAAATGGAATGCGAAAATCTTGCCCAAGGTCCCCCAGGTCATATGTGGCAAAGCAGGATGTGATCCCCACTCTTGTGCCCCTGAATTCAGGGCTCTTGTCCCTATACCATCATGTCTGTAAGACATGAGATCATTTACAGGCAGGTAGATGCACAGGCCTGACCCACGAGGGCGTGGGTTGCTTGCTCAAGCTCCATATCTCACTGTGAGACAAACGCTCACTAAGGAAAACAGCCTGTGGGGCTTGCTGATCTTTGGCAAAGTTCTCTTCTCTGACCTCAGTTAAGACTTTAATAACTATGGCATATATTTAGATGGTTGCTGTCCTTTCTTCCTTATTAAAAGAATGTTGGTTTACTTCAGTGTAGCCATGTACCCATTTTAAACTATTCCATCTCCCAGATTCCTTGACAGCTAGGGGCAGCCATGCGACAGTCCTGGTCAGCTAGATGCGAAGAGTGTCCCTGGATGGGGCTTCTGGGAAAGCTATTTAAATCAGAACAGAATCATGGGCTTCACTCTTTATCTTATCCTGTTCCCTTTTCTGCTTCCTGCCTGAGACATAGACACAATGCTGAAGAGGTAGCAGCCAGGCTGCAAGCAGGAGGGTGAAAGCTACGCATTTAGTTAACAGGACAGAAAGGCTGGGGGAACCAGGATCCCTCAGGGTTGTGGAGCCATGGAGAGACCTAACCACCCACTTCCAGAACCCCTATGGAGGGGGAAATTTAGGCCCCCAGCTTGCTAAGCCACTGTAGCTGCTGGGACTGAAGTAAGTCCTGATTGGTAGAGTAAAAAGAATTAAGATAATAAGAAGAAAAATGGCAGATGGAATCAGAAGAAAATCCAAGGTTTGTCTCTCAAGAAAAGACTGTTGTATATAATCAGCACAGCTCCCACAGACCACCCACCCTATTAGTGGATTCTATTTAGGATGAGGGCCCACCACCAGGAATGCCTTGAGTTAGGGTCTCAGCTGATATTTCCAGAGAATTGAGCCCTAAGATTGGGTTTCTGTAACTGCCGCTCTATGACTCTCTTTCTTTATTTGTAAAATGTGGCTAAATAATAAAACCTACCTCTTAGGATTGTTCAAATGATTTAATGAGACAATAGATTCCATTCAGATTCTCATGGTGCGAGAAAGATGAAAATTAGAATTCAGGAAGAGATGCTCTTGAAACCATCTCAGGCTCCTCTGAGACCCCTGGAAAACAAACACCCTAGGAGTAGATGAATTCAAAATAGACCCAGCCCGAGAAAAGTAAAACTTTCTCTATGGTCAGCTGAGTCCTTTATTAGATTGAGGTAAACTTCCCTCTGCTTGGATATGGAGATTTACCTTTTTACCTTCCTCTCGAAAGGAAGATAACATCATCCATAGCCTCTAAAATTTTTCATACACAGTGTCCCTCGTTCTATCAAAACTTAAAAGACATACTAAGAAACAGGACCATGAAGAAATAGACCATAGGAACAGACCCATAGGTGATCCGAATTTGTACTTATCTGTAAAATGAATGCAACTAGCATATTCCAGAAATAAATGGTAGGATGGAGAATGTCACCAGAAAGCCAGACTCTACTAAAAAAAAAAAAATTCAAATAGAAATTCTGGAATGAAAAATGAACTGAAATTAAAATCTCAGTAGATAAGTTGAATAGCAGATCAGACACAGCTGAAGAGAGGATAAATGACCTTGAAGATAGGTCAGGAAAAAGTATTCAGACTGAAGCACAGAGTAGAGCTGAATGGGTGGAAAATATACAAAAGAGACACAGATACTGAAAGGTTTTAGCATATATATTTGGATTCCCAAAAGGAAAGAAAAAAGAAAAATGGACAGAAGAAAGTTCAAAGAGAAAAAAAACATGAATTTTTCAAAATTGATGGAAGATATCATTGTAGTTTAAAGACTATAATTTGAACCCCAAGCTGAATAAAACTCACTACTCAAAAGTAGTTTTGTCTAACACTACTGATTTGTTCACAGGTTGGAAGTAAAACCATGTGACATTTCATTGAATTCATGTGACTTAGGCTGGAAAATGAGGTAAAAATGATCAACTTGACCTCAACTTTGCCTTTAAACCAGAGTTAACCTAGGCAAATAAGGCCACTATAAAGTTACCCTGGCTTAACTTTAGAACCAGAACAAAAACAAAATCTTCAGCTATGCAATTTTTTTTTTCATTTTCTCTGAAGAAAAGATTATATCCCAAACTATATTGCCATCTTAATAACTTTCAGCTTTTCTGATCAGTTCTGATATTTTCTTGAAAATCTTGTCTTCTTTGACATTTGAGGGCTGGTATTTAGCACAATTATTTCCACTTCTTTTTCTTTTACGAAATAAGTGATCAGCTTTATTTTTTTTTAAGGATGCCAAGCATTACAAGCTGTGAATTCCTCTTTCTTTAAAAAAAAAGAAAACCTAGATTTTTTTCCAGAAGCTTATAGTTGAAGGGCAAAGCCTCCCTAATAACTTTTTACCAAATATTTCAAGATCTGTTTTTTCCTGGACAGGATCCACTTCGAGCCTTTCAGAGGCTGCTGATAAGACAAGGAAGCACCCAGTCTTGGACTATGAAAACTCTAGAAAGTGTTCATTCTCGCACAGCTTGATTTTGATTTGAGGAAAGCAGGGAGGAGCGATAGCTGTCAACATGTCATTGGATTCTCAGGTTGTTTTACACTTTCTTCAGCAATCTTTATTACTTCATTCTTTCCAGAGAACTCTTCTCACTGATGAGTAGTCTTGGCAAAGTCCTGATGATTTCCTACCACATTCGCAAGGTGTTGGCTGCAGTCCGTTGAACATTCCAGTGGGGTTAGCTTAGCTGGCCTGGAGTGTTTTGTAGCCAACAGTAACATGCTCCCTGGTAGAAAGTTGACTTATTAATGCTTATCCCCCTTTAACTCTCTGGAGCCACTGTTTTCTCTAAGAGTTCCTGCTGCTTAGACCAATGAAAGACTAAATAGCTAACTTACTATCCTCCACTTCTATGAAAGATATGGTTCTAAGGAATGGAGACTAGACCTAGTGCAGAGAAAGTATAAATATTACTCAGCTTTCTCTCTCCTTTTCATTTCCTAGCAGACTTTTTTTTTTAAGCACCTCTTATTGGCAAGGTCCCCAGAGAGGGGGGTAAAAATGGAATGGAGGGGCACAGTGAATTAGGTGTGACCTCTGTATCACAAGATTTGCCCACAAAGAGAAAGACCTTCAGATTAATGTTACAGTTACATAAAACAAGTGAAGTTTTTCAAAGCTGCTGTCCTGGAAGATCAACCCTCACTTCTCTTCTACTATCCCTTCTCTTCTATTCCTACCCTCCAGTTGTTTGCTTCTCAATCAATATAATTTACTTACTACACTTTGTCAAGGAACCTAATAGGTCTCATGCCCTATCAGCATTTATTGTATATTTTTTCAATCCATGGGAAAGAAAACTGATTCTATAGGGCCTGAGAAAATAATATAAGGAATTTAATCCTAAATCCCTTAAGGTAAACCACAGGTCTGCCTAAATGCTACTGACAGATCTGGAGGCAGGCTTAGCTTCATTTCTTTGCCTACTCCATGAGACCTAAGCACAGAAAGTCCAAGGCTGTATTTAACAATCCCTGAATCCCCCAGAGACCGAAACAGAGACCTGGTAGATAGTGAAATTCATGAAAGTCATTAAAAGTTTCTTCTTTTGAGTCATAGGATGGTCAAGTAATCTATGTGAACAATCTAAGAAAAAATGGCACCCATGCTCACAAACATGTTATAAGCATTATCATACATCAGGCACTGAATTTGGTGTCATGGGAACGTATACTGAACAGGGAACCCCTGCTCTCACCTGACTCACTGTCTGGCTGGAGAACTGAGACATGTGCAGAAATTATCCATCACCCACGGCAGTAGGAGACCAGTCCGGGAGTAGCACAGCAAACACTCCAGATCTGTGCTGCCAAATACATTAGCCATTAGCAACACATGGCTATTCAAATATAAATTAAATAAAGAGATACAGCTTAAAGTTCTGTCCTTCAGTCATACTAGCTGCATTTCAAGTACTCAGTGTCCAAGTGTGGCTTGTGTCTGCAGTACTATAGGGCACAGATATATTTGCATCACCACAGGAAGTCCTACGGGAGGGGACAGCTCCAGAAGTTAAGAGGATGAGGAAGTGCTTCTGTTAGGTTGATCATGGGAGGTCGCATGGTATATGGGGCATAGGACACAGCTCTTGGCAGAGAGGCAGGACATTGATGAGAAAGGGGACCTCCCTCCGGAGGGATGGCTTAAGCCAAGCAGCTGTCAGAGCGTGTTTAGTGACAGCATCAGTAAGAATTCTAGAGTCACCACCATGGTTGGATTCCTTCACTTCCTTCCTCGGCGGCTCCCACTATCCTGACCATGAGGAGTGCTCACGTTGGTTCTTGGGCCTCTCTATTTTTTCTCAATATTCATTTTCATGGGATTGCCACACATTGGCATGTCTCCAACCTTTGCCAACATGCACAAGCTGCCCTCCGTATCTAGGCTGGCCGCACTCAGATGGTGATACGCATGACCTCCTGCCACACACACTCAAAAGCTTCCTCAGAGGTTCCAGCAAAGGGGTCAGCGAGTTGGAAAAGTTGTCCTCTGTGTGAGAAGGCACACACTCTCAGGAAGCACACACTCTCCACCAGGAATGGACACGTCTGCCAGGGCTGCCCTGACAAAATACCACAGAGGGGTGGCTTGAACTGCCGAAATGTATTGTCTCACTCTTTCAGAGTCTAGAAATCCACAATCAAGGTGACAACTGGGCTCATTTCTCCTGAGGCTCTCTCCTTGACTGGCAGATGACCCTCTTTCTACCTCTCCCCATGGTCATGCCTCTGCACACACATCCCTTGCTGTCTCTTCTTAGGAGGACACCAGTCATATTGGATTAGGGCTTTACCCTATCAACCTCATTTTAATGCATTCACCTCTTTAAAGAACTTCTCTCCAAATGCATTCCGAGGCACTAGGATTTGAGACTTCAACCTAGAGATTCAGGAAGGGTACCATTCAGCCCATAACAGAGAATAAGCAAGACAAGGTAGCCATCTGTCTTGCAGCCAGGTTAGCTATAGCACTGAGCAGGGTGTGACAAAGGCCACAGCCACCACTGTCACAACCAAACCCTTATGCTCAAATACTTTGCACAGCCTCAGCTCCGGGTGACAACAACTGAACTCATCATTTATGCCACAGCATCGTGATGGCTGCTAATCTCCCTACCAACCCCTTGTTTGGATACCTCTAAGTTATCTTTCCTTCCTTTTCTCTGCCTTTAATGTGGAGCAACTTACCAAGCCCTGTAAGGTTTTCTGGAGTAAACACTGTCTTTCACAGCTTTTTCTGATTTCTACCACTCACATTTTTTGAATTACCTAACAAGTGTCTCCGCCAGGGTCTTTTAGGACATTTTCACCAGCCACGTTATGTGCCTCCCTCTTTAAAATCTTTCATGGTTCCCCACTGCCTATAGCCCCATATTTGAGGTGTTCCTCAGCAGAACCTGTCTAGTATCTGCTACTGGCCTTGCTGCAGATGAACAAGTGGGCATACCAGGCAGTGTGGCAGTCAAAAGAACACAGTCTTCCAAGTAAAACAGACTTGGATTCTAATTCAAATTACTCCCTGGCATTTGAGACATGTTAATTGAAACTGAGTTTTCTCATCTATAATATGAGAATGGTATTACTTACCTTGAATGTTGCTGGCAAGATATATATACAAGTTTATGATATATATACAAGGTGCCTGCTTGAATATAGTATGTTCTCAGTTCTCAGTTATTATTAGCCCTGAGTCTACTTTACATATCTTCTTTCTGTAACTCTAAGCACACAATTCCACATCCTGGCTGTCACCTCTCTCCTTTTTATGCCTATTTTAGTGCCATCCTTCAAGGTCCATGTCTTTATATCTGTGTGTGCATACACTCACAAATGCACACACATGCAGTTGCAGAAAATTGTCAGTGTCCCATTCCCACAACCTTCTGTTCTCCTCTCAGCTGCTCGTGGGAATACCTGCAGTTCTCTGCCTGAAGGCATTTTTTCCTGGCCTGTCAGCATTCTTGGCTCTCATGCAGTACAAGTTGGAACTGTCAGAAAATTAAACAGCTCTCAACAAGGACAGATGGGAAGCTGGAGGAGAAATCCTCGGGCCTTCTTGCCTTTTTGGGAGAATAACTCCCAAATACACTCTACACTCTCTTGCTACATCCCCAGCAGGATTGAACTCTGTTTGCCCAGAACGGCTCCTGTATCTTTCTGTCCCTTCACCACCTCACTTCTCCACCTCCCCACTACCACTTCCTGGGGTCACCACATAAATTACACATTGTGAAAACCTTCTCTTAATATCCATTTCTGGGAGAACCTGACCTAAGGCACAAACATGTGTCATCTTTTATCAGCTACATAGAACAGGCTCCGTCTCTCTCTTCCTGACTCCTCAGTAACACCTAACTTAACAGGCTGCCAACAACTAGTGCTGGCTCCCCAAAGAGGCTGGAGCTATGGTTCATGAAGTGTCCACTGTTGCCAGAAGTTCTTTTCCCATTAAAGAGTTGTTAAGGGAAGACTTGCCTGGCTCCACATAGCAGGCAAGGCAAACAATGACATAACAAATGCCACCATGACGTATGAACTATAACAACAGAAACTATGACACTATTAAATGCTCACAAATAAGAACATCAACACAGCAGGTTCTCTATGATTCTACCTGATGACCTGGGAATCACCTAAGCCCACTATTCCTTATTCTTTGATGCCAGAGGAAAATGCGTAGCTCATTAATATCTTCTACTGACACAACAAATTTTTTTCACCTTGATTTTCTTCTTGTTTTCCCAAGAGGCCATGCGACTGACTTTGCCTTTGTCATTGAGCATCTGCTAGCAATGTTCTGTGAACCTCCTTCCCTCTCATCAGACCACACACCATATGCCATTATCTTGCTGGGGTGGCACATTTTCCTGGTTGACAGTCACTGTAAACTTTTGCATGTCGGAACACATTCATCATAAACTCAAGACTTTATTCAACATTGTATTAACTCTCTAGTGCCATGAGGTATAAGGACCTTCTCTGATCAGCTTGAATATTCAGAATTCACAGAGAATGCGAAATCCCAGACTCTTATTCCTTTTAATGTTTGTCATTAGCGTCTCTAACAGGGGACTACACTTGAAATTTCTGAAGATTTGAAAACACTAGCTAGGTGCACAGAGTGTAGACTGTACAAAATTTTGCTTTACAAAGGACTCTGTGGTGGTGTGGCCTCTAATATGCAGGGTTTAAAGTAGCCAGTGGAACCTGGGGTCTACATCCAAGCCAGCTGAGGTATTCCCCCATGTCCACTCTCTGGGAATTTCACTGTTCGTGTTCCTCCCCATGAGAACAGAAAATACTTTAATACCTTTTATACATCAGGGTCTTCCTTCCACATCCCAGAAGGTTTTCAGTGTTCTCTCAGGGAGTTGTGGAAACAATGGAAATATTGCTAATTTGGGTCCTGGAGAAATTTTAAATCAGACCTGCATCAGGCATTACTTCAATCAGACAGTTTCTCATTGCTACAGATCTTCACCACTTTTTCATATTCGAGCACCACTGATAGTACTCCAGTTCTAGTTTTCACCCACTGTCTTAGCTGATCATCCATCCATCATTCTCTCTTGGTGAGGTTTTATACTCTGGCCAAAGCACACCGCACAGATCCCCCACAGGAACTGACTGATAACAGAACAGAAGGTGGGCTCTCCTTTGCTCACAATAGGTCACCCTTCCTCTGACTTGGCAAACACAAGCTAAGACACAACCAACTAGGCCTAGTCTGCTGCCCATGAATTTCTGCTGCGTGGTTGATTAAATGGTGCTCTTCCAAGTGCCGACCTTAAACTGTTTCACTAATTTGTCTCCAGTGTTTTCTCTTAAGCCAGCAGCAGAATAAATCCTAAGAACATATTTCTGTGTCTTCTAGTTCTCATCTGACCAGGGCAGTTTTTGTGTATCCTGAAATCTCAACTGATATCAGCTGACTTTATGAAGAATTATTTAACTCGTGCTTGTCGCCATTCCCTATGAGTCTTGGAGCAGTGAGCCATCTCAGCCTAGGCCTGCGTCACCCATACAGAGGTGCAACTTGTGTGTTTCATTTGCTTAATGTGTTTTATGGTCCCCTGAGCTCTGTTAGAGAAAACCTGGAAAAAATTCGGGTGGTATCTCAGCAGAAATTTGATAACTAATGTGTCCTCAGGTCCCTTTACATACATAAGTTCATAGGAGTTACTTTTTGGTATCTCTACCCAACTCAATGTCCAGTAATGTCATGTTAGATGATTCTTGAAATTAGCCATTGTCACAGTATGCACACCATGGAAATCAAGATACACTGCAAATTAGGGCTTCTCACCCACAGAAAGCCAGTTGTTAAATATTTACCAGCATATCCCTGGGCAGAGGTCAGCCTATATTTGGTCTAAAAAGTCAAGATTTTTCAGAAGCATTTGAAAATTTCCAGAGGACCTAGAACTGTTGCTCCAAATCAATGGATCCCAGCCTTTTCAGACCCAATATCTCCTTGCTATACTAAATATTTATAACATATCCTATGCCACTCTGAAATGAAATTCATAATCTACCCACACAAAAACTGTTCTAAAAAATCAGCATAATATCCCAATGATAATGTAGAGGGAAAAATGAAAGTTATTTATCATGGACTAATGTGTACTGTAATAGGTTAGTGTTTGGGCATGACTACGGCAGAAGACAGGCTGAGACAGCCAGTGCTCAGACCTTCATGCAGAACCAGGAGGAAGGCAGCAGCTGCAGTGTAGACTGAGCGGGATGTGGTTTGGGAGAAAGTAACGCGATTTTCTGACACGATGAACACTTGGTAAATTTTGACCATTACAAAGTGTGCTCTTCCCTCGGTCCACAAAGTAATTGCACCTGGGAAGATCCAGCACATTATTAAAACTGCAAAAAAAAATAATTTGTGTGTATGGATAAGAAGGAATTCGTTTCTAAGCTCAGGTTATTTACCTGTGGGAATTACCTACATTCTAAAGTCATGTGGGACGAAGGTAGGTCTTCACTGTACAGAACAACTGACCTCTCTACCATCACCCACCAGATGCCAGTAGTGACCCCAGAGACAGAGGCAGCCAAAAACATCTCCTAAAGACTCACAAAGAGCCGAAGAAAAGAGCTACCCTGGTTGAGAACCGGTTCTCCACGTCAGGGCCAGAGGACTGCCCTTGAAATCCTGGCCTGTGGCCCTTTGTCTTGAATGAGTTGGTATCAAAAGAGAGAATTTAGTGACTGCAAGGACAGTGACCCCTGGGCAGCCAAAGGGGAAGTCCCAAGTTACCCAAGCTCTCAGCCAGTCTAAAAAATGCCGGGGGAGCTGAGAGAGGTAGCAGGGAACTCAAGAAGAAGGACAGTACAGGAAGGACTCCTACCGAGCAGAGGCAGTGTGGCAGGAGCCTCGGAACTGGGAAGCTGGGTGTGCAATAGGGCAAAAGCAGCTGCCCTGGGGAAAACGGCAAATGGCAGGTGGGTGCACCAATCCTGCTTTAAAAAACGTCTGTTATCCAGGAATTGAAGGTAGCATGAGGACCAGTCATTACAGTGTCTTACTGAGCTGGGACTTCCTGAAAATGACTCTTAATTACTTCATTGCTCCTGGCTTCCGTTGTTACATTGTGGTCTAGGTGTTTCTTGGTGGAGAATTGATAGCACACAATTATCTAGGGAAATCAATATTTTCTTTTTTCTTTGGTCCCTCATTCCCTTCCTCTTCCTGCATTCAATTTCTTAGGTTTTTGTTTAAAAGATAAAAATAATATCCTGATACATTGAGGCCTTGGTGTTTCTTTGTTAGATGTTGCTGTTAACCAAGGAACCTGGCTAAGTAGCAGCTGACATGAAGCTTTATCAAAATGCTCCTTGTACTTTAGAGTTAAATTTTCAAAGCTAGTTCTGTAGAGATTCCTAGCCTCCCCATCTCTCCTTCCCCATGGTGTTTGACGTGGTTCCCTTCCTTTCTCAAGGTTGTTCACCACAGTAGCTGTTATCAAACTTTCTCAATCTAAGAACAAATTGAGAGGAGTTAAAAAAAAAACTGGTGCATCATCTGTTCCCTCTACTCTTAACTTTTTAAGTTCATTTTTATTGACATATACACAGAAGCAGAAATCACAAGAATACAGTATAATGGAACTTTTTAAACAACTGAATATACACACTGAACCAGCACCCAGATCAAGGAACAGAATGTGACCAGAACACCAGGAGCCACTTTGTACCTCCTTCTAGTCACTAATCTGACCAAAGGATAACCAGTATTCTAACTTCAAGCAACACAGATTGATTAAGCCTGTTTTTGAACTTTATATAAATAGAATTAGAGTTGTACTTTTCTGTGTATTTCTGGCTTTTTTCACTTGACATT